>NW_020173124.1:1212911-1221383 GCF_003031525.2 Neophocaena asiaeorientalis asiaeorientalis | reverse complement strand
CCAAAAAAAAAAAAAAAAAAAAAAAAAAAAAAAAAGTCAAGGAAATCTAGTTATTTCTTCCATTTTGTTTCCTCCTGTTATTATTAAGATATCAATTATTTTCATAGCTCCAAATAAATAACGATGCTACTTCCTGCTGACTATGCTTTATTTATCTAAAATTCCTATAAGCCATTAAGAAAATAAACAGAATTTTGATATATATTTTCTCAATTTATAGGTTTTCATTCATTACATTTCTCCCACATGTACTTCCAATATACTGATAAATCAGATCGCATTCAAATGAATCCATACTAAAAAGTTAATTTTCTGTAATTCTGTGATAAAGCAATGGTTAGGACAAGACAGAATGTGCTCTTACCTACCAGTTTGTGATTCTTACCTTTGGAAAAATCATTTTCTAGTTGCCCTTGAAAAGTAATGTTTTTATTCTTTTTCCTATTTTCTCCTCATTTTCTCAATTATAGATTATAGCAAGAGGATGGGTACAAGGAATACTAGTGAAAAGAGTTTTTATTTCAAAAATGTGTGTCCTGGGCTTCCCTGGTGGCACAGTGGTTGAGAGTCCACCTGCCGATGCAGGGGACACGGGTTCGTGCCCCGGTCCGGGAAGATCCCACATGCCATGGAGCGGCTAGGCCCGTGAGCCATGGCCGCTGAGCCTGCGCATCCGGAGCCTGTGCTCCGCAAAGGGAGAGGCCACAACAGTGAGAGGCCCGTGTACCACACACACACACACACACACAAAAGTGTGTCCTCCTGACAGTTTAATTTCCTGGTCTCTGACACAGATACTTTGATCATGTATTTTCAGTGATTCTAATGAAATGTCAGGCTCATAAGTTACTCACATTCTCCCCTCTTCTATGACATGAGAAAAAAAAATGTTGTGTTTCCTTCAATTCATCTCTTAAATTGCAATCACTTTTGTTACAGTGCTGGTCAGATAAGTGTGTTAAGTGTTGTATGTGCTTCCCCAAATAAACTTAACTTCCAGAGGAGTTTCTAACCAGCATTCTCAGCAGTTTGCTTTGAAAAATTGTTGCTAGGACATAACTGGATGTGAAACTTGACCCTCCCCTGGACTTCTAGCAAACGATGTTTTATTTTATTGATAATTTCCATTTTCTTTACTTCAGCTACGTGGCTGTTTAACTTTGGTGTCTCATTACTTGTGCTTCCCTAATTATTGATACACTATTAGTTTAGTAGAGCGCTCACAAGGCAATTTTTATAATTGCATCATGCAACCTTATAATGTTCTTTAGAAAGAAACAACGGTCCATTTAATCGTTACAAGTTAAGACTACTATCAGTGGGAAAACTATTGGATTCATTTCAGGAAAAAAATAAATATTCTAGTTGTAAAAAAAAAGAGAAAAAGTGAAAGGACATAAACTTATAGAAATGTTTTTTCAGGTTTATTCCTTGGAGTTTATCTTGGATGCTTTCTGGAATTTTAGTGATATTTCACATTTCTTAAAATTCTAGCCATTAGATAAAAATTTGGAAAAATGTAGGTCAACATTCAGGTTACCACAATGAATGATCAAATGCTTCAAATGACTTAAAATAATTAGACTAGTTCATGAAACATTCTTCCTAGTTCATGGAATGATGGTTTGAATAAAATTTTGAAGTGTTGTGCTTTGGGGATCAAAGCAGGTCAATGTATTCCATCTTCATTTACCATTTATAAAGGGGTATTATACTGAATTTGAAACAATCTTGAGTTTATATTGAGAGTTCTATTTTGTATGTGTTGTTTTTGTGAAATTATAACTTGATATATCTAGTAAGTAGATTTTATATAAGTAATAGGTGTGTACTTAGGCTATGCAGTTGTCAGTGTTGATAAAGTAATTAATGATTACAGATGTAGGAGTATATTTCAGAAATAATGAAATGGCTTCTCGTCTAAAGAAGGCGGTTTCTTAAAAATTGTTCATTTGGGTTTTGAAGTGATGAAAAAGACACTGTTGGAGGTTCATGAACCTTTTTTGACTACTGGGCATCGTTAAGAGTTTCCAGACGGCAATTTATTAAATTGTCCCTATGGAGCATGTAAAGTTGCTTTTCTGTGTAAAGGTATCAAACTTTTGCCTGTGGAAGAGTTGATTCAACAGGAAAGAGCCTTCCTTTCACTTGATTTCAATTAATTTGCCCTACTTTTTCACTAAAGCACCAAAAAAGCCTTAACCCTACATCTCAGTCCAATTTACTTACGTCTTCTTTACTACCATTTCAATTTCAGGAATCCTAGAAATGGCAGTTCCTTCGAGTAGCGAAAACTCACAGGAGAATCTAGAATCCTATCTCTCCGAGCTCCAACATATTTACAAAACTGTAATAGTCAAGATATTACCCCGTTGTTTTCCTCAGTGGCAGCTTTTATTTTAGCCATGAACGAATACCATATTGCAGAGTTTATAGATAATACATTTTGCTAGATTTTATGTGCATAAAGAGTTAGAAGGGAAGTAGTCAGTGACTACTGTGAAAATAGATTGCTTCTAGAGGTGTGTGAGAAAACAAGGACCCAGTTGAGGAAGGACGGCAGGTAACAGAGAGGTCTGCTCATTCAAGCCTGCGTATTTAAAGTGTTACCAGCAGACACTGAGAGGGATGCACTAGAAAATAGAGCAGTCAGGTAATTATTAGAAGATGGACTAGCAAAAATGATTGGGAAGCACAGAGCCATGTTAGAGAGCCTCGGCAGGAATTGATGGCTGTATCAAAGTTAAAGACAACCCAGGCCTTGAAAAGAGAAGTCATAATGCTAGAAACCAATTTTAGAAACTAAAGGGAAAGTGTTGGTGTTCAAAAAAGGTACACCAAACCACCAGGAGACAAAAAAAAAAAAAATTAAAAAAAAAATTGAAAGTGTAGTCTTTCTGTGAGAAGGTCATAGATTTTCTTTCTCAGCCTCATGCCCTGAAGTATACTGGTTTTAGGACCAAAAAGAAAATGCCCTATTTGAACTCCGAAGGGAATTAAAATGCTGTACAGCATTCTCTCTTCTGTTTTTAGTTTGCAGCCTCTGGGCAACTGCCAACCACCAGTAAAAAGCTCCCTATCTCACGGTGTATAATTCTGGTATGAAATAGGCAGCAAGTACAAATGAGACCTTGACCAGAACTTGTATATCTATACAAATTTGTTTCCCTGTTCTGTGTGCGTTGAGTTGGAAAGACAGTGGCTTATTTAGACCTTAGGAGTGATGATTTGTGTTGTCTGAGAGTTTGGAATTAATATGCTCATAGCAAGAGAGATTTAGGTACTCCTGAAACACTACTGAGTGCTTCTCCCATTGGGTTATTTACTTACTTCTCCCATTGGGTTATTTACTTAACAGTCTTTAAAAAAATAAAAATGGGCCATCAAAAACCTTTATAATGTTTTGATATTTGAATGTATGAGAGAATGATGTGAATCTTCCGATAGAAATGGAAACCTAAAAATAATTTTAAAATAGTTTTAAAATAAGTTTGAATGTAGTTAATGCCCCTCATTGGTCGGCACAATTTTATTTTCCATTTCATAGTCTCTGGTTGGAGTTTATTCCTCATTTGAACTTTCACTGACCAGCTCCATTTCACAGTAATATGTATAGGACAAATGTGTTCTGTGCATACAGAGAGTCTGTTTTTGAAGGACTGCCCTGCAATTCTCTTTTAATCCTCTGATTCAGAAAGTGGTTGAAAATACATATCTACGTTTTGGGACCTAATGAAGTTGTGTTAAATTTCTTCTGGGTGTGTATATGTGTGTGTGTGAGAGAGAGAGGGGGAGAATGACTAACCTCTCTTGATGAAACATTCCTTGCTTCTGTCAACTTCAGATATAATATGTAAATTGAGAGAATTTAACTAAAAAGAAAATATTTGTACAAGCTCTTAGAGCATAAACCTGGGTAGAAGACAAACGTTAGATCTGTTTACATGGCAAATGTTAAGTGAAAATCAGGATGTCATTTACAATCATGGAGTAACTTGATCACAAGAGGCAGGCAAGCAGTTAGGTACCAAAACCCTCAAAGCTGAGCCATTGAAACAAAGAGAGACAGGACAGTGGCCCCCATGGACCTCATCCTGAGCAGAGACTTCAAGTGGTTAAGACAGTCATGTAACAATAGTCATTTGTGACAATATCACTTAATGGTATCCTCATCTGAGTTAGGAGATTCTGATATTTGGTTGTGAAAATTTGGATTTCAGGTGAGAAGAGAGTTAAGAGGCAGACTTCATGCAGTTTATTAAACTTGTCAATAGTGTTTACCCATAATTGGCTTATCGAGTAAATATATAAATGTATGCTTACCTAAATGCACCTGTGTGCCAAAACAGAGATTGCTTCCTTTCAGCATTTAGTTTTCATGAAAAGATGCAAATGGTTGGAACATTACTACATATAATTATAAGGAAAAAAAAAACATGAAGGAAGCTGTTGCTTGCTTTCTCTATAAAACATGCTCTATTTCATACACTGAATTATGAAAGTATCAATGATTTCCAAGAAAATAATCCTAATATTGAAATTTCCCCAGGTTTTGTTTTCAGTGAAAACGTTAGCCAGTTATTATCAAGTTTTGGAGACTTATTTCTCTTTAACCTATGTTTGCCACCTTAGACATATGCCTTTGGATGAGTTAACTCTTTGACTCTGTGTTTTTTGTGGGGGGATGGAGATAATTGACTGAGACACTGAGCTAGTAGGTGAACTTCGTATGCCTGATCTCTGTGTATGCCACACCTTTACAATGTTTTTCAACTGTAGGCTTTCAGCTTCTCTTCTAAAATAAAACAGCCATTCTAAAAATGGATGCCATAAGTTATGAGGGGTCCTGGCAAAGGTAGCATGTTGTTCTAGAGAAAATCCATTAATAGGAGAGAATGATTCAGTGCCCTATTGAGAGTAAAGAGGTGTATTCATCTTTGCATATGAATAACTCATCCTTTGTGTCAGAAGATAATACTGCTTTATCTATGCTCTGCTATTACTTAAAAGACCAAAACTGTTCATGCTGGGAAAAAGAAAAGGAAAATAAACTAGAGTGAGTTGTTAAAACAACTCTTCCATCTTCTAACTTGGACATGTTAATGAAATGTATCTTTCAAATCATATAGATAATTCTTGTGACTTAGACTGGGAAATGTTTGGTCAGGCATAAATCATTGATTAGTATGGATGGCTTTATTAACTATGCTTAAGAGTAATGCAGTTTACTTATTAAGTTCATAAATTATAATCTAAAAGGAAGGTGTTCAAAAAGCACCTGAGAAAATGAGTCCTGATCATGGCTACATTTTGAACTCTTCAAACTCTAATTGATTTCTCTATAGATGCTCTTACTTAAATGTAAACCCAGTGATATTTGTATAATCACCTCTTAGACCTATGAATGTTTAGTTTGCAACCGTACAACTAGGCGATCTCTCTAAAGATATTTACATGATCACAAGGGAAATAATACAGATATTTCAGACCCTATGAATTCATTCCTCTCAAACTAGTCCAATAAGCAGCTGTGTTTATCTATTAGCCAATATACCCTATTGGAGAATGACTAAGGATAAAATTGGCAAAACAAACCATGACTTTTCTAGTCTGTTACACTCCAGTAAGGGGCTAGCACTTTTAATTTCTGTTTTCAACAGAAGAAGCATAATTAAGTATAGTGGAACGTCAGTATAAGATCTATAATGCCTCTACCCCATGCACTTATGCTATGTTCCTACAAAATAGTTTGACATCTCTATACTCAAAACTTTTTATTCTCTTTGGGTTTGATTTTTAATTACAAACTTGAATCTGTGAGAATAGAAATGGTTCATAATTGTTTGACCATGCTGAATCATTTACATTGCGTAATCCATCATCATGTAACGTGACCAGCTTGCTTTGCAAAACAGATCAAAATTTAATTTCTTTCAATTGTCTTTCTCTATTGACTTTGGTGTGCTCTTGGTTAAGCAGCAATCTTTTCTGAGAAATGGTTTATTGTTGCAACATTTTAAGCAAATCAATTACCTTCCTGTAATGCAATAATATTACAATATGCAGGCAACCATAGCTTCCATTCTACATGACACAGTCGATTTTATGAAGCTGTAAACGTTCATATCAGTGCTATTTAGTCTGTAGTAATACAATTTGAAAAGGAGATATTGGCCAAGTTATGTTAATATGTTATTTGAAAAAGCTCCATAAGTCAGTAGCTCTTTGGAAAACAGACATACAAGTTTCAGGTTTAGACGTTAAAGAGTCAAAACTATGTGGGAAAATACAGAAGTGGTGACAAAACGAGTACTGAGTCTTTGTTGCACTAGGAAATGACTTGTTTAAATAGATAGCTTTGCTACTCCCTCCCCAATGTGTGTTAATTATTCATGGATTAAGTCTCCCAGGTGTGCCCCTGTATTCTATAGCTACATCCATCCAATAAGGCTTTACCACCTTCTCACTCATGTTTCTTTGTTTTTTCTGGCATGTCTTGGTAGAATGCTTAACTAAAATTTTTACAGATAAATTAGGATGTTTCTTTTCTTAAAAGCTTCCAACAGCTTCCCATTGAATTTAGGACAAAACACAAACATCCTGAGGCTGCACACAACCCATATGGTCCTGCCTGCCCCTCCGAACTTTTCTGTTGTCCCTCCCCCATCTCCTCGCTGTGCTCCAGTGGGCTTCCTCTGTTCCTCACATGCACGATGTTCACTCCCACCTCATGTATTTTGTATTTGCCATTCTCTAGGCTTGGAATACTCTTCTTCACAGCTACCTCCCACCTATAATTTGGACATCAATTCAAATGATACCTCCTAAGAGAGATCACTTCCTCATCACCCCATCTGATACTTGTCCCCTCCCTAACTCTTAAACATCTCTATATTGTTAGTCACTTGTTGTTTTCGTCAAGGCACTTGACATTATCTGAAAGCATTGGCTTTTCTCCTTGTTTATTATCTGATGAGAGTAGAGACATTGCCTTGTTCGCTGCTGTATCATTAGCACCCAGAACAGTGCACATAGGAGGTATTCAATAAACATTTGTTGACAGAGAAATGAATGAAGAAGGTATAAATATTCCAAGTGAGCATTTGAAGAGACCATTTTACAGGGGTCAGAGATAGAGTCACTCGCCAGGTGGAAAGAATAATTCTTTCCTGTTCTGTCACCTTGCTGTAATAAATGCACTTTGGTGATATTGACCTTTTTATGCAAACCTCATTCTTTATTCTGCACGCTGTCACACTCCAGAGAGGAGAAATAATCCAACCTGTAACTTTATTAATGAATCAACCTTATTTGGAAACCAGCCATAGCCTTACCTATACTTGAAGCACCACTGCATTACTTATATAATAGTGCTTTCTGCTAGAAAATCAATATTCCTGGACTATTATTACAAAGACCTTTGTTTCCTCTTATATAATTATAATTCCACGTAATCAGATTGCTATTATTAGAATGGCACTACTTATGAGATTTCACCTTAAAAGTTCAAAATAACTTCCTTTTATTCAGTGGTGGTTTAAATGGTGTTCAGGCAATATATCATTATTTTTCACAGTAAATTGCATGAGATCTTACACAGTAGCTTTGAAATTACTGCTTGTTGTCACCACTATATACAACCACATAAACAGTATGTGGTTTGTACAGTAGATCATTTTTCTTGTTTATATTCAGCAGACCCTCATGCTACACATTAACACGAGCTGTTAAAAAATGACAGTAGTATTTTATCTCTTGCTACCAAGATCTTTTGTGTAGAGAAGTTGTTTTTCCTAAGCAGTATATGTTGCTGAATAATAATAAAGGTTGATATGATAAACAGTGGTATATTTTTCAGGATTCATTTGCAATGTAAAATGGAATGTAAATAGAAAAATTACAGAAAGGGTCAAGTATAAGGAAAGTTAGATTCCATACCTAAATCCAAGTCAATTTTATTATCCACCAAGATCTTATCTCATAGGTTGTTCATGGTGAATCCTGTAGAAATATATGTGTATGTTTTACATAAAAGAATCTAAAACAAGTTTCAATATCCCAAAACGTTTGACGGCTGTTTTCAATATTTTCCCCTCATTTTCTGCTGTTCTTTCTTTTTCGTTTTTTTCTCTTTCCATGAGAAAACAAACACCTCAGGGACGTGTACCATTTTTTCCACATCAACTATGTACTAGGTTCAGAAAAGATACATGTCAGCTGACTAAAAATGAAATAACTTTCATGAAACAATTGTTTCTTTTCAGAAAGCACAAATATACTTGCTTATACTAATGATAAATACAGAGTTGGGAAGTTTCTTTGAGTCTTTGTATCTCCTCTGTGCTTAGGTTCCAACATCACAGTATTTAAAGTAAGAGACATGAAATCAATTGACACAAAGCCAGGCCACAAGCAAGCCTCAAGATCAATGTCATTAAACATGTTTCAGGTAAAAAAAAAAAAAAAAAAAAA
>NW_020173124.1:1146454-1212616 GCF_003031525.2 Neophocaena asiaeorientalis asiaeorientalis | reverse complement strand
AATTGCATTAAACATTTTTCAGGAAAAAAAAAAAAAAAAAAAAAAAAGTCTGATACAGTTCTACAGACATATTGAGGGAGGGCCTTCTGGATCATTTAAAATGTTCTATTATATCAGGATCTAAAATATTTTGTGCTTTAGACAAACACCTGGGGCTAAGACCTGTACACACTAAAAAATGAAATGGATTTATTATTTGTATTAAATGGTAGATATTCATATGTAGTTGTGCATAAAAGGTAACTAGCACTTGAATTCAGAAAACTATTATAAATTTTGCCTTATATGTATTAATTTTATTTTTCTCGTAATAACTACAGTCCTGGGTCGCCTCCTAGCTTCCGGTAGTTCAACCAGTACTCATAGATAAACAACAGCTTGATTTCTGTTGACTTAATATTTCCAGAGATAGACTCATATTAGCTTTTATCACAATTCTACTTTAATCCTGACAACAAAGACTTACAGTAAACTGGCAAGTTTCCATATGACATTTACTCAGGTCAAGTCACCTATCTCTCATATAATGAAAAATTTGCATATACCGTATGTGTAAATGGATTTGTACATCTATTTATATAAAAATCTTTAAAGATCAGTTGGTGAGGCAAGGCTCACTAGAGAAACTTTTTTATATCTATTTTAATTATATATTTAAAAATATACTCTCTACCTTCTACTGTGAAATTCCATTGATAGTCTGTGAATAGTGATATGCTTTTTAAGTAACACTTAACTTATCCAGAGATCTCCTAACCAATTACCCTATTGAAAATTTATCCCAAATTCCCCTGGGAAACCACGACAGATATTTATAAAATCTACTTAACACATTTTGGGAGAACCTCATAGGTTGTCACTCAAACCCATTAAATCACAGTTTACACCCAAAACTAACACACCTAGATTTCTTGGCTGTAAGTCAAAGTAGGCCAGAAAGAAGCCACTGGGCAAAAAAGGGAAGTAAGAGAAATCTAGGGCAGCAAGCAATAAAGTGATGAGTAAGAGAGTCAAATGCTGGAGGCCAATAGCACAGCTTTCTAAAGTGTATGCCTGTTTTAGAAGAGGGACCAGTAGCCCTTTAGACCTCATCTGGGCCTCTGAGTTCATCACAGTGACCACAGTGGAATACGTTGAGGAGACATATTATATACATTACATATAAATATGAAGAGAATTAGATCATAGCCCTGAGTCGGCAAGGCTGCTTTAACTTTTATTCAACATAGTCTATTGAAGCAGGCCAGGAAGGCTGTATTAAAATATTTAGAAGAATTTACAACAAAATTAGGAGCACGTTTTTTAAAGTTTGGTCCTTAAAAGATCTGCTTCAGTTACTTGGACAATTCAGTTTTATGGAACTAATGTTTATTGTAGGGCATAGTACATTGTTCACACTTCTTTTTATAAGTAGAAATACATCATTTATTCATTTTTGTATGAACAAAAAATTAATAGAGGGGCATATAGGTCTCTAATATTTGTTAACTAAATTACTAAGTTGAATCTTACAAAATTCCATTTTTGTAGGTGAAAGACAGTTGCATTTACTGGCAGATATATATGGTTCAATATAATAACTCTATAATGATGGTGAATAAATGAGAACTTACTAGTGTTTTTCTCCTGACTGCATGTAGAATTGGAGGATTTTTGTGGAAAAGGCCTACGTTTGTTTGCTTCATGATATGAAGGCCAGAAATGATGTTTTTCTGTATGTTATGTCTTTACGTGGAAGAAAGCACAAGTAGAAGCTAAAATAAATAACAAACCTGCCTTATTATATCCCTTGCAAAGCTGCTAGAAGATAAACATCTTGGTGTTTAAACAAAGAATACAGCCATCTCCGTAGGTAGTGAAGTGGTTATTAGTCTTGGTCTGGAAAGAAGCAAAGTGGTTCTGCTTAAGAAAAGCAAAAACAGAAAAAAAATAACCTCCTATATGTGGTGTCTATTCGATGACCAGGTATAATCAATTATTGACTGGCTATTTATAATGTATTTATATGATTCTATCTGTAACTAATTACGAGTCCCAGTAACTGCAGAAAACAAAACGCTGAAGTCACAAGTATTGCGTTGGTTCTGGCTTCTAAAACCTTCCAGAAACTGTACACATGCACACTCGAACACAAATTTAGTTTCTCTAAACTATTAGTATACTCTTGACTCCCATTTCTTTTTATGTATTCAAAGAAAGGCAGAAAATGTAGATAATGGCAAATGTGTAAAAACAATACTGCTCCGAGCAGCTTGGACAAAGAATTAAGTGTGGTGGTGATCATTCACCAGACACTGATACTATTCCAGGTACTTTAAAAAATATACTCCTAGCGAGTTTATGCTAGTGAGGCCTCCGTTACAATTAAATCATCAAACAAGAGAACAAATAGAAGGCAGCATGAGTAATATTTTAATACATGCTGATTTCTTTAATTCTGTGTGAAAGGCTTCATATTCTACCCACTCTGGGGGGATAATGGGGTGGAAAAATTGGGTGTAAGGAGTATTTAATTGCTGTCTCTTTGATGTAGGATCAAAGAACAGGGTGGAAAACAGACAAACACAGTAGTTAGAGGAAAGCAAATCAATGTGTGAATATTAGAAAAGAAGTTAATTAAGAAGAGAAATGAATTGGTAGAAAGCAGCTTATAGTGAACAATCCTGGAAGGCTCAGAAAGACAAGAGAAGGAATGATAAAAGTAAAAGAATAAAGACAATAGTTTGCGAAAGAGAGACATGAGCCATACCAGACTGAAAAGCAAGGCTCCGGATGTCAGGATGAAACATAATCAAAGCAAGAATGAGGAGTTCAGAATTTGTCAGAGTGACAAAGGACTTTGTAGATTATAATAAAGATAGGGCAGGTCACTGCTGGATAAAAAGTTAAAGCATACGGAAGTTCTGGAGAATCTGAGCTGAAATTAGCTACCCTCTTAGTGCCATTGTCACAGTAGAGTCACGAATATAAGTTGTGTTTAGCTGATAATCAGCTTTTATTGGATCAAGAACTTGAAAACTGCAGCGTAGATTAAATGGACATGTGGCTTTTTGCCTTTATTCTGTGAGACCTGGAAACTGCGGAATGTCATTGCCTCATTTCTGTCTTTCCTTTAAGTTGGATCTGACTATAACTTACCTCTTGCTAGGAGACAGCATTTCTTTAACCTAAAGAGATGGTAGGAAGAGCAGTTAAAAAAACAGAGCTTTAGAGCCAGACTCCTTGGTTTAGAAGACTAGCTTTGACACATACAAATTGTGCAGCTTTAGAATAGATACTTAAACTCTGTCTTACTAAATCTATAAAAATGTGAGCAATAATATTACCTCATTGATTTGAAGGAAGAGTAAATGTTGTAGTATTAGCGTTGCCAGATTTAGCAAAGAAGTAAAATAAAACAAAGAAAACCCAGCTAACTTTGAATCGCAGCTAAACGACCAATATATATTTTTGTATAAGTAATAATTAGTATGAGGCGTTGTTATACTAAAATACTATCGTTTATCTGAAATTAAAATTTAACTAATTTTTCTTTATTTGCTAAACAATGATTTGTTTGATATTTTATTTCCTATATTTTATCTAACAACTCTGCTTAACATATGTAAAGTACTTGCAGAAATAGTCCTCTGGCGCTATTTAAGTGTTGTCTCATACGATCATTATTTCACATCATACGAAGTGAAGTAACTTCATACGGCATATCAGTCCATTTTTATGAAATTACTCTAGGCAGGATCAATCCAGTATAATTATCCTAACATGCCTTTGCTCTGACAAGAGCTCTGAGTTACCAATGAATTCATAAGTGTTGAGTACACCGTTTCCAACTTCCCAGTTTCTTGTAAAAATAACTTCACAGGAAGATAAATTTTAGTGTTAAGAGCCTCAGTAGTGGCTTCCTACTGGTGACAATGATAGTGATGATGAGAGCCTGTTAATGTTAAAAATCTTCTACACAATTTCTTGCACAAGTACAACAAGAAGGAAAAATTATTTGAGATAGGAAAAACCCAAGAGCAGTCTATTCTAGTTGTCTCCTCACCTGTTATTCCCGGGTACTTTTTAATTCAATGCCAATCGTTCTTTAGATAAAAGTGAGAAAAATTAAAGTTTTGTTTTTTCTCTGCATCATTTTTCTTCTCTTCTGCTTTTGCTTTTTCACTGAAACTCAATGTTTTTGTCTCATTTGAACATCACCCCAAATCCACTGATATGACAGAAGTTAACTGATTCTGGGTCAAAGTGTTGTTAGTTCAGGGACTGTAATTTTATAAGGGATACTTAAATATGAAAAGTGTTGGGGGCGGTGGCGGTGTGATGAATTGGGAGATTGGGATTGACATATATACACTAATATGTATAAAATAGATAACTAATAATAACCTGCTGTATAAAACAATTAATTAAATTAAATTAAAAAAAAAGAATAGTGTTCCAGAGCCAAAGAAAGGAGTCACTATTGGTGAAAAGCAAGTAGGTATTTTAGGTCAGATGACCTGCCTGTGTCCTTTTGCATTGTACAAGATGCATTTACAAGTGTCATGGAAAAGTCTAGCTCTTTATTCTTCCTTTCAAAAGTAAAAGAATAATATCTGGCATCAAGTAGCACTGGTTTTATTTTTGAAAATTCCTTCAAATAATATTTCATTTTGTCTTTATAGTTGTGATCCCTGCCTTTTCTTTTCTCTAGGAAGAGCCAGTGGTATTAATTCACATTTATACGTGGAGAAATTATAGCATAGAGAAGTGGCTTGATGATGATTACCCAGGTAGAGCCAAGACTTTAAGAGCAAATGAATCCTAGCCCATTGGCAATAAGCATTCTCTCTGTGGATATACTTTATTGCAACAACAGGAGTAGTAATAGTTTATTAGTAGGCCACTCAGTTGCTAAAGTGAAAAAGGCAACATAACATGTCTACACAACAACATAACATAACATAACAGAGGATAATAACATGTATTTTATATATATGTATATATATATATCTTCTATGGCTTCCAAGGGCAGATTTCAGTGAATACAGTAAGTATTTATCAAGCACCTGCTGCGCACAAGGCTCTGAGCTAGATTTGAGGAATGTAAAAAACACAGACCTTACCCTTGATGACGGTACAATATAGTGGGGGACAGAAAAGTTGAAAAAAGCTATAATATAATTCAGGTGTCCTTAAATTGTGCTTTGGAGAGTCAGAGATCCCATTTAAAATACTTGACACTGCAATGAAAAATTTATACTGAAAAATAATTGATACTTAATCTCTTTTACCAGACATATCTTATTGCAGGTTTCACTGGAGACAATTACAAGTGGCAGTCACTGGTTTAGTTTTAGAACCTGTGCAGTGATAGCACACAGTGGGTGTTCAATTAGCATGTGCTAAATTTCTAAAAGTATCTATGAATCATAAGGCGGTAATGGACCTTACTCAGCTATTGTGGTAGCAGAGAGAACATGTAATTCATTTTTCTTGACACTAACAAAGTGTCCTTTTGCTTTCCTGAGCAGCCACTAAAATGTATAAAACTGCTCTAGATGATTATTTAGAGTTCTCTCAACCTGTTCACTTCTATTTTTAAGTATGCAATGATTTATGTTAAAAAAGGAAAAGAAATTTTTATAACTTGTCACCTTCTGGCTTTGGTTTTTATTTTGGTGTAGTTTGTCTAAAGGGCAAAATATGCCCATACATATCTTTATTATTGTAAATAATTTATTGATTTCTTATGGGTGTTGGGCCCTATGCGAAGTGCTGGTTTGTGTTAACTCATTGACTTATTATAACTCTTGGTAATTGCTTATCATTAGGATTCTACAGATAAGGAAACTGAGGTTGAGTGACATTAACATAACTGGAAAGTAAGGATTTGAAATTGATCTCAAGCTGGCAGACTCTAACAGAAAACCCAAGATCTTAATTACTTTGCATTTTTTTAACTTTTTATTTTATACTGGAGTATAGCCGATTAACAACGCTGTGATAGTTTCAGGTGCACAGCAGAGGGACTCAGGCAGACATATACATGTATCCATTCTCCCTCAAACTCCCCTCCCATCCAGGCTGCCACACTGCCACGTAAAAAAACCCCAGTGCGCAATTCAAAATATTTATAGGTTCTGGGTCCCTGTACCGTATTAAAATGTACTAATCTCATTTGGAATTGTGCTTAATGTCATTATCATTTCTCTTTCGTGCCCTAAGCACTTTTAAATTCTAAGAAGATTTACGGTACTTGCATCATTATGTTTTCCAATAACAATTTTAGATTTGATTTCTACCATGACCTTATTGAGGAAGGAGTTGATTCTGTATTAAGAGAAGAAAACAAGCTGATGGTCAGGGACAGTGTCAGGGCCCTCGTGCCATAGGGGGGTTGTTCTCCAGGGTGGAGGAGATTGCTGAGGCCTGGACAAAGATACTGATTCCTGGCAGATCTGACCATCGTTTGGAACTCTGTCCGTGTCATTGGTGACAAGAGGTGCTCTGGCTGGCGGGAAACAGATATTAGTTGCTCAGAGTTAAGGTGAAAGCACCTACAGACTGCAAAAGGCAGCTTGCAGAAGGCAAAAGCCTTTGTCAAACACGGACTTGATTTAAAGCGATTTTTCATTGGTTCAGTCCCGGCTCTTGGCTCTACGTCATCTTAGCCTCCCACACATGGCCTCATACTGACATACGTCACATTTTCAGTATTTGAACCCTGGGCTTCTCCTATAGATCCTCTTCACCTTTCAAAGATCTCCTCGGGTCTGACTCTTTTCTAACTCACAATGGCTTTTCTAAATGTCAGCAGTTTCTCTGACTTACGAGACAAGTGAAAATATTTCTAGCCCAAGATAAGATAAGGTCCGAGACTTCCAATATGCATCTTTGTGAATGAATTATTCCATCCTACTTTTTTAAAGGGCCGGGGGAACATAATGTGTTGGCAGCATTCCCCTTCTTCTGCCATATCCTGGTTCTCATTTCATCTACTACTCAAATCTGATTTCTCTTCTGGATCTTACCCAAACTCCCAGCCTCTCAACTGAAGATGTTTACTTAGTGCACCTGAAACATCTATGGAAACAAAGTATCTAGTCCAGCCTTACATTTATTTCTCTAGACACAAATGAGTTAGAACATTAGTTCTGAGACTTGAGAATATCACCTACAGGCATCAGCATTATCTGGAGATCTTGTTAAATCACAGATTGCTGTGTTTCGCTCGTGATTTAGCAGATATGCAGTGGGGCCTGAAACTACATTTCTAGCAAGTCCCCAGAAGATGCTTCTGTTGGTGGTCTATGAACCACACTTCGAGAAACTCTGATTTGGAGTAATGTATGTAGTGGTCTCATTTTCCTACTTATTAGTCAGATGACAGAAACCCAATCCAAGGTGGCTAAAGCAAGAAAAAGAATTTAATGGATTATGTAAGTGAAATTTTAGGATTTATGGCTTAAGGCATGTCTGGACCTAGAACCTCAGAATATGTTGTTAGTCATTAGCTTCTTTCCATCACTTGGTTCCTAAGGTATGGCTTCCTTCTGAGGCCCTCTCTGTTCAGAGAGAAAAATCTGGCTACCAGCAGCTCTAGACTTACATTCTAATAGTTTTTTGTTTGTTCTTCTTTCTTTCTTTCTTTCTTTCTTTCTTTCTTTCTTTCTTTCTTTCTTTCTTTCTTTCTTAACCTCACAGTGAAGAGAGAATCTCTTTCTCAATACTCTTATCCCAAATCTTGAGGTTGACTTTTACTGTACAATCTTAGGTTATGTTGTAATTCTTAAATCCTGAGGCTGAAGAGATGAAATGATTTTACAGACCTTTTTTAACAAGGCCACTGGTACCGAGTGAAAACCAGGGATTATTGTCAGAAGATGGAATTGATGTATGGTCTTGGGCAGGTAAAAATAACAAGTATTTACTCCATCCTAAAGATGCAAACTCTGAAGAAAAGGAGAGAATGTTTAGCTGAGTGCCTATAAAATTCAGCATGATGCAATACATATGTAACTACCTAGTATACATTTGTTAGAAATGTATTATGATTAGTAAAATGGTGTAAAATGCATTATAAAATTAACTATAACTCAAATTGTTGTTCCTGGAATAGATTAAGGACATTGTCCTGAATGGAAGGAAACCAGACTTGGAAAACAGGTTAAAATTAAATACCTGACAGAGGAAGATATTAATGATTTCTTTATTCAGTTTATACCTATAAATATTAAAATTCTTATTTGGATTTAATACCCGATTTGATGCAAAAATACTGGGTTGACCAAAAGGTCCATTCAGGTTTTTCCATAAGATGTTATGGAAAAAACAGAACGAACTTTTTGGCCAACCCAATAAATAACAAACAGACATTAGAAGAACGGGGAAAAGATTCTATACATGCACACACATACACACACACACTCACATATATCATATATATTTGTTTATCAGATATATGTTCAGGAACAATAAACGTCTCAATCTGAAAACAAATCTAAAATCATGGAATTGGCATAATCTATATTCTGAGTTTAGTCATTGGCAGTGTAGGAAAGCACTTCCAGGTAAACACTAAAATTTCACCAGTTTCCTCAGTCTTTTGCACTGCTGGCTCCTAGTTTCTGAAAATGCAAAAAGGTAAAGAAACAGAGAAAGGAGAGAGTGAGAGGGGTGGGAGGGAAGAAAGAAAAATAAAAGGACTGTAATTTATATATTTGAAAATATGGATAAAACTGTAAAGGATCCATGGTTGTTATTGATGTTGTTAGTCTGAGATTTCTGAAAGCCTGCTACTAAAATCCATGTGCACGGGACTAATGGAGCAGAGGGTAAAAGGACAGGGGATGTATAGTGTCAGATCCAAGAACATGAAACCGCCGTCTTCAAGATAACATTCCCATAACATTTCTACCCCTGACTCATTCTGAGCACAGAGGTTCTCATTTGTTTATTCTATGTTAGGGTCAGTTGTGTGCTTCGAGTAGGACCGGTGACAGGTGGGAAGAGAGAGTTGTTGAGCACGAAGTATACACTTAAGTATTAGCACTTCAAGTTCCCTCCTTCTTTTGCTGAATTAAAAAAAGAAAAAGTGGTCATTACCAAGGGAAGCAGATAAAGGGACAGGGGAGGAGAGCCTGCCAACAGCACATTGACCTGCTTTTTTTTTTCTTATAAAAGCATCCAGGCAACAATAGCAAAAAGGAAAGGAAAAAAAAAAAGAGAAAGAAAAAAGGGAGAAGACCTCAAAACCTCACTCTTTAAGGCTGTGTTCTTGTGAGGAGCTGCAGATACTTCGAGTTCACTTTTCTGGTGGCAGTTCATGATCTCTGTCATCAAGGAGAGCAAAAATCTTTTGAAAATATAGAGCAGAGGTAAATTTATCCTTTTAGGTCCTCTCCCCTTCCAGTTTACTGTTGCCTTGATAATTGAGTCAGTTGGTTAAGGATCAGAAAAGAATCTGTCCTGCGTCTATTCTGGAACCAAACCCAGGGCTTGAGTTTTCTTCAATAAAACTGGCCTGAAAAACACAACGTAGAATGAATAGAGAGTTAAAAAGACAAAAATAACTTTTAAAATCATCTCTCGTTCCTCTGTTGAAATTCATCAGTTCTAAATGACTTTAGTTCAGGACCTTGAGTTTTACAAGGAAATGGTGATTCTGCTTATTTCTGATAAGGATGCTCCAACAGATCCTTCCTGATTCTCCATGGGGTAGCCTTTCACAATTAACTAAGTGCCTTGCAGTGTTTTTCTTTGAAATTACTAGTATTGGCCTTTATCAGAATCTATTTGCCTTATTCTTATTTAGCAATTCCTATGTTGCTAAAGTCTCAGAATCTTCCAGACTGAAAGAACCCTGAATGAGTTTATTGTCCAAATCCAAATGCACCCAGTTTCTTTTTTCTACTTCTACACTGGTCTCATTGTTTCAGCCCAAAATGGCAGCTGTACAGGACAAGTGGCAAGAAAAAAAAATGTGACAGCCTCTTTCTGAAAATCAAATGGAAAATACCTTCTGTTTCAGGATGAGATAAACATTACATACATATATTTTACTTCTTCTTTTGTCTGACTTTCCTACCAGAGGAAATTTAAGGCTCTTCTTGTCCCTGAAAGGTTTTTTTGTTTGTTTGTTTGATGTTTACTAAAGACCATCTGATGTGGAAATGTCAGTCATTTAACAGCCTTCATGCCCTATTGCTGATCCTATTTCTTTGCTTAGGATGCTCTAGAAGATGAGGCTACTGGCAACTATAAATTGGCAAACTATTGGCAAGCTGAAAAATTATTTCTTTTCTACTCAATCTGTGTTTCAAGTATGCCTGTATCCATCTGCCCTGTATGTGGGTTCGCACGTGTGCACACACACATACACAGAAATTTCCAGTTATTTTCCAGGTGTGTAGAATACTTCTCAATTCGGCTTTTAGTGGGTTTCTCTTGATTTTCACAATTCAAGTAAATAAAAGTGAAATATGATTGAATCCTTCCATCAGGGAGAACTGCCTGTCACCACTAAAATGCTATCTTGACACTGGGCAGACTTCGTTGAGAATTCAGCAATCAATGAAAAGTTGTTTGGTTTTTGTTTGTTTGTTTGTTTTTGACAGTGATTCTGGTTACCAGTGGGCAAGCATTGCTTAAAAACTAAATTCAACAAATATTGTATCATATCCTTGACTGCTGCCCCACCAAGGGTAAGACATTTTTCCACTTGTTTTCTATCACGGCCATTCTGTTTGACACGGAGGAACTGTGGATCTGAGCACATCCTGGTTGATAGGTATCCATTTAAAACCAGTAACTATTAGTTAAGATTATAATATTATAATATTAGTTAAGATTATAAGGTATATAATAAATATACCTTACTTTTAATATGACTGGCTTATTTAAATATTTTGAATGAATCCCTTTAACTAATGTAAAAGAAATCGTCTTGATAGCACTGTTTTCTCATTAGTTTTCTCTCACTGCTGGCAAAGAATCCTTTAAATAGTAAACTTAAAAGCCCACTGCTTCATGACAGGAGAGTTAAAGCAAGCATAGTTTCTCTACATTCTCATCATCTTATTTGCAATGGAAATATCTGTCTCGCTCTCAGCTGACTGTGCCGAAGAAATGCTGGAGTCTTGACTCAATATTTGATCAAAGAGAGGCTTGCACTCTGTGTCTCTGTCTCTCCTCTCTCTCTCTTTGTCTTTTATTATATTACTACACATGATGAAATTGATAACTCTGAGAAGATTACACAATTATGGAATAACACCCAAACACTTTAAAAACAAAACAAACCAAAATCAAACTTTTTAGCCTTTGCTTTAGGTTTCCTATTAAGTATCAGCAGCAACGTACTTTTGCTTGGGGAAAACTCCCAAAGTCAGTTATTTTCATTTTCTTTCAAATTTTCTGTGAGAAATAAATTAGCCAGCCTATTTCCAGAGAAAAATTTAAGAAATTATTAAGATTACTGATTATTTTAAGAAATTTAATTTTAAGAAATCATTGAGTATGTTTAGTATATAACTTATTAACTGGGGCTTGCCCTTGAGCTTGTCTGGGAACAGTTTCCTTCTTCATTTGAGGGCTCTCTGTACTCTCCTTTGCCCTTCATTCCTACACAATGTTAGCTTCAGACCTGTCTGGAATTCAAAGAACATTTTTCTTTGATCACCTTGCTTAATTTATAACTACATTCATTCATCTGATCATTTAATGTTTGTCTTTCCTACAATTTTGTAAGCATCACATGCCATATCTTGTTTTGCTTACCTCCTCATTTCAAGCAATGGCACGTAGTAGGAGCTTAGCAAATATTTCTTGAATGAACACATGGGTCATCAAACAGAATTTTTATCGATACCATAGTTTGCTACAAAAGAAATAGGTTTATGATTACTTTTTTTTTTAATTTATGAAAATTTTCCCACATCCTTTGCATAAAAATTTCCTTCTATTGCGATCGTTTACTTCACATCTTAGGAAGTAACATCTTGTGAATACAAATGAAACATCTTTGGTTAAAGCCTAATAGTCCTCTGGGATCATCATTCCATATATTTATTCACTTCTAGAGTGGTAAACATCGTAGAAGATGCTTTAAAAACTACTTTTATATAAATACACTGGAGTGATGTTATTGGTTTGGAAGTTGCTTTTAAATAAATACACTGGTATATTTTTTCACATTTTGACTCAGGTTAAAAAGGAAATAAAATTTAAATTTAACTGACTTTCAGAATATGTTTATAGAAGCGTTTCTATAATAACTGGTGTGTACAATATGTTGATTTCTGCATACACAGTGATTTCAGCAAATGTGTCCCCTGCTTTGTGACAATTTACAATGTTTTAAGATGAGGGGCAGAGCTGCTTACTCAGGTTAAAAAGGAAATAAAAATTAAATTTAACTGACTTTCAGAATATGTTTATAGAAGTGTTTCTATAATAACTGGTGTGTAGAATATGTTGATTTCTACATACACAGTGATTTCAGCAAATGTGTCCCCTGCTTTGTGACAATTTACAATGAACACTTCTAAGATGAGGGGCAGAGCTGCAGTAAAGCTGAGTATTTCAACTAAGAGTTTGCCTTGGGAGGGAAACAAATTTTTGATTGGAACCTAGAGATATGAGATGAAAATCTAGAGATCTTTTCTCTGTACCATTCTGAGTGAGTGAGTGTGTATGTGTGTGTGAAGTTCTCTTGTTTTTTATAAGATATGGTCAGTAGATAGGTTAAGGAAGGAAGAGATGTAGCTATTAGGTCCATGATTTGTTAGCTTTAAAATTGTAACAGAAGTAATCCCTCATGTAAGCACAAGGTAAAAGACTAGATATTTTTATGCTACAGCCATACAGAGTTGGAGAGAACAGAGACTTTGACATATACTGCAGAAAAAATTAAATTGGATTAAATAAATTCACTCATTTTACTTTGCTGTGGCTAAATTATTAAGACAATGAAAATCAGTCATATTGGATTAAGCTCATTGTTTTTCCATTTTGATTAGAATAAATATATTCGGCAATAGGTACTCTGGGAAAATAATAGTTGGGAATCTATGGAATTTAGACCTAAGCCAAAAGGACTTCTGTGATCTAACACAGTAATTAGTACTGAAGACATCAGTATCGGTTCAATTAAATAATAAGAGTAGTAACATCATCACACATACATATAAACAGGAGATCTGAGCATAATCAGTATTTCATGTTTTATCTTGCTATAGAGATTGAGAGATAGACGTCAACACCTTTGAAAAGCTTCTGAATGTTACAGAATGTATAAGGCAAATGTACCTGAAGGCCATCAGAGCTGTGGGAAATTCTTCAGACCAAATCATAGAAACTGGGCCAGCAACGTGGTTGCTGAGATTCATGTAGGCTGGCCTAGATTTTAGATGAAATCTCTCAATAATAATTGAAGCACCACATAACTTCAAACAATATAGGCCCTGAATCTTGGTGTTTTGTTTTGTATTTTAAAAGTATTAATTATCACAGAACACAGTTTTTGTTTATTTGTTTTTAGTAAATGTTCTACTTCCACAGACTAGGAGTCTTACTGGTTAGGCCCTGAATCTTGGTGTTTTGTTTTGTATTTTAAAAGTATTAATTATCACAGACAACACAGTTCTTGTTTGTTTATTTGTTTTTAATAAATGTTCTACTTCCACAGACTAGGAGTCTTACTGCAAGTTGAATATAAGTTTTTCTCTTTGTTTTCTCTTTGTTTTCACATTCTGGTAAGTATTAACAGGTCTACGCATGAGAACATTCTTAAGTACAGCTCATTTGCGTGTTTATGTTAACGTGACTTCTCACACGTTAACACCTTGTTAAGTTACCCATGATAAACCCTTTGAATTCTTCTTATAAACTTCATGCTAATTATGTATCACTTCATTCCTCCTTGTACACTGGCCTTTAGAAGCTTAAGAAATATGTTATCTTCATGAGTAGTCTTACTATTTAACATTTAAAGCGGCAGTCAAACTTTACCATCAAAATTTTTTTAAATCAAAATGTTTCCTAGAATAAGTGTGTGGATATCAAAGCTTGCCCATATTTCTTACTGGCTAATAAATATCTGATGAATTTTTAGTACTTTACATTTTTTATAAAAGTAACAATAACTGATATCCTACTACAAATAAATTTTTGCCAAAAAAAAAAAAAAAGGAAGCTCACTTTCTACAGTTTGGAAACTAATGACTGGTTTTAGGGTGATACTTAAAGAACCTCCGAAGCAGGTTCCAGCCTACACTTGATAGATCTGAACTAGAAGACAGTTTTCTTTGTGAACTAGACCTTTTCCTGAGAAGCTTTGTCTAGAGTCTTCTTAAGAAATATTTATTTATTTAATTTTGAGCCCAAGGAGATCCTGGGTATCTCTATCCTCTATCTCTATCCTTTAAAAAAAATAAAAATAAAAAAATAAATCAAATAATGGTCTTGAATTAATTCTCAGAAAATCATCATCATCCCTCTTGTTTGTTTGCATACCTAGTCATCTGTCATGGTTCACACAGATATTAAAAAGATGCAATGCTGATTTTAAACACCAAAGAGAAAAGCAGTTGTTTAAAGCTAGTGGAATATTACCATGACTAGATAATTCACTTAAAAGTCAGTGAAAATTATACCTTATTTTTAATATGAACATAAAATATATATGAATTTAAGTCAACTCATAGTTTTTTTCATTTATAAAGTTAACTGTTCATCTTTAACAGTTATTCATTTAGAAAAAAATTAGCTTAATATTAAGGAACTAACTTCTAGAAAAGCCGAGATGATGGTTATTAAATCATAACTTTTAAAAATTCTGGAAAAAGTTACATAATCATAATCAAATTAGAGCTCCCAGAGTCCCACTTTTTCTATTCCAAGTTAGCCTCTTATGATTTTCAATTTATATCGTAAATTCTAGATATTCAGTGATACTAAATTATTCTTTCAGAAGAAAACAAACATTTATCAAGGATATCTTATGTACCAGATCCTGTGCTAGTTGCTGAGGTAAGGAGCTTAGATAGTTATAATGGAGGTGAACACATTGTAGGAATGGGTCATTCCAGAGATGGATTATTTTGACAGTATTAAGATGGTCCTAGCTAATCTTCAATGTAGTAATTTATCAATCAATATTAGGTTGTTTGACTATTCCCTGTCCTAAAACACACAGACATGTATAGTATGACATTGATGAAAGTGCTGAATGTAAAATTCCTTATTAGCCCTAATCAGGTCTACTTTTGGACTGTGTTTGGTCAATTACCCATTCAAAAAGTTGTTTTTTAACTGAGGATATACTACGTGTAGTATATGTGGTATAATCTTGAGCAGGTAACTACACTTTTGACAGCTTCAGTTTTCTCACGGGTAATATCAAGTATAGTCACTAAGGTAAAAGCTAAGCTGCTATAACAAAGAGGTCCTAGATTACAGAAGTTCAAATCAAGTATTATTTTTTTTTCTTTTTACATAATAGTTTGGGGCAGACAGGTCTCCATGAAGTCATTCAGGAACATAGGTTAATGGAGCATCTCTGCCATTCTTAGCATATTATTCCAAGTACACTCCAGTTCCTTACCATTTTCTGACACTGCAAAGGAAATGACAGTGAGTCTGGGATAAATCTTTTATAGAAAATGCCTGAGAAGTTACATATATACCTGTGTTCACACTTGTGGGAGCTTAGTAGCATGACTGCATTCAGCTTCAAAAGGGGCTGGGAAACGTAGATGACCATGTGCCCAGGAAAAATGCGAGAAAAGATGTAGAAGGACAATCAGCAATCTTCTGTATTAGTATAAAAATATTCACCTCTACTGAACTGTTGTACAAAGTAAGATGTTGTATTTGAATCATTTAGTGCAGTTCATAATACATGGTAAGTGCCCAATACATGTAATTTATTATTATCTGTCACTATCATTAAGGTACAGATACAGAGAAGGTAGGGTATAAGCTGATGAAAACTTGCATTCCATATAGGGTACTTTTCCATAGTGAGAGAAAAAAGGAGAAAACTTAGGAATTTTGCATTGTTGGCATTTATTCTTTATTTGTGATGATTACCTATGTGTTCTGTTAATGAAAACGTTTTTGTGCCCAGTTGGTTGGAAATTTGCTAAGCAGCTAATTTCTTCATTTGTCAGTTACTTGGGGGCAAAAAAAAGGCCTCATGAGAATTTATCGGCAGTAGTGTTCACAGGAAAACAAGCCTTTAGCTCAAAGTCAAATGGAAATTATAAATTATATTCCTCCCTTTCTTATAGGTCCACAGAATGAAACATAAACAGAGTTAAAGTTGTTCTTTTGGCCAGAAGTTATTCTTTTATTTTCTAAAATATTCATTAAGACTCAGCACAAATATTGGTGAGACCACAGTGGAGGAACTGCAAGAAGTCTATTCACTGAGCAGACATGAGGAGCTTGGAATAGCAGCTATCTAAATAAAAGCCATAACTTATTCTGGCAGTGAAAATTCATCATTTAAAATCTCCCACCAACATAACATATTTTATAATAAAACAAAATTTAGAAATTTATCTTCTGCATCCCAAACGATCCTGGTAGATATTTGAGTTTTAAATTTTAAATTGGAGCAGCATTTTAGTGAAATTGTCTTTCAAATAGTGATGTGGGCAGCTGCTACTAATTTCAGGCATAAATCTAAGAAAATATACTTTGCATTGTGATTAACTAAAAATCCTTCTCTGGTTAGGATGTTGTCTGTGAGAAAGATGGATTATGCTAGATAATCCAGGTGTTTGTGCTCATAAAATTGTGAAATTTCTGTTGTGATTGAAGACAAAAGATTGTATCCCTAATTAGTCAGCCACAAAATACATATTAGAGAAATATAAATTGTAATTAAGTCAGTGAAAAAAGATGTTATATACTTTTATAACTGCACCACAGATTTTGATTTTCTTCCTAGTCCAACCCCCTTGAGGCAAAGACAGCTCTCTACTACATAGTGGAGAAAATCTTAAACATGGAGTCAGAAAACTTAGAGTCAAGTTGTAGCTAGTTTTACCTTGTTATCTTGTAAAGACAGATCATTCAACTCATCTACTGATAAGCTAATTAATGTGTACCAGCCTCCATTCTCTGAAGTAAACCAAAAAGTAAAGGTTCTTATTCTCATGGAGAGTGTGTCTGTGTGTGTGTGTGTTTGGACAGTGAAGGTAGGTTAGAGAAAGATTGGGGTTATATAAATATAAATAAATGTCTAATATAAAAATGGTGTAAGAAGAAGTAAGTCTGGGGGAAGGAGAAGCCAGTAAAATGTCTAATATAAAAATGGTGTAAGAAGTAAGAAGAAGTAAGTCTGGGGGAAGGAGAAGCCAGTAGCTGAGAAAGTAATGCAGCGGAGATGCTGTTATAGTGAGGGTGGTTATAGAAAGCCTCTGAAAAGTTGAATTTTGAGCAGAGCAATATGCTCAGTATAACTTCTGACCCTTCTGTACATCTGGGATAAGAGTGCTGGAAGATGAATCCCATGGATATGGGGAGGATTTTAGATTTTTTGTGAGACGATTCCTCTCATTCGTAAAGTGAAAACTATCTCTGACCTACCCACCACATATATTGGTAAAAGGGAAAAAGAATGTGATAATATTTGTAAACATAAAATACTGCCTAAACCTAAGGTGCTTAAGATTTGAAAAATCTTTGTTTTGCTGTGATTTCAACTGAAAGATATGGATGTTCAAATGGAAGTTTGTTCTTTTAAAGGAGACCATTTTGTGGGGAAGAAAAAAAGGTTTTAGGAATAGTGATGCATGGAGTGTATGTGTGTGTATATATATATATATATATATAAAATCTCAAATATTATATATATCCTCAGATATTAATTCAGCCTATATACATGTGTGTTTGTGTTGCGAGTTGATAACCTAGGATTATATTTTTAATCAAATAATTTTCTAGCACATTTATTATCTTTTGCTTTATTGTTGAGATTTCAGACTTAGATATTAATAGAAATATACATAGAAATGTAATATACTAGAAATATATTCCTTTATATTCATGAAATAATATTTTTTTTGCTAAATTGTCATTTCTTACCCTAAATAGTTTTTTAAATTTAGCTTTTCTCTGTATCAACTTTCGGAACGATACCGGACAAAAGGTTGATTTAGTTTGTGAAACTGATCCTACGTTATAATACTTACTGCTCCATGAAGTCCTTTAGTAGTCCTAAAACACGTCTAATGCAGTGCAGCAGGAACCTGTTCCTTAACATCTTGTGTAAACCAACATTTGCATTATTCATGACTGATTTCCCTATAGGAATAAATGTAAAGAATGGGCATACATTCTTGGAGTACATAATTTTACAACGATTATGGTGTTCCTTTTTATTATTTCTGATCATTGTTGCCTATACTTCTCAGTGTATTTGCTCTTGAATTAACTGCAGAGTTGTTTGAATATTTTGATGGCATTTTATCCCTTTTAACACCTCTTTCAAAGTTCGATTTAGAAAAGCATATGTTAAGCACCACTTAGGATTATCTGGATATTGTTTAGTTTGGATTTTTTTTTAAAAGATTTAAAATTATAGTCACAGTGGACAGTAAAATAACTGAGTAGCCATGAGCATCACTCACAGAAGCTCTGATGCAAGCAGAATGGATATTGTTTACCCAATCCTGGCAAAATGACAGTGTTTCCTATTTACTAGGCTAATAAGTACCACGACCACAAAACAATGCCATGACACTTTCCTAGCCCTCCCATCCCCAGTTTTAAATATCTGTGCATTTTTTTGCTCTAAGTTAAGACTTTATTATTTATCTCAACCTATTTCAAATGAGCCATATCTCAAGTTTTCCTAAAATGAAAGTAGGTTATATTTCCTGTTTGAGGCACTTTTTAAAAAATTTCTCTTTTTATACTCTTTCCTTCTCTGTTATGGTATTTTTTTCTGAAAGCTCCCTAAATTGGAAATACACTCAGAGTTACAGAGGCATCCATACCACTCTCACTTTTCTGTGCAGTAAATGCCCTCTATCACCCTATCAAGTCCCAAACCTGTGACACATCAATAAATACACTCTACGTGTCATGGACTGTGAGTCAGAATCTCAGGGGAAGTTGATGCTATTTTATGCTTTTCTAATTGTTAGAGAAGGTGCTTTATATCAGGACAAATTGTCTTCCCATAACCTCCGTTCACTATGATGGATCGATTTAACAGGGGAAATGAACCAATCATTGTAATGGTCAGTAAGATTTATTTCCCCCTTCATAGTACACAGAGCCTGCTTGGGCTCTAAAAATAATGAATGTGGTGTTCAGTTATCTCTTACTCTTTGAAAACAAAATGTATTATTTTTCCTAGTAATTAATGATGCTTTTCACAAAGTATTTAACTGTCCTTTACTTTAAAAAGCTATGTGACAGGATAATTGTCTTTTTGTATTTACTAGACAAGAGGCAACTATGCCAAAGTATGAGGAGCTGAGAGTACACTTGGAGCATAAAGACCTGCATGTGTCACTCATTAGCTATGTGAACTTAAAGCAGTCTTTTTTTTCTTCTTTCTTTCTTTCTTTTTTTATTTTTTAAACTATGTTGAGCTTCAGTTTTCCATTTGTATACTGGAGAGGATGGAAGCTAACTTGTGATAAAATAATTAACAAGTTCTGGAAAAGTCCAAGCACATTGAATGACACATAGTAGGTATTCAAAAACATAGTCTTTTCTTTTTAAAGCTACAGCTAGAATTTTTAAATCCTGTAATCCAAATATATTCGTATGAGTCCCACATTTCCAATGCATTTTTATGTATGCCGTGATGAAATGGCCCCATAATTTTGGAATGCTAAATTTACATTCTCCTGAAGAGAATTCATTGTCAGCTTTACTACATGACTGCACAGGAAAAACATATCTCACACATGATTTTAATGGAAACGAGTTTATATTAGATATCCTTTCCTTACACAGATATGAATATTTTGTGTTTGGATAATTTTGTAATTGGAAAATATATCATTTTTTAAATGGCTGAAAACAAAGTCATTACATGAAATTTATTGTAATTGTTTAGCATAAATTGATTTTTTTATTAATAAAATCTTTATTTTGTGCTTAACAAATAACATTGACAATAAAAACCTGGATTGGTCATTTTTAAATATCTGTACCATACTAATCTGTATTTCTGTAAATGTATGTTTTAAAGTTTAAAGATCTTGTAAAGTTTTATTTTCAAAATCCATTGTTAAACTTTTTAGACAAGATGCTGTAAAATTTCTGTATGAATAATGGACTGTATTCTTCAAAAGTAATAGCCTAATCTCAATAGCTATTACCTATCTGGTGAATATCCAATTTCAGATGAGTTAATCTTCCATGAAAGTAACTTTATTAAGCTAACATTTATTGAGCACCACCTATATGCAGCCCATGTCACTAAAATTTGCAAAAGAAGAAAAAGGAAGGTAGGGTTGGATTTCAAAGAACTTGGAATCTTCATTGAGATACTACTACACATTCCAGAAGCAGTTAGGACTATATGAATTTTTAAAGCCTATTATAATTAATAACTTACAATGTTTTTCTAAGTGCACTGTTTAATAACATAAAAAAACAATAAATGCTTAAATATTTTAAAGGATGTTTTGAGAAGAAAATCTTTTTTCTCTGTTGTATATAGCCAAAAAATATGGTGTACAGCAAATCTGTATCTTTACATACTGATACAAACACCTTGAGTGAGTATATTGCTTTACACAAGGTGACTAGGCACAGCCTATAAGCCACACCATTACCTTTTCCCATAATTTAACTGTGAAGCTATAAATAGTACCAGTAGGCATTTTCAGTTGAAGATTAATAACCATTAGAGATGTAAATACAGTAGAGTGTACACTAGAGCATATATAAGTCACTTTAATTGCATAAGTAATTAACACTTCTGTTGTTCTCATTATCATTTTGTTCCAGTTGAAGTGCTTGTTAGTAACCTACTCTGTAGAAGGAACAGCATGTCGTTACAACAGTTGACACAAGGCAGCCTTCAAGTATGTGACACTAATTAAATTAAAACTTAAATCACAAATAGACTTCTTTTAACTAATGATGAATGACCATCTTCACAAAATAACGTTCGCTTCTTTATTCAAGAGTAACAAGTCCTGCTTTTAACATGTTGTATTAAATCACAAAGAAATCCATTAACAAAGCTCTTATGTCTCTCTTTCCAAAGTGAAGGAATATTAACATTTTGAGGCTTTTCTGCAGAGTAAGAGAATTTTCTTCTCCCTTGAATCACAATGACAAATGATTATGGTTTCTATCATCAGCATAAGTAGGCATGTCACCCTTCTCAAGTGACTAGGTAATGATGTAGTCTTTAGCAGGCAGAACAATGTTTTAGAAGTTCGGAAGTCAGTATTCTCTTCTAGCTAAGGACAGTGGTTGGGGCATACAAAGTGCTCAATAAATGGTATCGGTATATTATTATATACTTAGTTGTCCTTGGAAAGGCACTGAGTCTTAGTGACCACAAGTGTACTCTATAAACTGTAGTTACACAGGGATCAGGTACATAGGGAAGCTTATAGGATGCTCAGACAAGGCTTCATGTGAGTACAACCCTTGGATATGGTGAGAATGTTCAGAGAATGCAGGTGAGTTCCTTAGGAAGTAACCCACCTAGCAATCTTGAAAGAGATTGGTCTACAAAGCAGAATGTTACTAATTCTCAAAAAAGAAATATGGTCTGGACTATGTGCATTGGCTGATTAGCACATATTTTCCATTTTAAAAGTTTACTTTATAACTAGAAAACTAAAATATAAGTACAGTTTTGCTTGGTGAGGACAAAATATTAATATTAATTAATTTAAGGATATATGTTGAATCATATTAATGTCTCTTGTTGTAAAGTTACGAAGCCTACAACAATAGTTTTCAATCCGCAGATTTCATTTCAAACTGTCAAGGAACATTTGACAGGTATGGGAACAACTTTGATCAATATGTATAATATATCTTTGTTACATACTGTAACACATAAGTATACAAACTGCTATGGCAGTGAAAGTCAGAAGCATATCTGAGTTGAACAAATATTAAAATGTTACTCTGAGAAAGAAGTAAGAAACCTAATATAACATAAGGATAGGAAGTAAAAACAATCGTTCACTGGAACTTAAAAATGTTTTCCTATGAGCATATAAGAATGATTAAAGGGAGAAAGAGTAGTAGCTTAAATGAAAATGAAAGAATATATGATAACCACTGGATTTTTTCTAAACTCTTAAGAGGCATTGTTATACTGCATTAGTATAATAGTAGTGTGTTTATTTAAATTATTGTTGGGGGACAGAGAGTGGGAGTAAGAGGATTTTATTCTTCTCAAACATGACTATAATAATTATTTAAAATTATGCCACTAATACAAGTAATTCTAAACCTTTGGTCTAATGCAGCATTGTCCAATAAAACTTTCTGTGATGAGGGAAATGTTCTGTGTCTGCACTGTCCAGTATATTAGCCACTAGCCATATTTGGCTATTGATCATTTGAAATGTGGCTGAGATTGAAAAACTAAATCTTTAATTTTATTTCACTTTAATTTTAATATATAATAGCTGCACGTGGCTAGTAGCTACCATATTGGACTGCACAAGTCCAAGGTGTCCATCTCTACCATAGGGACTCAATGTTATGGGTTCCAGAGTGTTCTTGATTTACTGGTGATAACAGTATGGACAGTTTTTTGCTCCTTGGGTACCCATTTTACAGATTCTGTATCTGGTAACACATTGTTTTTGCAGACAAATTTCAAACAGTTAGCTTAGTGACTAACTTTGACTTCTTATAGGTTTGTCCCTTGGTTGGAATTTCCCTTTTCAAATTATCACTTACTGTGAGTTATTTACAAACATAATAAGTGATTTCATCAATTAGAGTGTGGGTATGTGTTTTATGGAGACATTTCTCACAGAGTAACCTTATCCTCTACTTTTAGTGGGATCTCGCTACCAACCAGACTTGTAAATCAATTACATTCTAAATAATGACTAACTGAATCCATTTGTTAATATTTAATGATTGCTGAGTATTTGCATCCTGTGTCAGCCACTAGTGATCCAAAATGATAAAGCATCACCCCTGCCCTTGAGGAACTTACAGTCTTTAAATGCACGGCACTGTAAATAAACCGATTAATTTTCCAAAGCAGGCTTAATTAATGTGAGGCCTCTGGGGAATCATCTACAATAAATATGAGTTTGCTAGCAAGCAGAAAGTATTTATCAAATGATATCTTTCCTTTGGATATACCAGTCATCAGGAGTATTATTAATTTATTAGTTACTATTTAGGACTGGCAGAAATCCAATAGCCTAAATTGTTTCCAAGGTGGCTTTTGGAGCTAATGCCTGAGGAAAAATATAAAATTCTAATCTATTTTCATGTATACAACAAGTAAAGTACTTAGTGTTAGGATATGCCTGAATACCTAAATATATTGAGCAACACTATATTTTGTTTATTAGATATCTCTCTTTTCAAAACTTTCAACAGTGGCAAAGTTTGCCTTAAGCATTCTCTCTCTTTTGCGCCTTACATCCTTGGAGACACCCAGTTCTCCAACTCTGTTACTTGGAGGAAGAAAATCAAATGAAAGAACTCATTCATACTGTGTTAAGAGTGAGCTTCAAAATGTTACATTTTAGAAGAGGTTGGAGTGGGGATCTCACTTTATAAGTATGGGAGGGAGTTAGGGGAAGAGAGAGCGTTTCCCTGGCGTGATGTAAATCATACACATAGGAAGAGGCTATAATTATGAATATAGCTAGTATTCTACTGTGTGTTGTTGCTGCATTCTATGTACAGGTAGAATTTTCATACATAATTGCAATATTGTTATTTTAACTACCATAATATACCACATTCTGCCATTACTAGTTGAATTTCATGTTTCCTGTGTCACCAGATGTTGAAAGTAAGTTGACCCTCAGAAGTAGCTACAGAAAACTTTATCAGTAGTTAAGGAGAACTTTACCAGTTTTCAGACTAGAGAAAAGATATATACGGTGTGTGTGTGTGTGCGTGTGTGTGTGTGTGTGTGTGTGTGTGTGTATTCATCATAAAGTGAACTATTTTTTCGTCTTTGAGATAAAAGCTATAACTGCTCTTCTTCTGTTCATATACCTTTAAAGATTTAGGTTCAAGGGAATCACGGCTGGCGTCAGTCCATTTTCACACTACAACCCATAAGGTGCAGAATGGCCTTAAAGATTTAAAAATTGTCTTTCAAATTAAGTTGAACATAATTATAAGCATGATGACTTTGTAATTTCACTATCCTATTTATCCTTTTTTATGATAATGCTAGTAAAATATTTTCTCATAGGCTAATATTTTTCTTAATAGTGAGACTTCAGATATCTATCTGGCTAAATTCCAATGAGAAATAACATTTTCTTTCTTTAAGTCAAGTAATTTTTGAGGTCTCAAGCATGCTGAAGTATTTTGATGAAAAAAATTAGAGGTTGAGATAGAAATATTCATATGAAAACAAATACCTAAAACTTGGGGGATTCCCCCCTTTTAGCTCAAGGTGACCAGGATATTAGAATATCAGCCTTGTCGTGTCAAATGCAAATAAACTGCTTGTCTTCCCGTTGGGGAGAATCTATAACTATTGTCTTGCTCTTAGTTTCCATTACTTTAGAAGGACGCTGGTTCCTATGGAATATCTTAAAAAATCCTGAAATTAATATTTTATTCTGTGAAGTTATGGCATATTATGAAATATTTTGAAATGAATTTTCCAACTCGACAGATTTACAATTTGACTAGTATAATTAAATACTATGTTTTCTTGAGATATTTAGATATTAGTAAAAGTGTTTCACATCTGTCACTACACTTGATCCACACAGGTTAGGCTGTGAAGTTAGACTGGTGCCTGTCTCTGCCCCCACTTTGCCAACATTTAACAGATGGTAGAATGAGAATACGTTGTTTAGATAACTTTCTTAGAGTCATGCAGTTGGGGAACGTCAGAGCCAAGCCTCAGCATCTGACTCCAGGTTTGCAGCTATTTCTACAAGACTATAAGCCAGAGAATATATAAATTTCAGGGACAGCCAAAATTTCCCCAACCGTAACTTTGTATGTCACTCTATACAATGCATATTTCTTTTAGATCTTTGTTATGATTGCATCACAGATGCATCCCATGCGCTTGCTAATTTCAGGACATAGATTTACTTGTATGGAAGAGCTTGCCACTAATTTCAAGGCTTATTTTGCAGAAAATGTTTTCAAGTTACCAGGACTACAACTTCAACAACAACAGAAAGTTGTAAGTTTTCTCCTCTAATTTAATTTGCATGGGTCATTAACTTCAAAGTCTAAAATGACTCAGTTATGCTGTAGCACTTTAAATATGAGCCAAAATCAATGGCAAGTGCTTGATTGGAAACTGGAAGCTATTTACGGGCCATTGCATTTTTTCCCCCCGTAGTATATTATGATTTCTCCTCTCATCCACTCAGAATTCATGAAAGGATTATGTTATTGAATTTTAATTCTCTAGATTTTTATATAATGGGACTCATGGAATCGCTTTATAATATTCATATTATTGAATTATACTGTATCCACCTATTTTCTACCTTGAATTTATCAGCACATTACAAATAAAAATAAAATATTTGAAACATAAAATTCATGAGCTTCCTACAATTCGTCAAAGAAAATGAAATTTTCTCAAATGAGAAAGGAATATTTTTTATTGAAAAAGAATAAAACAGATTGCTGTCATTATTGGCCATAGTCATAAAAATCCATGTTATGCTTAGGAGATTTAATAAGAAACATGTTTTTGTTGTTGTTTGAAAATGGGAATCTGTTTTAGAATGAATGATTATGTTATTTTACATAAGTACTTCATCTGTAGCAAATGGAAATAAAATAGCAAAGAGAAGGGCAATGTAAAAACCAAAGAATATATGAAGGAACTGCAGTGATCATTTTTGTTCATCTCAAAACGAATAGAGAAATTACCTCTAGACCACCCTTAATATTGAGAACCCCCTCTGATTGAGTTTGTCTAGAAACAGTAAATTTCTTCCCCATGAGACTACCTATGCCTTTGTTATATAGATCTCGTTGTTCACAAATCTTATGTGGATCAAAAACTGAAATTTTGGAGGAACCACTGGCCTAAGCTCCCTTCCACTGTGAATCCTTCATAGAACAATAATCTTCATTCAATAATAATTCTTATGACAATTTTTCTCAAGTTTTAAACCATTGACTTAAAAACATAATTCCCTGACTCATTTTATTTCCCTTCTATGGAATGAAAAGTATTTGTTGATACATTTTTTAATATGGTACTTAGTACTCTAAAGTTGTTCTGAAGAAAGGGGTAGCTTTATCTTTCTTAGTAATAAAAAAAATCACAGAACGGACTTGAGGACACAGGGTGGGATGGCGAAGCTGGGATGAAGAGAGAGAGTAGCACTGACATATATACACTACCAAATGTGAAACAGATAGCTAGTGGGAAGCTGCTGCATAGCACAGGGAGATCAGCTCGGTGCTTTGTGACCACCTAGAAGGGTGGGATATGGAGGGTGGGAGGGAGGGAGATGCAAGAGGGAGGGGATATGGGGATATATGTATGCATATGACTGATTCACTTTACTGTACAGCAGAAACTAACACAACATTGTAAAGCAATTATGTGCCAATAAACATAAAAAAATCAAAATCATATATAAAAATTTACACCTATTAAGGAAGCCTAATGCTGAGTGCTAAAACAAATCTTACATGTATCGTTTTTAAATTCCAAATTGCAACTTTACATTGTTCCTTGTTAATTTTTCTTTTCTGGCCAATCATTACAGTTTAAAAATAACTTACTTAAATATCCAAAGTATTAGCTGTATTCCCAAGCCTCATTCATTTTGGGAATTTAAAAGATGTGACACATGAGTCCTCATTTAAACTATTGATTACCATGACATCTTGCGTGGAGTCCAACGCAGACCTTTCTCCACAGTGATATTAAGAACCGTCCATCTGCGACAACATGGATAGAACTTGAGGGCATTTTTGCCAAGTGAAATAAGTCAGATAAAACAAGGACAAATATTGTGTGATCTCATATGTGGAAACTGAAAAAAATATAAACTCATAGGAACAGAGAACAGACTGGTAGTTCCCAGAGGCAGGGGTTGGGGGGCAGGAGAAATTGGGTGAAAATGGTCAGAAGGTACAAATTGGAATTGGGATAAGTATTAAGGGAAGGAAGAGGTTCTACTCTGGAAATACAGTCTCATAGGCAGCAGATCACTGTGGGTAATTGTGGAGCCCTGAGGCCAAACTGCCTGAGTTTGAATCCTGATTCCACAAAATAATAGCTGTGATTCTGGACAAGATATTTAACTTCTAGGTCTTTGTTTCCTGACCCATAAAATGGGAATTAGAAGTGTGCCCCATAAGATTGATCAGAAGGCTGAGTCTAGCTAATTCCAAAGGGCTCTGGAACACTGCCTGATATATGGGAAGCATTCAACAAATGTTAGTTATGTCATTGTCAAGGGAAATCATTTCTTGTCAATTATACAATATATTCTATTTTTTAGTTTCTCAGACCAGAGTAGAGATATGAAACCATGAAAGGAGACACTGATGAAAGTGAAATTTGTGACCACTTTGCTCAGGGCCTGGGGAAATAGAGCCCAGATGGAACAGATTGGGTGTTGGTATTTTTTGCCTATCTAAGCCACTGCCAACTTTTGTAGAAGCCATAACTGAATTTTAGGGATATTTACAACAAAAAAGACATGCAGTAGAGTTTCTACTCAAAGGCGGACAACATGCAGAGAATGTCATGGCCGACATTAGCTACATACCTGTGGGAACTGGTTAGCCCAGGAGTGGTTTGGAGAGGTAGATTCCATAGCGCTTTCCCTGGAGTGACTGAAAAGATATCACCTTTATGCAGTTGCTCTGAGTGTGAGCCAGGAAGCAGCCCTTTTGCAGGGTGGAGCCTGAGGTTTAGAGACAAGATTTGGACTCATTTTGAGAGACTGAATCTTTGGTAAAAATTTATTTTCCCTGCAGTTTCACTGATGCCATAATACATAGTGAAGGATGTAAAGGGATACCATTGTGAAAGTTATTTTACCAGGTAGGAAACTTGCAAGAGGATTTATATTTCAAAATGACAGTGACCTGAAACTCACATCAAAAAATGTCTTAAAGAAAAAGGGTCCAGAATTGTAGCCTATGGAACCATATTACTCAGAATCTCACCCCAAAAAATGACAGACATTAAACATCTGGCTTTTATTCCTCAGTTCAGTAGAACTTTATACACAGAACAAGTTGTCAACATGCTACAGATAAAGACATTAATTCAGAGTAACAAAGTCTCCCTATTTAAAAAAGAATTGCATTTTATTTCACCATTCCTTTTCAGCAATTTAAGGCATTTAATGGCTGTGTTTTATTAGGGTCATAAATTATATATGTTTTGGGCACTTTATAGTATCCTAGCTTCAAATACTAATGTTACATAGGTATGTTGGGTTCTGAGATACTCAACTTTCCCTTTTAAGTTGTACAACCAAAAATTTCAAGCATTCAGAGATTGACTGTGGAAAAGTCACCATACTTAATAGTAATATACTTAATAGTAATATACTTAATAGTAATATAATTCTTGAGTAATTTTATATTTTGTTATACTGCTGTAGTAGGTTATTTTTCACTTTTAGAAACATTTCTTAAAGATTCAAAATGAATTTACCTCCTAAATATTAATTTTGAGTTTATTTTCATTGAAGTTGAAATTTAATTTAAATATTTTAAAGGTAGAAAACTTGTAGTTATGCATTGCCAACTTTTAGAAAGCCTCAACAGTTACCAACTTTTTCTTTCTTCAGTGGCTGATAGTTTGCCGTTTGTTCAGTAGATTTGCACTAGAGCTCAGGCCTGGCAGACCCTTACTGGATTCTATAAGCATTTTCATAGCAGTTCATTCTTAGGGAAAAGTAAAGAGAATTTGGTCAAACAGGAATCACCCTGCAGTGCTTATTCTTCTGTCATCTCCTTTTTCCTGGACCCTTGTCTCTGTCCTCACCTCACACTAATTTGGGAGTATGAGGAAAAACCCTACTTGTCCTTACTCTATCTTAAATACTGTGCTATTCTACCTCAATTGTGGTCATTAATCAACTTCATCAGATAATACCATAATGAGAACATAGGTGTAACCAAAAGGAAATGCTGTAGTAAAAGATTTGTATATTTTCTCAAACTCATATATATATGGTTTTGCTTTAGCAGAATATTATTTTCTATTTCACCAAATTATCGTTTGTGTGTGTGTGCCCAAGTCTGAAAAGGCCTATCTTTGATGAGGTTTCAATCAGATCCCATGTAGTAAAGGTATTGAACTAACAAATGTATTGTTTAGAATAAACAATTTAGGGAAAAAGTATTAAACTTAAAAATGGGAAAAAAAAAAGTGCTTTTGGAAAATTTTCATTGGCATGTACCTATTCAAGCTTCTATAGAAAAGAGCAATTTCAAAAGCCATGTTATAAATTTAGGGTCATATAAAAACTGGATCAGTTCTGTTACCCAGTGCCTGATTTTCCATTACTCACATTTCTGTTGAGCTTTGTTTTTCCTTTTCCTTTCTGTTTCAAGTCCCATTGACCATTTTTATGTTCATTACCATGGGTATGAAGGTCAGAAAGGGCAGATGAAAAGAAAATGAATTAGTGGTTTTCTTTGCAAATATATATGACAAAAAAAGATTTAGTGGAGGTGAGACTCAGTAAAAACTTGCTACAACAATATTTACTGTAGGGCAGAATTCACTGTAAAAGTTGACCACCTTTTGAGTCCTTCAAAGCTACAGTAATCAAGACTATGGTACTGGCACAAAAACAGAAAGATCAATGGTACAGGATAGAATGCCTAGAGATAAACACACGCACATATGGGCACCTAATTTATGACAAAGGAGGCAAGAACATACAATGGAGAAAAGACAGCCTCTTCAATAAGTGGTGCTGGGAAAACTGGACAGCTACATGTAAAAGAATGAAATTAGAACCCTCCCTAACACCATATACAAAAGTAAACTCAAAATAGATTAAAGACCTAAATGTAAGCCTGGACACTATAAAACTCTTAGAGGAAAACATAGGAAAAACACTCTTTGACATAAACCACAGCAAGATCTTTTTTGACCCACCTCCTAGAGTAACGGAAATAAAAACAAAAATAAACAAATGGGACTTAATGAAACTTCAAAGCTTTTGCACAGCAAAGGAAACCATAAACAAGACAAAAAGACAACTCTCAGAATGGGGAAAATGTTTGCAAATGAAACAACAGACAAAGGATTAATCTCCAAAATATACAAACAGCTCATGGAGCTCAATATCAAAAAACAATCTAGTTAAAAAATGGGTGGAAGACCTAAATAGACATTTCACCAAGGAAGATATACAGATGGCCGAGAAGCACATGAAAAGCTGCTCAACATCACTAATTATTAGAGAAATGCAAATCAAATCTACAATGAGGTTTCACCTCACGCTGGTCAGAATGGCCATTATCAAACAATCTAGAAACAATAAATGCTGGAAAGGGTGTTGTGAAAAGGGAACCCTCCTGCGCTGTTGGTGGGAATGTGAATTGATACAGCCACTGTGGAGAACAGTATGGAGGTTCCTTAAAAAACTACAAATAGAACTACCATAGGACTGAGCAATCCCACTACTGGGCATATAACCTGAGAAAACCATAATTCAAAAAGAGTCATGTACCAAAATGTTCACTGCAGCTCTATTTACAGTAGCCAGGACATGGAAGCAACCAAATGTCCATGGACAGATGAATGGATAAGGAAGAGGTGGCACATATACACAGTGGAATATTACTCAGGCATCAAAAGAAACGAAATTGAGTTATTTGTAGTGAGGCGGTTGGACCTAGAGTCTGTCATACAGAGTGAAGTAAGTCAGAAAGAGAAAAACAAATACATTATGCTAACACATGTATATGGAATCTAAAAAAAAAAAAAAATACTGATGAACCTAGTTGCAGGGCAGGAATAAAGAGGTAGACCTCGAAAATGGACTTGAGGACATGGGGTGGGAGGAGGAAGCTGGGGAGAAGTGGGAGTAGCATCGACATATATACACTACCGAATGTAAAATAGTTGGCTGGTGGGGAGTGCATTTAATTTATATCTTTTTTATAATCCTCAACATGGAGAATCAGAAAATTCCTTTTGTTGTTGCCGTTTTGTTCTTTCTGTCTGAGCCAAGAAAATTTTCAAGAGGGTATTGCAATTTTATAAATTGTTAGAATTTTCCATAAATGTAAGGAATTCCTTCCTCTCTAGTATCCAAATAACAGACCTCACTAGTTAATTTTTTCAGACCATTCAGATATCATTTAGTGGGTTAGTTTCATTAACATTACAAATAGTCCCCGATTTGTGATGGTTCAACTTATGGTCTTTCAAACTTACAGTGATGGGAAAGCAATATACACTTCAGTAGAAACCATACTTTGAATGTTGATCTTTTCCTGGGCTAGCAATAAGAGGTACATACTCTCTTGGGATGCTGGGCAGTGGCAGCAAGATGCAGCTCCCAGACAGTCACGTGATAATGAGGGTAAACAACTGATGCACTTACAACCAGATAACCATTCTGTTTTTCACTTTCAGTACAGTATTCAGTAAATGACATAAGATAGTCAGTGCTTTATTATAAAATAAGCTTTTGTAAGATGATTTTGCCCAACTGTAGGCAAATATAAGTATGCTGAGCACCTTTAAGGTAGGCTGGGCTGAGCTTTGATGTTTGGTGGGTTAAATGCATTTTTGACTTAATGATCTTTTCAACTTAAGATGAGTTTATTGGGATGCAACCTCATTACGAGGAAGATCTTTATTAGTAATGTTGCGATTAGGTATGTTAGTTTGTGTGTGTTTCAAATTCAATCTCATCGTTTCCTGTATTCTCTTTTCACTCGGCATAAAACTCCACATCCAGGATGCACTTGTTTTTATAAAGTTTGGAGACAAGGCTAGAGACATTCGGCTCCGTTTAAAAACAGGAGAGCCAGGGTGCTCTTTAATGGATGGAAGCAGTTATATGAGTACTCTCAAAGGCTCTACAGTGATTCCATACAGGGTTTCCCAGGGGGGATCTGCCTGAGGGTTTAGTGTTAGCACACTGAACTCAAACTCAAGCCTGGCTAAGACTCTATGTTTTTAAATATTCAGTTGAATCCTAAATGGTCTTCATTCTTCCTTTTAGGGATTTATATTGCTTCAGAGATACAGACTTGCACTTTGTCAGTTCTAGCATGAAGGCGATATGGATATGACGGGTAGAAGATTGGGAGTATGGGTGGCAGATGTTAGGAGGTAAACTCCGTGGCTGAAAAACAGGCAGATAACTTTGCCATATGGTATTTTAATCTATGATATTGGCATTCTTCCTGTGGGGCTTCATCCTGCCAAGCTAACCAGGCACTGAAGCTGAGGGGCAGAAATAGCTGGACTTTACCAGAAAGAGGTAGCAGTTGACATGTGGCCAGTCTGTTTGATCTAGAGGATGCCCCCACCACAGCAGAAATAAGTACATGGTGAAAGCCTGATCAGATGGTTCAAAGGGGGGCTTGGGGGCTATGGTTTAGAACATTGATCTTCAGAAGGCTTGAGCTTTGCCTTAGCAATACATACCATTGAAAACCTCTTTGTATTTAATGAGCACAACCTAGAGTCATAGTGAATAAGGATTCTGTCATCAAGGCCAAGCATATGGGAACCATGTTTATAGTTAGAATTTACAGGAAATAGATAATACGAATTCCTCTAAGCGCAATGGAAGTTTAGCTGGTATGCATGGCACAACAGTACTGGTTGATAAAATACTGAACTACTTGTATTCTGATTCTAAACTGCTGCTACCCAGTCCTTCCTGGGACTCCCTCAAATAGCCCCATGCTCCTTCAGACCAAAGTGGGCAAAGAAATCAGCTTTCCTAGCACAGCTCAACTTACTTGCCTGTCACCCAGGCTGTCCTTCCTCCAATTTGCTTTGCCCATCACTATCTCTCTCTCCCTAGTCAAACAGGCCTGAACATCTGGAGTTGGTGGTGGTCCCGCAGCAAGAGGTCATGGGTCATCCACAGCTGGCCAGGATTCCCCTCAAGTTACCCCCTTACGGCTACTAGTAGAAGCCATAGCCTGTGTAGTGTATTTCCCTTGTTGTTAAATTTCAGGCATCACCCCTGACTGTAAGAGCTGCTTAAGTATCGACGTGGCATGGCTTCACAACCTTATAACATGATTTTCTTCCCTTTTCTTCAAGATCCTTAATCAGAAAGAGAAAGAAACAGACAGAGATGCATAATTAGGTGTCATACCTTGTTTGTTTCTTGGTTACATGTGATTGAGATTGTTCCAAAATATAGTAGTAAAGAAACCGGTTTTAGGAGATAGGAGACCTGAATTGAAATAATAGCATTACAGCTCTGTGACCTTGAAGAAGGTACTTAGCCTCTGTGGTCTTCAATCTCCTCATCTATATACCAGCAATTATAATATCTAACTCATAATGTTCTTGTAAGGATTTAATAAGATAATGGCCATTATGTGCTTACCTCTGTGCTTACAGAGCCTGGAACACAGGAAGCACTCAGTAAACAGCGGTTATCCTATTAATATAATGCTACTTTTACAGAACGCAGTAAAGAAGTTTGTTTTTATTAAAAGTGAATCCTAAAATCATTTTCTGAATTAGCACCATTTTAAAGGGCATAAATATTAAAATTTGAAGATTATCTTTCATCAATAGTATTTCACTTTTGGTCTGAAATACACAATGTATACACTCTACCAATGATTCAACACTGCGTAAGAATGTCTGTATCATCCTGTGGCTTTTAAACTGGACTATTTAACATTCTGTCTTCCTCTCAAGTATAAATTGGCCTATGTCTTTGCAACACGGTTCCAGTGCAACTAGAACGATTACATGTGCTCTGACCAGTCCCTCTCACTGTAAAACCATTTGTACGCTAACCAGGTCCCTCAAACAATTGTTTGTTTTCACACACAGCGAAGAATTTCTTTTCAAAATGTGATGGAGTGACTCAAGGCGTATATTTATTCCTCTTCTCTCTTCTCCATTTTTTCTCTTAATCCATTCTTTCTAAGCAAGTATCAGGTTTTTTTTTTTTTCCCAAACATGGCATAATGAACGAATAACTCCTATCAAATAACTTTTATTTTAATAAACTTACCAGTGGAATCAGGAAAGATCTTGCTACTTGTTCACATATATCACAGTCATTCTAGGTTGTTTGATCAAGGGTCATGGAGCAAACTTCTCTTTAAATCAGAAAGATAGTATTTAAGTCAGTATGTATAATTTAATGTTGTCTTGAGGGAGCCCTGTAAAATAAAAAAAGCTTGTTCTCCAGTTTTTGTGGAGCTGTCTTCGTGCTATTCAAATTATAGTGAAGAGTTAATTGGATGAAAAATGATGCTTGCCATCAAAAAGATCCTCAAAATAGTTCTTAATCTGAAAAGATGAAAGTACAGAGACATTGTATTTACTAGTTTTCCCTTCTTATATATCTACTCATCAAATATCAGCTTTGTTACTTACTGTTTTGGAGGGGAAATTAAATAATATCTTTTGAGGGTCTTGGTAACGATTTATAGTTTTAGACTTCCTTTGACTGTTAGCATTTGGGCAACATACCACCGAAATCTTTTCTTCCATTATCACCTGACATTAACCTGCCTTTGGTTTTTAGGCTTTAACTGGGGACCTGCATCTAACCTTTCATTATCTTAGCCTGTAGAGGAAGAGTGTCTTCCTTTACAAATTTCTAAGAAAAAGTAAACAAGCAATCCCTCTTAAGAGTGACAATGGAGATGCCTCTGTGTGCATAGATTTTGGCTCAGAAACAATCGCTAACACATGTGTGGAATGAAAGATTGAAGGACTGTCAGCTGTCGGTCCTGACATGTGGATGAGCCAGTTGGCTGCCCCGCTTATTATCCCTTTATTATAGTAAGACTCCCTTTCCTCTGGAGGATGTGTGGAACTATCTGATTTTGGCATTTTTTTGTTTGTTTAGTTTTGTTTTTTGGTAGGCATCAGTCTTTTAACATGCTTTCTACCAGGGAGTCATACATGCTTCAGGTTGTGTAGACTTTCCACACTGCCCTGAAATTCAGAACTGCAATCAGGAGCTGTCACCTGGCTACAATAGGTAAAGTAATCCCAGAGAACAGGAAGAAAAAAGCATTGGCCTTAAAGGTGAAACACTAATCTTCTATATTTCAGAAAAAAGATACTCCCAAATGGAACATTTCATCTTCTGCTTCCTTAATTATCTTCAGACTGGGTAAATCTTTTATTCACAGAAGTTTTAAGGTATGACTGGAACCTGTTTTACTTCTTGAGGACTCAGTAGGATATCCGTAAATTGTTGATAGAAAGGCATCTTCTTTCTGGTTCGTTGATTAAATACATATTCATTCATTTAAAAAGTGTTGAGAGCCAACTACAAATCAATACAGTTGCTACCAAAAAATGTGATGTATCAATCAATGAACTGTCCCTTTCTCTCAAACAAAAGTACCTTTGTCATTTTAACAGAGGGCCTACAATTCTAATCTTTGGAATTAATCTATCGATATTGTTTCTGTAAGAATCTTGTTTAAATGTAAATACATTACCTGTAAGAGATAGCACCTAGTATGTAAAGTTGCCTAGCAGAGAGCAGGGCTCTAAGAGATTAAAAAAGCATATACATCTGTTTTAACTGAGTTGCAGGGAAGGGAAAACAAATTTCTAGACCTTTTGACAAAGAGAGAATGGGGTGATCCAGAAATGAAAGAACATGTGAAGAATAGATACATGGGAAGGAATAAAGGAGCATTTAAAATACCTAAATGACAATAATTTGTTAATCCCCCAAGCTGAGTTTCCTCCATTAGCACTGGGTTTAATAAATGGCAATGATGCAATGACACTCACTCATAAAACAGTGATTTCATTTATTTTATCTATTTGCCTTTAAGTGGAAAGTCATAAAGCAAGACAGTGTGTTGGCTTGATAAAGTTCCTATTTCTAAAGCTGTAATGAATGACAACAATGCGTTGGTTATGTCCATACAATATTTTTAATTTGCCAATTTTGACTGTATTCTGAATGTGCACAGTTATGTGCAGGAGAATGTTGTGACTTAACCTGTATTTGTTGGATTCGGATGTAGACAGTCAAACTGATAAAAATTATTTGATATATTCTAAAGTTAGCAATACACACACACACACACACACACACACACACACACACACAGATGTAGAGCTCTTTATTTTAACATAATAGTACTTCCAGATATGATTCAGAAAGTTTTTAGTAAGAGTCTTAACTAACCACCCATTTATTCATACTCATAACAGCAGACAAAATGGCGTCTTTAGTTGTAGCAGAATTGCTTTAATATCGCAGTCTTCCTTAGGTGACCAGGCATGCTTTTCATATATTAACTGCATAAATAAAGTGCTGTATGTTAGATGTAAGGAATTATCCTATACTGAGATTTCTGAAGACTAAGGACTAAAGAAAAAGGATTTTTAAACCTTAGAACAAGTTAGCAAAGCAGTAAAATCTCCTCCCCCAGGGCCTTTAAAAATAGGACAGATGTCAGAGATAGCTTAGGGGTAGTACAGCTGGACAAAATCAATCACCTTTACATCTCTTCCAGTTCTTGAATCTTCACAGCATCCATTTGAAATATGTAAACAAGTCATTACTGGAGCCTATTTTACAAAGTAATTGTTTAATTTGAGTGAGTTACTGTTAGAGAGAGTGCACGTGTATCTTTTGAGGTTCTTCTATTTCTGTATCCTTGATTTTAATCATATAGATTGCTTTAACAAATTATATCAATGAATAGTATTTTATTTAGAAGTTGAAACTCATAAATCCAATTTTAATTTTCTTTAAAAATACTATAAATAGTATTTCTTTGAATACTAATTATTAGAATACTAGTATTCTTTGAATATATAAATTTCTTTTCATTCTTTCCACTTAAATTAAAATATCAGTCTGTCAGGTGAAGTAGCTCATATGCAAAAGAAAATTATCCCTGAAAACAAGAATAGTATCTTATGAAATGAACATAGTTCTAGGAAAGTTATATTACAACTGTAAAGGCATTATGCAATCCGATGTTATATTTAATATTAAACAGATACAGGATATTAATTATATTTACATTGTGTACCAATTTTCCCAAACAACATGGAGTAAATAACGTGGTTTACATGCTTTACAGTCTTCACAAGCATCCCATATTGCTGTTAGCTATTTTGATTTCCCAGCTGTGAGAATTATAATAAATGTTATAATGTACTATTTCCATACACTTAATTGCATAAGAGTTACCTTTTCTCCTTAAAAGGTGATTGTGTATAATATTTCCAGGAAAATGGATCTAATTGTGTATAAAAGCATTCTTTAAAAAAATTCTTTTTCTTTTTAATAGAGATAGAAAAGATAGAAAAGTTTTTTGCAGTCATGTTAATGGTGCTCCACAAATCTTAATATGTTGCTTAGTTATAAAGAAACTAAAACGTTTTTAAAATGATTCTAGGAAAGTTAATTTTTTAAAGATTTAAAAAAATTTGTTCCCAGTTTTATTGAGATATAATTGATGTCCAGCACTGTATAAGTTTAAGGTGTACAGCATAATGATTTGATTTACATACATCATGAAATGAGTATCACAGTGTATGAGGGTTCTCTCTTTTCCATATCCTTACCAACACTTGCTATTAATTGTCATTTTGACTCTGGTCATTCTGACACGTGTGAGATGGCATCTTATTTTGGTTTTGATTTGAATTTCCCCGATGATTAGTGAAGTTGAGCATCTTTTCATGTGCCTGTTGGCCATCAGTATGCCCTCCTTGGAAAAAATGTCTATTCAGAACCTCTGCCCGTTTCCAACAAGGTTTTTTTTTTCCTGCAATTGAGTTGCATGCGTGCATTGTATATTTTGGATATTAACTCCTTATTGGAGATACCTTTTGCAAATATCTTCTCCCATTCAGTGGGTGTCCTATTTGTTTTGTTGATAGTTTCCTTCACTGTGCAAAAGGTTTTAGGTTGATATAGTCCATTTGTTTATTTTTTGGGTTTTTTTGCCCTTGCCTGAGGAGACATTTTCCAAAAGATATTGCTAAGGCTGATGTGAAAGAGCTTAGGTTTTCTTTAAGAAGTTTTATGGTTTCAGATCTTAGATTTAAGTCTTTGATTTATTTTGAAGTTATGTGTGTGCAAGGTGTGAGAGAGTAGTCCAGTTTGATTCTTCTGCATGTAGTTGCCCAGTTTTCCCAGCACTATTTATCATAAAGGCTGTCTTTACCCCATTATATATTTTTGCTTCCTTTGTCATATATTGATTGCTCACATAGGTGTGTGTCCATTTCTGGGCTCTCTACTTTGTTCCACTGATCTATATCTGTTTTTGTGCCAGTACCATACTGTTTTGATTACTGTAGCTTTTTAGTATAGTTTGAAAGTGCTACTATTTAAAGCAGTTGTCACAAATTCTTAGAAATGATAGGATCTTCAACTTAAGAAATAGAAAATCTCCATAGGATTCAGTATTCAAAAGACAAATATTGTAAGAGAGCGTATCAATGGAAATAATCCTTATATTCCTCAGTGGGTTTTTTTTCTTCAATCAGTACTATACTTTACTAGAACTCGAGTCTCAAACAATTCTTCAAATTATGATCAAATCTCAACATTCTAGGTGGATAGACAGGTATAATCAAACAAAATCCCAAACCGAATAATTTTAATTTTTTGAATTTTGAAGGTATTTCATGCTTGCTTTCTGATAACTTTAGGCACCAAATTTTTTTACTTGATTTTATATCAATTAGTAATCATTGTTTTTTATTCCTACATTCTGCTTTATATTTTAAAGTGGGAGGAAATATATATATATATATATATATTTTTTTTTTTACATAAAGGCCTTGTGCCTTAAGAAATATACATGAAACTGCATATATTAGTACAGTTCATAAATTATAGAGATATTTGTACTGTTAAAAACATTAAAATTTGAAATAAACAATATCTGTGGGTTTGTAGAACAAATTGGGATCAATGACACCTACAAATAAACCAAAAGAAACCCCCAAAGAGCAACAAAAACAAAACAACAAATAAAAAATTTGTATGCTTCCCAAACGATGACTTCATTTGATCCTTATGACAATCATGTGATGTTAAGTACTTTACTCAAGTTTAGACAGCTAATACATGGCAGATAAAAACCCTGATTCAAGGTTTTGATCTCTAAGCCTCAGAACGCTTCTACTATTACCTGTTATTTTTCACAAAGAAAACCTGATGAAGAGGCTAGAGCTTGAAGGTGAAAAAGAGCTTGCTGGGTGAAAAAGAAAGAGAAGGTTTACTTTTCAGATGATGATATTGCATACCAAAAAATCCATAGGTGGGAAAAAATGTGTGTTTTAGGGAGGTGAATGATAACAAGGAATAAAGTCGAGTATTAAGTACTGAAAATACTTGTATACAATACCAATTGCAATTAATTGTAAATAATGCTAATAAGTTTCAACTAGACAATGATATTAGGCCAAGGAGTTTTGATTTCTTGTGGCCAGCAACTGAGAACAGTTACGATTTTGAGACTAGTCATTGGGTGAAAGCTGTAAAACCAATTCTGAGAATTCATTGATGATAAAAAAAAAGGTAACTTCCAGCATATCAAAGAAAGTTCAATTGCTACAACTTCATTCACCAACCGTATATTGAACACTGTTTATTCTGTGTCAGGCAGTATACTAGATGTTTGTTTCCCAGTCAGAGAGAGAGGAAAGTTTATAAAAGAGCATGTGTGAAATGCATCTTAGTGTGTTCATGGAATAGTATAAATAACAACAGCAGTAATGTGACAAGAGTTTAAGAAGCATGAAAAATAATGGTGGAAATTGTGTCTAAGAGAAAGGAATTCTGACCAGCTTTTGAAGGACCTTGTATGCCTTTGGCTTCACTGTTAGTGGTACCACTAAGACCTTGCAGAGAAGCTCAGCAGAGTTGGAAGTGCAGTGGCTGGAGTAAGAAGGGAATGGGAATACAGCAGGTGCAGTCTACATTTTGAAGAAGTTTAACAGTTAAGAAAAGTAGGAAAGAAGGGATACTATGTCAAGAAATGTTCAATCAGAAAAAGTGACTTTGTTCTTGAGTGTAGGTTTAAAAAAATTGAATGAGATTTCAGGGAGGAGTTAGACCTATTGGAAAGATAGACATGGGAAATACAAGCAAGCAGCAAATCTTGATGGGACAAAACCCCCAAAGTGGGATGTGACAGAGTGTAGGGTGAGGAGGTTAACTTCGGTGGGGGAGGATTGATACTGGTCCTGCTAAGATATAATGATGTTGTGACAAGTTCAGATATTTGACTATATCTGCCATTACAGAAGAAGAATCTCCACTCCTTCACACAATGCACTATCTCGATTATCTTTAGTCAGAAAGGACATTTGATGAGATTTATGTCTTCCACTATCACTTTAACTGAACAGAGTTATGTTTAAAAATAATTTGAACATTCAAGAACATACAGATGAATCATGCTATCCTTGCATTATCCTGGAAGGCTTATTTGTAAAATGAGGTTCATTAAAATATGGAAGCTATTTCAGTTAATTGGGTAAGGCTTATAGAAAATTCAAAAACATGGATACAATTCTCCTGTGTTTATATATTTTAAATCCTCCTCATGATAGAGTTCTTCTTTCTTGTAATTAATTACTATATTTTAAATTCTGCTACCTTGCTTAGGTCACCTAAAATTAGATTTGAGGGACTGGAAATGTTTTCTAAATGTGCATTACTGACAACTGAAGTGATATTCTCACCAGGACTAACATACTTGTTAAAATTTTAAGAGTCTTTGTACTATTTTAAAATTTCTCTTGTGCTAATCTGTCATCACAGTGCCTCTCTCAGGTCCCCCCAAGTCCTCATGATTTAGCAACTAAAGGGATAATTCTGGGTATATCAGAGAGCCTCCAACCCTGTTCCTTGCTATGTGCAAATGATGATTGCTGGTTGTGAAATGCTCTGAATGCCTGAAAGTCTTCAAGAGGTGAATCATTTAATGCAATGTTGACATATTCTGAGGAATTCATGCAGCCTCCATTATCCTATGCCTCTTCTTGTCACATGTAAATAGGTAGAAGTAGAGATCAGGGTGAGTTTTCTCTCTGTTATCAGGGTGGACTAAAGGAGCCTCATGGGTTATATACACCGTTACTTCAGAAATGTTCATTGGGAATCAAGGGTGGATTATTGCCCAAAGAAATAGTACACTGTTTACCCATATTGCCTGGTTTCAGTTGAGAATTTGAATTGAGGCAAGCATTGCCATTTCTCAGATTGCCCCATCTCTATCTCCATTTTCAAGAAAGACAACAACATTTTGGTTTTAGCAGTTTTCCAACTGAAGTATATCAGCATTGGTCAAAGAGGTTAAAGGTATTGATTCCCTCAATTTTGAGGTTAATTCCCAAGGGCTGGGGCAACCGCTACACTTATTCTACAGATAATTTCTGCTATTTACTTCAGTGTAACTTTCAAATTTTCATTGTCTTAATATGTTTTGGTATGAAAATTTGGGAAGAACTGGTTAAGGTACAATCCATTAAGCCATCACCCAGCTGTCTTACCAGTTACCCAGCAGTGAGGGAAACCAAGACAAGAGTATATCAAGGGGAGTAGGGGGACACAATAGTAGCTAGTCTATGAAGAAACCAATTGACTCATTCTTCTAAACAAATTTCTCTTTTGTCCCTACATGTTACCAGTAGAAAGAATCTAATGGTTCTGTATATTGCCTCTGAGAAACCCAAACATTTTTTCCTGTTTTCTCAAAATTTATAAGTAGCTGAGCCTTTTTCCTTAACACCAGATGTACATTTTCGCTCCTTCTGTCATGTTCATCAGTTACCTGACAGTCTTAAAAATGAAAACTCATACTTGTATTTGAGCCAACACAAGTATCACTTTTTAAAAAAAAATCTTGCTTTTTTAGAACTACTGATGCATTTTTGGTTTCTAACTAAAAATTTTTATAATCTCCTGGGTTTATGAATTTTTTTGACAAAACGAATACGCTTGTATAGCAGTAATTGTATAAATATACATGAAAAAATACAAGGAATCCTATTAGTGGTAATACTTCAGCTAGTAAAGCTACATCATAAAAATTTGTTGACATCCCCAAACAAATGGTTGAACAAATACTTAATTTTGCACATCCTAGAAGATGTTAGATTGGCCTTTTCATTATTGTTATAATTTTGCCTCAACTAAGTAGAGTAAAACATATATTTTTTGAGGTTGTTTTTTTCTTTAGGGGCTTGCAACAGAAAAGAACATTATAAGATGTAACTCACCTTCTCAAAACATTCTTAACTATGATAATAGCAATCACTTACTTAGCGCTTGCCAAGAAAAATGCTAGGAGTTTTTGATATAATTCTTATAACAACCTGGTAAAACACAGAGAAGGTAGAAAACTTACCCAAGTTACTCAGTTTGTGATTGATGGGACCAGAAACTGGACTCAAGAATCTGGTTCCAGATTTTCCACTACAAGAATCTCCACTGTGCTGCATTTATTTACATGACTAACACATGTTGAATTCCTACTCTGAGCCTATATCTCTCAGTGCTTTGCCATGAATAACTTTTGACCCTCACAACAACCCAACTGGTAGACTCAATTGATATTTCCATTTACAGCTGAGAAAACTAATGCTAAATTGATTAAATTAATGTCCCATAGGTATTGACAAAACTGTGATTATAAATCCTAAGTGTGTCTTGACTGAAAAATCTGGGCAATTGCAATAATCAGTGTCAGATTAATACATGACTGTAGCCTTATTATGTGACTGTACTTTGGATTTGGGTGAGGTGGGCAAGATTACAGATCATTATGAGAGAAATTGGAGAGTACCTATAAAACAAGTATAAATAGGAATTTTAGATGTTTGATAAAGACTTGGAATTGGTGAACTTCAAGAAAAGTCTTGGTGTTCCAAGTTCAATGTATCTTTAAAAACACAAGGGGTAATTATGAAAAGTGCAATTACCACCACTAGGTAAACTAAATGAGTCCTCCCTGTTCATCATCACCTCTCCACTCTTTAGCCAATTCTGTTGCATAAGAGTTGCTCAAGCGAATCCACATATAAATAAGTATAAAACTAGCTGTTCTTCATATTCCTAAAGAACAGATTAAAAATATAAAATACTTTTAAGGCGGACACAACTTCATTTAAGTTCCACTAAAACCTTTTGGTTCATGTTACCTGATACAATTCTAAAAAGAGTCATGGTGGCACTGAACCAAGATGGTGGAGTAGAAGGATGTGCTCTAACTCCCTCTTACGAGAACACCAGAATCACAACTAACTGCTGAACAATCATTGACAGAAAGAAACTGGAACTCATCAAAAAAGATCCCCCACATCCAAACACAAAGGAGAAGCCACAATGAGACGGTAGGAGGGGCACAATTACGATAAAATCAAATCACATAACTGCTGGGTGGGTGACTCACAAACTGGAGAACACTTATACCACAGGAGTCCACCCACTGGAGTGAAGGTTCTGAGCCCCATGTCAGGCTTCCGAACCTGGGGGTCTGGCAACGGGGGGAGGAATTCCTAGAGAATCAGACTTTGAAGGCTAGTGGGATTTGATAGCAGGACTTCGACAGGACTGGGGGAAACAGAGATTCCACTCTTGGAGGGCATACAAAAAGTAGTGTGTCTGTCGGGACCCAGGGAAAGGAGCAGTGACCCCATAGGAGACTGAACCAGACCTACCTGCTAGTGTTGGAGGGTCTCCTGCAGAGGCAGGGGATGCCTGTGTCTCACCATGAGGACAAGGACACTGGCAGCAGAAGTTCTGGGAAGTACTCCATGGCATGAGCCCTCCCAGACTCTGCAATTAGCCCCACCAAAGAGCCTGCATAGGCTCCAGTGTTGGGTCGCCTCAGGCCAAACAATCAGCAGGGAGGGAACCCAGCCCCACCCATCAGCAGTCAAGCTGATTAAAGTTTTACTGACCGAGGCCTACCAGAGCAACACAGAGCTCTACCCGCTGCCAGTCCCTCCCATCAGGAAGCTTGCACAAGCCTCTTAGATATAGCTTTATCCAACAGAGGGCAGACAGCAGAAGCCAGAAGAACTACAGTCCTGCAGCCTGTGGAAAAAAACCGACCTTCACAGGAAGATAGACAAGATGAAAAAGCAGAGGGCTATGTACCAGATGAAGGAACAAGATAAAACCCCAGAAAAACAACTAAATGAAGTGGAGATAGGCAACCTTCCAGAAGAAGAATTCAGAATAATGATAGTGAAGATGATCTAGGATTCGGAAAAAGAATGGAGGCAAAGATCAAGAAGATGCAAGACATGTTTAACAAAGACCTAGAAGAATTAAAGAACAAACAGAGACGAACAATACAATAACTGAAAAGGAAACTACACTAGAAGGAATCAATACCAGAATAACTGAGGCAGAAGAACGGATAAGTGACCTGGAAGACAGAATGGTGGAATTCACTGCTGCAGGACAGAATAAACAAAAAAGAATGAAAAGAAATGAAGACAGCCTAAGAGACCTCTGTGACAACATTAAATGCAACAACATTCGCATTATAGGGGTCCCAGAAGGAGAAGAGAGAGAGAAAGGACCCGAGAAAATATCTGAAGAGATTATAGTGGAAAACATCCCTAACACGGGAAAGGAAATAGCACCCAAGTCCAGGAAGCGCAGAGAATCCCATACAGGATAAACCCAAGGAGAAACATGCCAAGACACATAGTAATCAATTTGGCAAAAATTAAACAGAAAGAAAAATTATTGAAAGCAGCAGGGGAAGAATGACAAATAACACAGAAGAGAACTCCCATAAGGTTAACAGCTGATTTCTCAGCAGAAACTCTACAAGCCAGAAGGAAGTGGCTTGATATACTTAAAGTGACAAAAGGGAAGAACTTACAACCAAGATTACTCTACCCAGCAAGGATCTCATTCAGATTCGATGGAGAAATCAAAAGCTTTACAGACAAGAAAAAGCTAAGAGAATTCAGCACCACCAAACCAGCTCTACAACGAATGCTAAAGAAACTTCTCTAAGTGGGAAACATGAGAAGAAAAGGACCTACCAAAACAAAGCCAAAACAATTAAGAAAATGGTAATAGGAACATACATATCAATAATTACCTTAAATGTAAATGGATTAAATACTCCAACCAAAAGACACAAGTTTGCTGAATGGATACAAAAACAAGACCAATATATATGCTGTCTACAAGAGACCCACTTCAGAACTAGGAACACATTCAGACTGAAAGTGAGGGGATGGGAAAAGATATTCCGTGCAAATGGAAATCAAAAGAGAGCTGGAGTAGCACTACTCATATCAGATAAAATAGACTTTAAGATGAAGAATGTTACAAGAGACAAGGAAGGACACTACATAATGATCAAGGGATCAATCCAAGAAGAAGATATAACAATTATAAATATATATGCACCCAACATAGGAGCACCTCAATACGTAAGGCAACTGCTAACAGCTATAAAAGAGGAAATCAACAGTAACACAATAATAGTGGCGGACTTTAACACCTCACTTACACCAATGGACAGATCATCCAAAGTGAAAATAAATAAGGAAACAGAAGCTTTAAATGACACAATAGACCTGATAGATTTAATTGATATTTATAGGACATTCATCCAAAAACAGCAGATTACACTTTCTTCTCAAGTGCACATGGAATATTCTCCAGGATATATCACATCTTGGGTCACAAATCAAGCTTCAGTAAATTTAAGAAAATTGGTCATATTAAGCATCTTTTCTGACCACAACGCTATGAGATTAGAAATGACTTACAGGGAAAAAATGTAAAAAATACAAACACATGGAGGCTAAACAATACATTACTGAATAACCAAGAGATCACTGAAGAAGTCAAAGAGGAAATCAAAAAATACCTAGAGACAAATGACAATGAAAACACAATGATCCAAAACCTGTGGGATGCAGCAACAGGAGTTCTAAGAGGGAAGTTTATAGCAATACAAGCCTTCCTCAAGAAATGAGAAAAGTCTCAAGTAAACAATCTAAGTTACACCTAAAGGAACGAGAGAAAGAAGAACAAACAAAACCCAAAGTTAGCAGAAGGAAAGAAATCATAAAGATCAGAGCAGAAATAAATGAAATAGAAACAAAGAAAAGAATAGCGAAGATCAATAAAACTAAAAGCTGGTTCTTTGAGAAGTTAAACAAAATTGAAAAACCATTAGCCAGACTGATGAAGAAAAAGAGGGAAAGGGCTCAAATCAATAATATTAGAGATGAAAAAGGAGAAGTTACAACAGACATGGCAGAAATACAAAGCATCCTAAGAGACTACTACAAGCAACTCTATGCCAATAAAATGGACAACCTGGAAGAAATGGACAAATTCTTAGAAACATATAACCTTCCAAGACTGAACCAGAAAGAAAGAAAATATGAACAGACCAATCGCAAGTAATGAAATTGAAACTCTGATTAAAAATCTTCCAACAAACAAAAGTCCAGGACCAGATGGCTTCACAGGTGAATTCTGTCAAACCTTTAGAGAAAAGCTAACACCCATCCTTCTCAAACTCTTCCAAAAAATTGCAGAGGAAGGAACACTCCCAAACTCATTCTATGAGGCCACCATCACCCTGATACCAAAACCAGACAAAGATAGTACAAAAAAAGAAAATTACAGACCAATATCTCTGATGAATATGGATGCAAAAATCCTCAACAAAATACTAGCAAACAGAATCCAACAACACATTAAAAGGATCAGACACTATGAGCAAGTGGGATTTATCCCAGTGATGCAAGGATTCTTCAATATATGCAAATCAATCAACGTGATACACCGTATTAACAAATTGACGAATGAAAACCATATGATCTTCTCAATAGATGCAGAAAAAGCTTTTGACAAAATTCAACACCCATTTATGATTAAAAACTCTCCAGAAAGTGGGCATAGAGGGAACCTACCTCGACATAATAAAGGCCATATATGACAGACCCACAGCAAACATCATTCTCAATGGTGAAAAACTGAAAGCATTTCCTCTAACATCAGGAACAAGACAAGGATGTCCACTTACAGCACTATTTTTCAACATAGTTTTGGAAGTCCTAGCCACGACAGAGAAGAAAAAGAAATAAAAGTAATACAAATTGGAAAACAAGAAGTAAAACTGTCATTGTTTGCAGATGACATGATTACTATACATAGAGAATTGTAAAGATGCCACCAGAAAATTAGTAGAGCTAATCAATGAATTTGGTAAAGTTGCAGGGTACAAAATTAATGCACAGAAATCTTTTGCATTCCTATATACTAATGATGAAAATTCTGAAAGAGAAATTAAGGAAACACTCCCATTTTCCATTGCAACAAAAAGGATAAAATACCTAGGAATAAACCTACCTAGGGAGACAAAAGACCTGTATGCAGAAAATTGTAAGACACTGATGAAAGAAATTAAAGATGATACCAACAGATGGAGAGATATACCATGTTCTTGGATTGGAAGAATCAGTATTATGAAAAGGCTATACTGCCCAAAGTAATCTACAGATTCAATGCAATCCCTATCAAATTACCAATGGCAATTTTTACAGAACTAGAAGAAAATATCTTAAAAATTGTATGGAGACACAAAAGACCCCGGACACCCAAAGCAGTCTTGAGGGACAATGGCGGAGCTGGAGGAATCAGACTCCCTGACTTCAGACTATACTACAGAGCTACAGTAATCAAGACGATACAGTACAGGCACAAAAACAGAAATATAGAACAGTGGAGCAGGATAGAAAGCCCAGAGATAAACCCATGCACCTATGGTTAACTAATCTATGACAAAGGAGGCAAGGATATACAATGGAGAAAAGACAGTCTCTTCAATAAGTGGTGCTGGGAAAACTGGGCAGCTACATGTAAAAGAATGAAATTAGAACCCTCCCTAACACCATACAGAAAAATAAACTCAAAATGGGTTAGAGACGTGAATGTAAGCCTGGGCACTATAAAACTCTTAGAGGAAAACATAGGAAGAACACTCTTTGACATAAATCACGGCAAGATCTTTTTTGATACACCTCCTAGAGTAATGGAAACAAAAACAAAAATGAACAAATGGGACCTAATGAAACTTCAAAGATTTTGCACAACAAAAGAAACCATAAACAAGACAAAAAGACAACCTTGAGAATGGGAGAAAATATTTGCAAACTTATCAATGGACAAATATTAATTTCCAAAATATATAAATAGCTAATGCAGCTCAATATTAAAAAAACGAACAACCCAATCCCAAAATGGGCAGAAGACCTAAATAGACATTTCTCCAAAGAAGACATACAGATGGCCAAGAAGCACACAAAAAGCTGCTCAACATCACTAATTATTAGAGAAATGCAAATCAAAACTACAATGAGGTATCACCTCACAGCAGTTAGAATGGGCATCATCAGAAAATCTACAAACAATACATGCTGGAGAGGGTGTGGAGAAAAGGGAACCCTTTTGCACTGTTGGTGGGAATGTAAATTGTTACAGCCACTATGGAGAACAGTATGGAGTTTCCTTAAAAAACTAAAAATAGAATTACCATATGATCCAGCAATCCCAGTCCTGGGCATATACCCAGAGAAAACCATAATTCAAAAAGACACATGCACCCCAATGTTCATTGCAGCTCTATTTCCAATAGCCAGGTCATGGAAGCAACCTAAATGCCCATCGCCAGATGAATGGATACAGAAGATGTGGTACATATATACAATGGAATATTACTCAGCCATAAAAAGGAACAAAATTGGTCATTTGTTGAGACATGGATGGATCTAGAGACTGTCATACAGAGTGAAGTAAGTCAGGAAGAGAAAAATAAGTATCGTATATTAACGCATATATGTGGAACCTAGAAAAATGTTACAAATGAACCGGTTTGAAGGGCAGAAATTGAGACACAGATGCAGAGAACAAACGTATGGACACCAAAGGGGGAATGCGGCGAGGGGTGGGAGGAGTGGTGTGATGAATTGGGCTATTGGGATTGACATGTATACACTGATGTGTATAAAATGGATGACTAGTAAGGATGTGCTGTATAAAAAAATAAATAATATAAAATTCAAAAATTCAAAAACCAAATGTTTTCAGTGTATAGGTTTTCAAAGTAGCTATGCATCAGAGCAAAAGCACAGTATCCATTCATCTAATAGTATTTTGCATTATAAGAATACAAGGGAAAAGATCTTCCCGAACCCTAGTTGATCATCTCTAGAGGAGTGTCTGTACAGATTATCTGGCCTCCTTATTCAGGAAGCACAAAGAACCTTTCTGTATGTATTTGCGTATTATGGATGGATTTGTTTGTTTAAAATGGTCAGGCTGTACAGTGAGTTCTAGTGCTAACCCCCAGTTCCTGTTCACTGTAGAACTGCTGATAACTCATTTGGGGTCTCTGTGCACTCAGACATAACAGGATAATTCCAGCTGTATTTTGGTCACATTATGTAGCTTTGATATCTCAAGTTTCCAAATCTATAAAATGGGAACAGAGATAGTACCAGTTCAAAAGGCTGTTAGGAAGATTAAATGAGTTAATACATGTAAAGCACTTAGTGCCTAACACTTGATGTGTACTCATCAATTAAAAAATAAAATAAAATAAAAAAAAAATAAATAAAAAGAGCCATGCCAAGAAGTTGCCATTATTCATATTTCACAGTTGCAGGACTTGAAACTTACAGGGTTTAAGCACCTTGTCCACTTATCTAAGGATAAGAAATAGAACAGTGACTCAAACCAACCCTTAGATTTTCAATCCATGCCTCTTTAAGGGTTGAAAGAATACTTGTGTTTTAAGTGCATTATTTGAAAAACATACATATTATTTTATTTCCTATGCAGCCTTTAAAAATTAGGTATTTTTTATTACGTAGGCCAATTTTGATGTCTCTGAGAATCAGAGCTGCCCTCCGGTAGTATTGCCTATCATTTTATTTTGTGAATTCACGCTAGTGTTTTCTCGTGCTTAACAGTTTTAGTGTTAAAAAAAAAAAAAAAGCTAAATCACTGTGTTCCTTTTTGCATTTTTCCAGGTCCTGAGGAGGTAGAAATCAAGTGCCCCTTGAATCACATTGCTTGCCTTGGTGCCAACAAATGTGTTCATTTATCCCAGCTCTGCAACGGCGTCCTGGACTGCTCAGATGGGTATGATGAAGGAGTTCATTGCCGTGGTGAGTCCATTTGTGGAAAAATACAACTGAAATATTGAATTTTTCATAGTTTTCATGAAAGTTCAAAGAGAGCCTATAACCTGTCTTTTCTTTCAACCACAACCTTATCAGTTATTGAGAAAGCATGAGTTTTATTGCCAGAGACACTCAATGTGCATTTCAAAGCTGTGACTATTGTGCTTTATTGAAAAATGCTGTTAGAAAAAAAAAAAAAACCCACACATTTAGACTTTGAAGTTGGGCTCTTAAACAATTATATATTTCATAGAAAGGAGTACTTTTGAGCAAAGGACAAAAGAGAAGTCTTAGTCGCAGTATTGATACCATATATAGGAAACTTGTTTCTCTGAACTGTTGCTTAAACAAAGGGTATTTGAAGTAAAACCTCTGCAATCAAATGTTTTACTAGAATGTATCATGAGAAATTTTCCCTTAATATTATTTCCCTGAAGTTATACTGTTAACTTTCTTGTAATTTTCATTCTTGTTAAAAACCTACTTTCTACAGTGGTCAAAAGTTTACTTATATACTAATGATAGGAGTAACTAAATCTCAAATTTATAAAAAGTTAATTGGAACTGGTATATTCCAATAGAACTGGTTGGGAAGGGGAGGATAAAATGTTAGACAAAGAAACAGGAAAAAGTTGAGGATTAAGGTAAGTACTGTGATCTGGAAACAGAATCAAGGTTTCAGTCAAGTGAATCAGTCTTCAACTTGGAGGCGGGAAAGAAACCACTGAATCAGAAGGTTCTAACTCAGATTCTAGCATGTTGAATGTAACACAAAGGATGTTTATGGAAACTGTCAAAGAGTAACACGTTCTTCGTGTCGAGGTCAGTGAGACAATAAAGAATGGAAGGAACTGTAGAAAGCTGGAGATGCATGTCTGGTGTCTGGACAGATTGACACTAAATTGCTACCATTTTGGAAAGGTCCTAGGTCACCAAAAGTTCCAGGTTCTCAGGAGGAGCTCCACATCTTTGTGTTTAAAGTGTCCAAAGTTAGCTACTGCTTTTTAAACATTGTATGGTCAGCAATGTACAGGCCTAACGCAACTTGTCTGGAGATCTGACAGGGCTTACTGGCTGCCAGTTTCCCACATTTGGGCTGAAATAAACTGGATTCAACACCAGAGATGGAGACATATATTAGAAAAAGAGTAAATCTTTGTTTAGAAAGGTAATTCAAAGTGGTAAGGATGTTGAGACAGCATAGATCAGCTGGATCACTAGGTCTTTTCCCTCTTTCTAAAGGGATGTCCAGTTACTCTGGCCCTGTAGACATATTCAGATTGAGAAGTTAAAGGTCTTCCTTCTTTGGCCAAGTTTCCTTTCTTAGCCTTGAACTCTGACAGGGTCACATAAGGAGCCAGTTGATTCTTAGTTTTACTTATGAACACGTGTAATAATAATTAATAAGAAATTTTATTTTTATTTAGAGGCTTTGTGACATGTACTCCTTTTTATAATTGTATAGCTTTAAAAGTGATATTAATAGAAAGTAAATTAGTGAATTACAAAGTAATAGAAGTTAAAGAGTTTAATTTTCTTTACAGAAATTATATTTTCTAGAGCCTAATTCTATTTGCTTTAGTTATAATTCAGGGTTCTCATTACACTTAAAACAAAATTTCAGATAGACATGTGTGACTAAGCTTCTAAAAGAGTGAAATCATCACATTGCCAAATACTTCTCAGAGGTGATTATACAGATTTGAATATCTTAAACATATTTCAGTGCTGTGGATCATATGAAAATATATCTGAGTTCTCTAATAAAATTTAGAGCTGGGATTTAAAAGATAAAGGGATATGTTAATAGTAAAACGGGATCAACTAACTATTCAATATCTAACAAAAATAAAATGATATTAAATTCTGTTGATTTTTGAAAAGATAGCATGTACTTCAGACTGAGGTTTAGAATTTGTAGCTGCTTATGCTTCCATCTTTTTTCCTGTTCTACTTTAAGTTTCCAACTGTTCCAAGTTTCATACCTTTATCACAGTGACAATCTTTTTTATTTCTTAATTTGCCAGTGGGTGGTTGATTGTACCACTTTGGCCTTTTTAATATTTCTAAATTTCACCAAATAAAGTGTTTTAAAAGACTTAACGTATTATGACCTGTGGTGGACTTAGAAATAAGAAGTATATTTGGATCTCTACCTGTTATTTACCTCAGTAGAGGGGCTTTCACCTAATTCTGTGGCCTTGCACAACTACATAGAATGGTAGGATCAAGATGACTGAATGGCACAGTGATTCCAGAGTCAGTGGTTTAATAAAGTATTTCTGCATTGAGAAAGAAAAAATCAGAAATGTGTTTCCCTGCTTGGCCTGATAGGGTGCCCCAGACACATAGACAAAATAGAAATCTTGGAAGCAACACCAGATTTATCACATGTATATGGTTTGTGTTTAGAAAAGATGATTGATTATATGCAAAAGTATATCATGGGAACTGAGTGTACTTTCCCACCTTCAACCTTCCTCCTGATTCTGGGTCACATTCAATGAAAAGATGTTTTCTGAAGAGTTCATTAGGCAACAGCCCCATCAAGTCTCTAAGGACTTTTTCATTTACTATAGACATACAATAAAGAAAGAAACCAGGTTAATTCAAACATCACATTGATTTTTAGAAATGCTTTTTTCTGTAGAAAAATTCTTTTTAAATCACTTCTCTTTCCATGTCTTCCTTTTTGTTGGATTCCAAGCACACACTCTAAATAATTATGAAGCCTAAGACACAATTCAAAGATGGGTATGTTTTCTTTATACTCATAAAAGTTCCAAAGTACGTTTGGTGATATATTTGTAGCCTTTCTGAAAATTAATAAGGAGAAAAATATAACATTTTGGAGGTGATATTTTGGTCTTGGGAATGCTTTTGTATCAACTGAATTGTTTTCTGAATGGTTTCCTAGAAAAAATCAATTTCTCCTTGGTAAGGGTAATGAAAAGATATCTATTATTAATGATTTTCTATAACACTGATATTTTAATCTCCATAATTTAGCTTCATTTAAAGAACACAGTGGATTTTTGCATATGGGTGTACTTATATATAGGACTGTGCTTGTAAAAATTTTACAATATGAACCTTCAAAATCACCACACTATATTTCAGATAATTTCATGTCTTCCTGCATAATATTTCATATTGGTGGTAATATCACTATATGTGAATTGCATGAGCAATGAAAACATATTCTATATAGTATGATGCCTCTCAATACAGGATAGTTCCACAAAAATCCTTCTTCCAGAATGCTGGAGGAAGTGAACAAATTCAACTAATGGAGAATACTTGGACTGAGGTGTATCAAAACACCATTTTAGTATTTGACATTCTTAAGATAATTCATTTTGTTGACATTTAAAGTAGCTATAAAGAAGAGAAGCCCTCTTTTTATTCACAACCCTAGTTAAATTACATTTGCAGTGCAAAATGTTCGCATATTTAAATGCTCAAGGGACTGACAGTCTCTGTGGTGTGCTCTGTGCTATTACTCTTTTAAAAGAATATGGGAACTCTTCCGGTCACTGCAAAAAGGGATTCTCTCTTCTGTGGCCCGAAAAAAGTGATTATGTAATCTATGTTTTCCAGTAAGCATTCCAATCTCCTTTTAAATTCAAGGGGATAAGTGTGTGAAGAGCTTACTAAAACTGATTAGGGAATGACACTCTCTGACATCTGAAAAGGTCCCCACACAGACACACAAGTATGCATACACAGACACACATACTCTTCTTTTCTGATTTCTCTTTTCTAAACCTCTTCCTACATGATTATGAGTGTATAATATATTAATTTGGTGTATTTGATCAGGAACCTAAAGAAGAATAAGATTCTTGTATGTATCATCTAACTCCTTGAAATAATGCATATTAAGAAATTTTAAAATTCCATTTGATTATTTTACTTGCCAATTAGAATATAATTTTCCTGATATGCAATTACATTTTTCTCTACCTACAATCTAATGTATTTATTTTAGATTCTAGTAATTCTAATATGTTTATTTTAATGTATTTGTTTTAGACACTGACTTGTGTTTAAAATTTTATATATTTTTCTTTTATATTACTATTCATAAAAGTAAATTTTTGTGAGATGATGCCAAAAAATCCTGGAGGTAATTTACAAATTAGAGGCTTTCTCAAAATGGACCAAGGTAAATGGCAAACCTTATTAATAACTACAGTGATTCACCATAGGAAAATTAGTAATCCTTAAAACTTCGGTGTGGATCTCATATATTTCAAATATTCCAAAAAGAAATTAATCTACCCCAATTAATTAGATTTAATTAATTGATTTGACAAAATTAAATTTAATAAAAGAGTTAGGAATTAATTCTTAACTCAAATTCAGGACTCTCCTTTCTGGAAAAATGAAAAAAACAAATTTTATCTTGTGGTGGTGCTTTGTTAGTCATTACAACACTGATTTCAGAGTAGCATCAGAATAGCTTTTAGCTACCAAAAAGGAAGGAAGGAAAGAAAGAAGTTAGTGAATTCAATAAGGAAAACAAATGAATTTGGAGCATTTTATTGTTTTTACTTTCATTTTATTGTATGAATGGATCTTGTTCTATTTCTATTTTAAAAGTTCCCATTGAAAAGTACTACCAATCTCTTTCTAAATTAAAATGAGCTTACCATGCTACAGAAGGGGATTTCAGCATGCAGAATCTGAAAACAAAGGTATGGAAAAGAGGTACAGTTCTAAGCAGTGTTATAGAAAGTGTATCTGTCAGCAACATACAGCTTAAAGCACATGGAGGGAAACTTCACAGTGTGTATTCAAGTCACTTGAAACATCAGTAAACCTAGAGCTAGAAAACAAGCAAACTGGAATTAGCCAGGAGGACCTGGGTTTGTGTGCTCAGGCCACGTTTGATTACTAAAGCTCCTGCAACTGAGTAGATCCTCTGTATTCTTTCTTTGTGTTGGGTTGTGTTAAGGTGATCAGATAGTCTCAGATCTATCTTAAGTGTAAGCATTTTCTCCAAAGAGATTAGTTTAAGCAATTGAGTTAGTTTAGTGAATGGCTATGATCCTTGACACTGGTTGGTTTCAGGGCCAAATTAGCGCTTCTCAGAAGCAAAGCAACAATTCCTAGAAAGAACAGATCTTCTACAAGTGTATCCTTCCTCTGCAAGACTATTGCAGATGTAGTTTATGTTGACCAATGACACATGTATGAAATTAGGAGAGTATACTTCTTGCAGACTGTTCTAATTATATATATGTATAGAGGTGTATACATATATATGCATATATGCATAGGTTCACATATATATGTACATACATAAGTACATATATTCATTTTTCAGAGGTTTAGTTTTTTTAACTTCTGCTTAATTAGAAAGATATTTGACTTTTTAACACTGATTTATCAGATATACTTGTAAACTAATCCTGCTAAAAAGAATTGGATTTCAAGTTTCAGCTGTTTGTTTGAATATGTTGACTTCTAGAGACAGTTAAATAGCTAACTGAATACCTTTGGGAAAAGTAACTAAGTAATTTGGCTCTATATCATAGCCCAGAATTCAAAATGATAATCTAAGATTTTTTATTGGAAATAAATATTTTTGTAGTGGATTTACATCTTTGATTAATGTTAATATTATACTAACTAGTGCTCTATCCCCCCAGACAGATTTATTTTTAAGAATAAGTATGGAAACAAAATTTTGTAAATATAGAAAAAATGGTGCATAGACATATTAATAGCTTAAAATGATCTAACATTGAAGGATCTAACTTAAAAAAAGAGATATTCTTTATTAAAATGTCATCCCAAATTCTCTCTCTCTCTCTCATCTTCCTCCCCCCGACTCTTTCCCCATTTGGTGTCCATACATTTGTTCTCTACATGTGTGTCTCTATTTTTGCCTTGCAAACTGGTTCATCTGTACCATTTTTCTAGATTCCACATATATGCATTAATATACGATATTTGTTTTTCTCTTTCTGACTTACTGCAATCTGTATGACAGTCCCTAGGTCCTTCCATGTCTCTATAAATGACCCAATTTCGTTCCTTTTTATGGCTGAGTAATATTCCACTGTACATATGTACCACATCTTCTTTATCCATTTGTCGATGGGCATTTAGGTTACTTCCATGACTTGGCTATTGTAAACAGTGCTGCAGTGAACATTGGAGTGCATGTGTCTTTTTGAATTATGGTTTTCTCAGGTTATATGCCCAGGACTGGGATTGCTGGGTCATATGGTAATTCTATTTTTAGTTTTTTAAGGAACTTCTATACTGTTCTCCATAGTGGGTGTATCAGTTTACATTCCCACCAACAGTGCAAGAGCGGTCCCTTTTCTCCACACCCTCTCCAGCATTTATTGTTTGTAGATTTTTGGATGATGCCCATTCTGACTGGTGTGAGGTGATACCTCATTGTAGTTTTGATTTGCATTTCTCTAATTAGTGATGTTGAGCAGCTTTTCATGTGCTTCTTGGCCATCTGTATGTCTTCTTTGGAGAAATGTCTATTTAGGTCTTCTGCCCATTTTTGGATTGGGTTGTTTGTTTTTTTAATATTGAGCTGCATTAGCTGTTTATATATTTTGGAGATTAAATCCTTTGTCCATTGATTCATTTGCAAATATTTTCTCCCATTTGGAGGGTTGTCTTTTCGTCTTTTTTATAGTTTCCTTTGTTGTGCAAAAGCTTTTAAGTTTAATTAAGTCCCATTTGTTTATTTTTGTTTTTATTTCCATTACTCTAGGAGGTGGGTTGAAAAAGATCTTGCTTTGATTATGTCAAAGAGTGTTCTTCCTATGTTTTCCTCTAAGAGTTTTATAGTGTCCAGGCTTACATTTAGGTCTTTAATCTATTTTGAGTTTACTTTTGTATATGGTGTTAGGGAGGGTTGTAATTTCATTCTTTTACATGTAGCTGCCCAGTTTTCCCAGCACCACTTACTGAAGAGACTGTCTTTTCTGCATTGTATATCCTTGCCTCCTTTGTCATAGGTTCATTGGCCATAGGTGTGTGGGTTTATCTCTGGGCTTTCTATCCTGCTCCACTGATCGATATTTCTGTTTTTGTGCCCGTGCTGTATTGTCTTGATTACTGTTGCTTTGTAGTATAGTCTGAAGTCAGGGAGTCTGATTGCTCCAGCTCCGTTTTTTTCCCTCAAGATTGCTTTGGCTACTTGGGGTCTTTTGTGTCTCCATACAGATGTTAAGAATTTTTGTTCTAGTTCTGTAAAAAATGCCATTGGTAATTTAATAAGGATTGCATTGAATCTGTAGATGGCTTTGGGTAGTATAGTCATTTTCACATTATTGATTCTTCCAATCCAAGAACATGGTATATCTCTCCATCTGTTGTGTCGTCTTCGGTTTCTTTCATTAGTGTCTTATAGTTTTCTGAGTACAGGACTTTTACCTCCTTAGGCAGGTTTATTCCTAGGTATTTTTTTCTGTTTGTTGCAATGGTGAATGGGGTTGTTTCCTTAATTTCTATTTCTCATTTTTCGTTGTTAGTGTATTCTGTGCGTGAATTTTGTATCCTGCAACTTTACCAAATTCATTGATTAGCTCTGGTCGTTTTCTGGTGGCATCTTTAGGATTACCTATGTAGAGTATCATGTCATCTGCAAACAGTGACAGTTTTACTTCTTTTCCAATTTGGATTCCTTTTATTTCTTTTTTTCTCTGATTGCTGTAGCTAGGACTTCTAAAACTATGTTGAATAGTAGTGGTGAGAGTGGACATCCTTGTCTTTTTCCTATCTTAGAGGAAATGCTTTCAGTTTTTCACCATTGAGAATTATGTTTGCTGTGGGTTTGTCATATATGGCCTTTACTGTGTTGAGGTAGGTTCCCTCTGTGCCCACTTTCTGGAGAGTTTTTATCCAGAAATAATTTTTCTTTGTCTTTAATTTTTGTCAATTTGATTACTATGTGTCTTGGCCTGTTTCTCCTTGGGTTTATCCTGCCTGGGACTTTGTGCTTCCTGGACTTGGGTGGCTATTTCCTTTCCCATGTTAGGGAAGTTTTTGACTATAATCTCTTCAAATATTTTCCTGGGTCCTTTCTCTCTCTCTTCCCTTTCTGGGACCCCTATAATGTGAATGTTGGTGTGTTTACTGTTGTCCCAGAGGTCTCTCAGGCTGTCTTCATTTCTTTTCATTCTTTATTCTGTTCCATGGCAGTGAATTCCACCATTTGGCCTTCCAAGCCACTTATCCATTCTTCTACCTCAGTTATTCTGCTATTGATTCCTTGTAGTGTATTTTTCATTTCATTTATTGTATATTGTATTGTTCATCTCTGTTTATTCCTTAATTCTTCCAGGTACTTGTTTTTTAATTCTTCTATGTCTTTGTTAAACATTTCTTGCATCTTCTTGATCTTTGCCTCCATTCTTTTTCCAGGGTCCTGGATCATCTTCAGTATCATTATTCTGACTTCTTTTTCTGGAAGGTTGCCTGTCTGTACTTCATTTAGTTGTTTTCCTGGGGTTTTATCTTGTTCTTTCATCTGGTACACAGTCCTCTGCCTTTTCATTTTGTCTCTCTTTCTGTGAATGTGGTTTTCATTCCACAGGCTGAAGAATTATAGTTCTTCTTTCTTCTGCTGTCTGCCCTCTGGTGGATGAGGCTATCCCATCTCTCTTCTTAACAGTGATTTCAAACTAACTTATACAACTTCAATATTTTTTGACCAAATCTTTTCCATGGTGATAATCCCGGTGCATTATGGACCTTCAGTTGTTGTTGTACTCTAGTTTCAGGTGATTTTGATTTTTAAATAGATGCATGTCAAAAACCTGTATCCACATCTCACACCCAATAGAGTATTTATTTTGTTTGTTTGCTTAATATTTGTAGTAGAAGAGGTGACAATTGTTTTGATACAGAGCTTTACTCCTTGGTTCAGACAACTCTTATTATGCCTGTTCCTCAAACGTAACAGCCTGTTATATAGAAGGCCTGTATGAAACCATGAAAAGCCAAAAAATCAGGTTTACCACCTCCCAGTAATCTCTCCCCAATAGACGAAACTTGTTAATATTTCCACCAATTTTGGAACTGTTAATTTATACGAATATTCATGGGCACCAGGGCTCATCATTTATCTGGATCTTTCCCTCACCTGCCTCTTTCTGATATGATAGAAAACAAAGAATAGTTTGTAAGAAATAATAAAGGGTATGAAGCCAAAAGGAATATTATAAATGTGCCAATAGAAACACAGTAAAGTTTTCCCTATATTCAATTCATGTATCAACTCCAGTAAACGTTTATTAAGCACTGACAGTATTCCAGGTGCTCACCTAAGCCCTAGTGATGTAGAAAGTCCTGTTTTCTGCCTTCATGGAATTCACACATCTTAATGGAGGAAGGTAAAAATGGCTAAGGTAGAATAAAATGAGGAGCATCTAATCCTGCTTGAGGGGATGTAAGAGAATTCCCAAGAGAGTTGATGTGCATCTTACTCTAGGAGTTGAGTAGGCAAATGAGAGAAGGAAGAACATTTCAAAAGTCAGGAACTATATGTACAGAGGCACAAGTAAGAAAGCATTGTTCGCTCAAGAGAGCTCTAAGTTATTTGGTTTGTTTGAAGCATAGTGTCCTGAGTAGAGAGAGTTGAGTTTGAAGCTGAAAAAATACTTGGTATTAGACCTGGCGTGGTTACATTGGAATAAGGATGTAGTATGACCCACTTTAAATACATTGCATACAACTGTAAAGAGAAACAGTGTGAAAAATGACAGTAGGATATATTCTCAATAATATTATAAGGATACTATATTACACTGTTTTACTGTTAAGCACATGAAGACTAGAATTGTTGCATATATGTAGCAGGTTATGTAACTTATTCTTAGAAGATTAAAATGCATTATTATAATCATGAAACTTTGAGCTAAACAGTCATTTATCCCTTCATATTGATCCGTTCCCAAAGGAAGACATGTTAAGTGTCATTCTTTAATGTGTCACTTGAATGTAGTTCATGTAAGGTAAAGTCAAAATAGACGACATGCAGAGCCATATTAAGTGGATTCTTTTTTAGACAAAAGTTAGGTACTAGGAAAATGTACTTACTATATTAAATAACCGGAATCCCATCTTTAACAAGCTACCAAAATACCACCTTAGTTGATGCCTCAGTTTTATTTTCTTTTATCTTAACATTGGGAAATATATAACTGTTTCAGTATTATTCAAATGTAAGAATTATAACAAACTCAGGTCTCTACTCAGCCTCAAATGTGAGGCCAAATCCCCTATGATTCATTATTTGGTTTTTGACACAAGCAGCTTGATATTTTAAAAAGTAAGAAATTAAAGCAGGTAGCTAAGGTTGAATAGTATCCCCAGGAGTCGCACAGAAAAGCAGTTTGAGAATAAAGTTTAAATACTGTGACCTTGAGTTTTCATTTGCCAGTTTTGACTACTGGGCCTTAACATATCAACTCAGAGTTATGCATAAAATTGTTATGCTTCAGCATCCTTTCTGACCTGTTCTTAAAGCAGCACGATGACTTGTAAAAAACTCTACCAAAAACCATTTTGAACTAACTATATGTTCCCTGTCAGTTTTATTAATTGACCGAGCAGGAAAAAAAAAATGTACTTACTGAGTGAACAGCAAGCTGAAAAACTATATAACAACCTTGCAGAATTGAATGTCTCAATTTGACTATTAGCTCTATCCCCTTGCGAAAATTAGTGCTTTCATTTGATGAGAAATATGGAAAGGAAATGCAGAAGTGCATTTTAACTCTTTAGAGTAGCTTTGAAATATTAAAGATAGGAAGTTTAAAAAAAAACTCGTTAGGAATTCAACTTTCAAAATGGAAACTGGAAGGAAAAAGGAGAGATTTTCAAAGTCATTCAGTGGAGAAAGGTTACATTTTGAAGTAAAAATCAACACAATGCCATTCCAGTAAGAAGTAACTGATAAATAGAAGATTTGAGATTTGTTAAGCCCAATCTGGAATTCTAGTAAACCTTACAGAATTCTGTAGAGGGAGATTTTCTACACTTTACAGCCCGTATTTTCAATTCTGAATTTCTAATCTGTTCAAAATTGCAGAACAAACTAGTTCTGCTGCCTTTTCTTTGATCCACTGTTATCACTTATATAGTAAGCTCTATTCCACTGAATCACATGTGTATTAATGTCATCATAACTGAATATCTCAGTATATAAAATAATACTCAGAAAAACAAAATAGCTGTGAAACTGGGCTCTTCTGAGTTCCCCATAATTAGTCAGTTCATAATCAAACCAAATTATTATTTGTTTTACTCATGTGAAGATGTAGAGAAATATGCGTGTAAATTTTAAGTTTCTCCAAACCTTTCTACATATACTTGCATATTTGAGTTTAGACACAACAAATTCATTAAAGATTAATCTTTTGGGGGAAAATACACCACCCAGGTTTATTTACACTAACGCAGAATTTGCATTCTAGCTCTCCATTAGGTTTATGATTAAGAGAAAGCATGGAATTTGAAGTTTGGTTTCAAATAATTGACCTCTCTGTGCCACAGGGGATTGTGCACCAGTGCAGACAACCTGCTGTGGTTGTGGAAACCATAAGATGCTACCTAAGTGAGATCACTGCTCACAGGGCTTCTTCTGAATTAGGTCAGTGTGACTAGAACCAAGGCTTGAGTGTTAGATACAAGGAGAATTGGAAGAACAGGCTCCAAAGAGCATTTTTCAGTTCTATTAGCGGAAACGTGTGATGTGTTCTCATTCAGACTGTGGGTGCAAAACTGAGAGTGCCAAGAAAAAAAATCTATACAGTTCAATAAATGGCTCCAAGATTTATCTGATATTCTCAGAGCAGAGACACTAAGAACCTAAATTGTCTAATTTTTAGTTAGGTCAGTTAAATGTTACTTAAGAGGTCTCTAAGAAATTTGGAGAGATGGATTAGGTATAAAATGCTCTTAAATCTAAATAGTTTTATATAGAATATGTAAATATTATATACAAATTGTATATAAAATTTATTGTCTATAAATGCATATAGAAATATATACATGTGAATATGTATTCTATTAGATTTTCCTAGCCTGTGAAATGCTTATTTCAGGGAATTGTAAAAAAATTTATATCTTTATGCACTTCACCTATGTTGTGGTTCTTTAGTTCCTGTTTTTGAAAACCGGTGTAAACACAATGTTTCTACTAGTCATGTATTGATGCTTACTTTGAGTGCTGTGTCCTACTCCCAAATAACTTCCAGTTCCTTTCCTGTAAGTCAAGTTTGTATCCTACCCATTTAAACTAACAAAAAGTACAGAACTGAGAGAAATATGTTTGGGGTCAAAGCTTGGTATGCTTGCCCAACACAGTATAACTTACCTTATGAGGTGAACTTTGCAATGCAAATATGCCTTGGTTTGATTCATCCATTTTCTTTCTATGTATACATCTTATACCCCTGATAGATCGGAATCACCTAAACAAACTTACATTTAACTTCTACCTATAAACAAACTTACATTTAATTTCTACCTAAGTCACTTTATTACAAGGACTCAATCAACTGGGCAGAGAAGACAAACACACAGGAAACAGAATGATGAAGTGCAAAAGTGTATAGGGCTCTGCAGAGTAACACACAAAGCATACTTCACTGTATGCCGAAATTATCGGCCTCAAACAATATGTATGCTCTTTGTCAGGAAAATTCACTTCTGCATTTTGCCTGAAGTGATTTGCTTCCTTCAGTTTTGTTCTTATTTACCAGAAGTATCTGCAATATGCAGGAGGAAAGCAAAGGTCTCCTCAATGACTATAACTACAAATAGAGTAGCAGCAATAACTTTCTCTCAGTGTGAAACAGAATTTTAAGATAATAGGGCCAGAAGGGACTTTCAGAGGTCATCCAGTCCATCCATCTGCCTCTAGGCTGGTCTGAACTCAAACTTGCCTAGACAGATTGCTATCTACCCAATTTGGAAGGCCTCCAGGGAGAGAAATTCTAACAACCATTTTTAGTAACACAGTCAATGCTTAGCAGTTTGCACTCTGAGCAAATGCTTGCATATTGCGTTGTAAAATTCCCCACACCCTCTCTTTTTAGCCTTTTCTCTCCAATAGATTCCACATTCCTGTGGCTTGGTCATGTTTTTCTTGTGCTTCTCTAGATAGCCTTAAATTTTCAAAATCTCTAAAGTTATAAATCACCTGCCCCCAAAAACCAAGATACAGTTTAAGTGTCTGACTATTATCCACTCTAATTGACCGGTGTAGCTCCCAACTCCTATGATTCTCTTTACATATTCCATTCTCTTTACATATTTTTTATATCTTAGTGTTGCCTTGCTCACTCATGTTGCATCAGTTAGGAATTGAATTTGGCTGTTAAAAACAGGTCTTAAAAAGACTGGTAGAAAAAGATGGTAATTCATTTTTCTCTCTTGTAAGAAATGTCCAGGGATAAGTCGATGTGTTCATGGTGTGATCTGTGTCCCAGACTCCTATATTTCCCTTCTGCTGTCCTTGTCATTTGCCTTCCATCCTCAAGGTAGGCCAGTGGTCATAGATGGTCACTGCAGCTCCAAATGTAACACCCATATTCTGAAACCACTAGGTAGTGTTTCAGGGGGCTCCGGTTCTTTATGTCTCGGTGCAGAAAGAATTAAGTGGGAGGCAAAGTGATAGGTAAGAAGTGATTTATTAGAATAGGACACTTGTGAGACTTATAAGTGAGTAGGCGAGAGGATGCCGAGCCATGAGAACTTAGTGGGCTACAGTTTTATAATAAAAAAAAAAGTGGGGAGAGGAAAAAGAGCACTTTCTTCCTCATTCTTGAATAGCCACCATGCTTCCATCATCAGTTCCTCCTCCAGGTTGGGTTGAAGAGTTTTCTTGTACCTGCATGGTCAAGCCAGGACTGTCATGGCACTATGGAAAAATTATTTCAGGTCTCAGTACAGTGAGGGTCTTTCACTTTGACATGTCACCTTTCCACAAATTACTGTTTTTTATGTGTGCAGAGAGCATATCATAGGGGTCATTAATTTACTGAGCTCACTGGTCAGGATGCAGGTCTCATGCCACCATTGTTTTATTGTTTGGGGGCATGTCTTATGCTTCTGCTGCATGAGTTTTGTTGCTAAGCAAGCCTGCTTAGTTTTGTTTTTGTGTTAATTTTTTTTTATTTGGCTGTGCCAGGTCTTAGTTGCGGCAGGCAGGATCTTTTAGTTGCAGCATGTGGGATCTTTAGTTGTGGCATGCAAACTCTTAGTTGCAGCACATGGGACCTAGTTCCCCGACCAGGGATTGAACCCAGGCCCCCTGCATTGGGAGCGCAGAGTCTTAGACACTGGACCACCAGGGAAGTCCCCTTGCTTGGTTTTGTGGTTAAGCAAACCTGCTTTCTTGAGTGATCATTAACTTACAGGGGTCTCCCATACTTTTTTCTTTACTTACAATTCTCTAGTGGGATTACCTATTTAATTACCTACTTTGTCCCTTTACTCTGTCCCTATCAAGTCTAGGAGAAGAAAGAAGAATAAAATATCTCTACCAAGCAAATCAACCTTCTTAAGGAAGTTTCCAGAAGCTTAACCCCCAAATTTCTATTTCCATTCCATTGGCCATAATTTTAACACACAACCATCCTCAGTAGCACGAAAGACTGGGAGATGTAGTTTTTCCATTGCACAAACACTGCTTCAATAGAATCAGACTTGGAAGAAGGGGATAATGGGTATTTGGTAGCAACTAAAAGTTTTTGCTATACGTGTTTTAATAGAGCAATCAGGAAATTGATTGGTTGCTTACCAGGTAAGTGTTGCAGACACCGACTAAAAAATTATTCATAACCTAGAAGTTGAGAGTTATGTTTTATTCAGTGGGAATTTTTAGGACTTCAAGCCCAGGAGGCAGCATCTCAAGTAACCCTGAGAGAACAGCACGGTGGAGGCGAGGCCTCGGACCCAGGATATATAGGAGTTTTGCGACAAAGGGAAGGTAGTAGGAACAAAACATTACTGTTAATTAAAGAAAAGTAGAAATCTCAAGGAATTTAGCACTTTTCTATGTATGGGAAGATGCAAGAGTCTGGGCTCACTGAAATCATTCCTTTGATATGCACCTCAGCTCTCCAGGGCCAGTATCTCGTGTTTTCACATCCTGAGTTTCCTCAGGGCTTATTGTGGGGATCAGCTGCAGTCTGATGGCTACTAGATGGCAGATAATCTTTTCCTTTCTGAGTTCCCTCAGGGCTCACCAGCTCACCAGCTCACCATTGGCAGTGGATGCAATCCCTAATGACTGTGACATCCTTTGTTTGCTAATATGGCAGGCAATATTCCATTTATCACAGTTGTATTGTGTTTGATAAACCTACAGGAAGATTCTAAAGGGCAGAGAGAGCTAGACATCAGCTAGACCAGTGGCTTTGAAAACCAGTAAAATGAGATGTTTGGACATATTACTAAACCTTTTTTCGGGTATAATATTGTATAAATTAATACGAAGATTCATTATACCTGGGAACTCTAAGAGAAGGGTCAGGATGTGCTGTAGCAAAGGGTTCCCAAATACCTGGAATAGAGGATAGTTCCTGAGGAGCCAGTAAGGGCTGGCTGCTGTCTGAGAAAAACCCCAGAGAAATGTGGTTTACAGG
>NW_020173124.1:880633-1146372 GCF_003031525.2 Neophocaena asiaeorientalis asiaeorientalis | reverse complement strand
CTCCCTCCCTCCCATTCTCTCCCTTAATTTTTTCCCCTTTCTTCCCCATTTTCTTCTCTCTTCCTTTACTGGTATCCCACATCTTAAACTCTTTCAGCCTTTATATTTTTTATTTCTTTAAATTTAGGCTTAAACTTGAGATTTGTTAAAAGCTATCTGAATTTCAAAATCTTTGCTATTATTTCATATCTCTGGTCAGTGAACCCTGTTTCATCACTTATTTTTGCTACGTGGTTTGTCCTCGTGTATACATTTTTGTTTTATTTAATGTTTTGAGAATGCCAAATGATGTTAAATTGCTTTGTTATCTCATTCTCTCTTTGATGGTAAATATCCAATTATTTTGTTTTGTTTTGCTTTCCAAAGACTACCAATAGTCTCCAATGAACCAAGTACACCCCAACTACATTATTGCTTTTGACTTTTATTTTGAAGGGTCTAACTACTTTCTCTTTGAATTCCACATCCCATCAGGTGATTACTTCTACCATTTTTTATATCCCCAAATAAATTCTTATCTGTGAGATCCCAATTAAGAAAGCAATTTTTACCACATGGTTCTAGAGAATAAGTAGACCTTATATAGACACTGGAACAGATCTTAATAACAGCTCAGTCAAAGCAACATATTGGATAGTTTTATATTATTTATATATAAAGAGAGGGGGGAAGGGGAGGGAGGATATATATATAGTATAGTATCACTTGAGACCCTTACAATTAGTTCTAAAATTAAAATCCTGATGTCTAAGTAAGCGAAGAACAAGATGAAGAATTCTATGTGTTGAGAAAAGTCAGAGAAAAATGTTAGTGATTGTATCAATTCTCTATGAATGTAACTCACCCATTCTTCTCATTTTTAACAGTGGGTAAATCCACATCAGTATGGTGGTGTGCTTCTCTTTTGAATGGGCAGGTGAGGGGCTGGAGAACTCTTTGGGATGAAACTAAAGGTATCTTTCACCTCACCAGTCTGGGTTAGGAAGATCTGTGTGGGTTAACCAGCCAGGACAATGTGGCTTTTCTGGTATTAACAGTTTCTGTCCTTTAGGACGCTGGGATTGAGACAAATGTTACTGAATTGCATTCAGCAATATCTTCCAAACTGGAACTACTGTATTTCTAGTTTATACATTGCACTGAATTTCACAGCCCCAAAAATCAGGAAAAAAATTGGGAGATTGGGATTGACATATACACACTACTATATATAACATAGATAACTAAAAAGAACCTACTGTGTAGCACAGGGGAACTCTACTCAGTATTCTGTAATGACCTACATGGGAAAAGAATCTAAAAAGAGTGAATATATGTATACATATTTTGCTGTATAGTGGAAACTAACACTATATTGTAAATTAAATATACTCCAATAAAAATTAATTTAAAAATTCAGGGATAAAAACTTGTGTACCTATAAAAACATAGATTGGATTTTTAAATTATTGATATATCTTGTTTTCCTTGCTCAAATAGAAATAATTACTATGGAAAAAATAGCACTCATTTTTTAAAAACTATCTAGATACAGAGACATTACTTTCAGATTATTTTTGTTTCTGGGCTAAAGTATCTTCGTTGATAAATTTTTTTCTTTTTGATTGTTGGGTTTCTCCCCCAAAGTTTATTTAGTTCACCAATGTATATTTTCGTTTTCCTTCGATACCATTTTCATTTTTATCTGTCTTTTATTTTGGACATGTAATAGTTTCTGTTTCAAAATTATAATTAGTTTAAAAGTACGTCTGTAGAGATCTAATCTAGTAATACAGAGCAGACTAGGTGCCATTAATTCGATCACAGTTGATAGACTAGAAAAGGAGCTACAAATGATATAGTGTATGTATGGATGGTTAGAAGATAAAAGACCAAACATCATATGTCTGAGAGAAGGCTTTGTAGGGGAACATTGATTTGTACAAATTTATTGAAAGAGATTTGAAACGTGATAAACCTGGAGACCGTGAAGTTGCAGTAAGGTGAACAGCTAAAGGGCAGGAAAATGGCATAAAATGCAAGATATACTTTTGGGGTGTGTGTGCAGGAGGTTAATCTGGACTAGGTGAAGAAAGTAATAGTCTGATAGAGTATAATTTTTAAGGTTGACTTAATATCCACTCTTTTGTATGATCACAGAATCATTTACTCCAATATCCCTGTCACCTTTGCAGTTAGGTAATAAAAACTGTGTCTTAAGTGAAAAGGAACTAAGTTAGGTGTGAGAAAGGTAGGATCATGTCTTTCAAAAGAGGGGTTGGGGGTCAAAGAAATATGTATGACAATACTATATGAAAGTACTTATTTTATATGAAAGCATGCTTATAAACTGTTTCATGGGTCAGTTATTTAAGGTAGCTTTCTTGGCATTTAGCATTTCAGAGACATTTTATTCAGAGTCGTGCATTTATGCTAGTTTCATGCTCTTTTTCATAGAATCAGTCTTCAGAAATATGGTTTCTTTGTTTATTCTTTCATCTACTTATTGGATAAATATTTGCTAAAAATCCAATATAGGCCAGTCATTATGCTAAGCTCTGGGGATATTCAGAGGGTTCATGTCCTAAAGGGGTTCCCATCATTGTGTGTGGATACAACTGATTAGCAAATAATTGTAAACTAATGTAGTTAGAGAATGGATAGAAATACATCATTATCTTTAGAGAAGCTACAATTGTACCCGAAGCTCAAGTTCCCTAGAGGAATATTGTCATGGATCAATTACAAATATAACCAGCACTTAGAGGGAATCTGGTCAGAATAAAGTGATTTTTTACCTTGAATCACATCATTTTTAAAAAAACCTTTAGGTATGAAATGACTGAGAAATCCATTGAAAAGTATTTCAAGTTTTACTTTCTACACCTCTTTCATCTGCTATCATCCATAGTACCTTCAAATGCCTTAAACAAAAGTGAGGAATTATTGGCTGAGATAACTTAATTTTGGATCTTTCCCAGTGGTCCTATTGACTTCAGAATTAAATTCTCACTACTTCAAGTTCAGGGAGAATGAAGCTGATTTTGCTAAAATTTTCAAGAGAAGTCCTGGGCCTGAATTTCTATAGTTCCTCCCCTGTGCCTTCCATATCACTCATTAGGAATTAAATCAAAGTGCCAGAAATCCACTGCTGTCTATCCCTCACCTTTCTCTGTCTTTTTTTTTTTAACATCTTTATTGGAGTATAATTGCTTTACAATGGTGTATTAGTTTCTGCTTTATAACAAAGTGAATCAGTTATACATATACATATGTTCTCATATCTCTTGTCTGTCTTAAATCTACCAGTACTTAACTTGGTGTCTGTATTATGTCCTTCCTCTCATTCATGCTCATCACCACAGAACTGTAATCATCCCAAAGGCTCTTATTTTGTCTTCTTTTCTCAGTCTTCCACTGTGCCCTCTATAATTCACAGTCCACTATCTGCAGAACTCCCTGCATACTCAACTTAATCTTTCACAGATCCCATCAGCTTCTTGGTAAAGAACACCTGGCCCTCCCTGATTACCCTGCAAACCTCGCAAATGAAAATTGATTTTCCCCAACAGTTCTCCTACCACTGGGCCTAAAGTTGGGATCAGTTTTCTTCATCCTCCTTATTGCAACATACAGACCATTCTTCCTTCCTCCCTAAAAATACTCAGCTTTATAGCTCATGCCATCAGATTATTTTATCCACTACTCTTCATTTCTGCTATCATCTACCGACCCCCAGGTCATTCCCTCCTCTTTGTCATTGATTGTAGCTCTGTCTCGCCAATACTGCCTCTGTCTTAATTCTTGGCAAATTCAGTATACTTTTAGATAATATTTATAATAACTTAGCCTCTCACTTTCTCTACCCGACCTCAGGTATTCACACCAATTGCCATTCTCTAGACTCTAGATTTTGCCATTGGTAATCATTGCAAGCCCTCCATCATCTCAATTTTTTTTCAGCCTTCTTTGACCACTACCACCTCTTTTCTAGTTTACCACCTCTAGTACCTCTTATTACCTCTATTATTTCAACCCCAGTACCTACCAGGACATTATACCCATTTATACTCCCAACTTCCCCCAGATTTAGACATCCTTGATATGTTCACTTTCCTCTTTATTCTTCTTCAGTTCCATAGTCTATCATTTAATCACTTCACTACATAGTACCTCAACCCCCCTAGCCATCTACTTGCTTCGTCATAATCAACTGGCAAAGTCACAACCCTAATTAAATCCAACTCTTAAATCCTGTTTTGTTCCTTTACCTGTGCGACTGAACTTAGCTGGAAGAAAGCAAATAACCACGCTGCCTGGTTTCACTTTCAATTCATGACCATAAAAACCTCAATTTTGCCCTAATGTTATCAGCCAATCATACATTCCTAGTTAATTTACCGTCCTTGAAGTCTATTTCACATATTGTTATCTATTCTCAAACGAGCACATTTTTACTCAAGCTCACTCTCAATTAATGATTTTACTTTTCATGGGGCTGAAAACACTGAGGCAATCCCAGAAAAATGTGTACTGACTCCCGTCTCGAGATGTACCCACTTTCTGGCATCTGCACTTACTCTTCATTTGACCTCCCACTTACAGGTCACTATAAGTGACCTATCCATAGTCTTATCTGAAGCTAATACTGGATCTCGTCTGTTCTGAACTAATCAAACACATTGCTCCAGCTCTCCCTTCTGTCTCCTACACCAGTCATTTCTCACATTTACTGGTTCATTTTTATAAACATACAATCATATCTTACACCTTAAAATATATATGTATTTTCTTTTCTGACTCCACTTCCCCTGCTGTCTATTGGGCTATGTCTTCTCTTCTATTCATTGTCTCCATTTCTCCTACTTTCATTCTCTATTAAACATGGTACATTTAGGCTTTCACATCTAACCCTCCAATGAAACTGCTCTCATCAAGGTCACCAACAGCCTCTGTAATAGTATACCCATTGGTCAACTTAAACGTTGTCCTCTTAATTTCTGTATTAGTATTTCCTGACAGAGCTGATCATTTCCTCCTCCTTATTACACATTCTTCACTTGTCTTTTAGGATACCATCACACTCTGTTGGTATTCTTAGCTCACTGCTTGCTCCTTTTCCATCTCATTTACTCTTCCTCTATTTCTCGTCAAGCAACCTCAATCCTTGGCCTTCTTCTCTTCTCTACTTAATTACACTCATGGTGATGTCATTTAGTCTCATGGCTTTAATGTCATCTGTGTGCCAATGACTCCCAATTTTTTCTAGTCCAGACTACTCTCTAACTGCAGATATGTACATCTGACAGCTTTCTCATATCTCCACTTGGATGTCTAATAGATATTTCAAACTCACATGCCCAAGATCTTCTCCAATCTTCAGAACCGTTATACCTATAGCTTTTTCCTTCTCGGTTGGTGACAAGTCTTAGTTTCTCACACCGAAAATATTGGCTAGATTTCTGACTTTCTTTTTAATCCCCCATAATGGCTCCTTCAGGATATATTATTAGCTATAATCTTTTAAATATATCCAAAATTCTATCACTTTTCACTAGCTCTACTGCTTCTATATGCAATTATCTCATACCTGGATGACTGCAATAGTCACATAACTGGTCTCCCGTATTTCAGCATTGGCATATCATACTGTATTCTTATCGAATTCACTAGATGACCTTTTAAAATTTTGTATTGGATAATATCAGTACATATCACTGTCTTACTATAAACCTAATCTATGGGTTTTTTCCATTATATTCAAAATAAAGTCTAAAGCCCCTCAGTGACATATGAAATCCTATGTAATCTGGTCCCCTTTTATTTGTCTGGCCTCATCTCTAGTTACTGCTCCCACCTCACAATTGCTTATTTCTTCAGGTATATTGGCCTTCTTACTATTTCTAAAATATATCAGAGATACTTCTTTCTTTGATCCTTTGCATGTGTTGTTCGATAAAAGAGAGGGGGAAAGGTTTTATTATTATTATTTGATTCTTTTAGAATGCTTGTAATCAGAAAGAGCTCAAGACTCTAATGGGTGGTTGCAATAGTGGAAAATTGATTACCTTAGACAATAATTAGACTGGCAATTTTTTAAAAGAAGAAAATAGTTAGCCCTCTGCAGAGAATGCAATCTGATGTCAATTACTTACAAGAAGAACGTGAAGAAAACACCATGCAAAGTTATAGTAACTAGTTTAGATTTAAGAGGAATTAGGTCTCTGCGTGTTCAAATGCATTTATCTTAGTGTTTTATCCTGCTTTATAATTCTGAGATGAATATGGGACACAAAAGCATTTTGGAGTTTTAGTTTTGTAATTGCACAAACTCTCTTCATCTCCCTTGTCTTCTATCCATCTACAGAATCCTATTTTCCTGACACCACAGAAGAGAATGAAAGTGAAGGCGCTTGCCCTTGCCCTTGCTTCCTCATCAGATTCAAAAGAAATTGCAGTCAGCTTCAGGGTTAGGGTAAGGAACACCTGCCTGCACCAACATTTCAACTCAAGACATTTATTAACTATCATGAACTGAGTCATAGCAGGATCCATGAGGAGGTATAGCTATACCATGCATGAGCCTTGGACTCAGAGCTTCCAGTGTATTTAGGAGATGGGCCAAGATATCCCTTTACAAGCTCATTTGCAATCAATCAGTGTGTGTGTGTGTGTCTCTGTGTGTGAGATATTTTTTTCTTTTCTTTCTTTTTTTTTTTTTTACTATTTTTTTATGTTATGCCTTTGTAGCCAGTGTTAAAGACACTTGTGTAAACTGTTCAGCGTACACTACTTAGCTGAAGAAATTGATTAGTGGTGGTTCCCTGGGAGCTTTTTCAGCTAGACACATGTTGAGCATACGGTCCTGTCCAGCTCTGTGAGTGAAGCTTTAGCTAAGCTTTATTAACCAGTAACTGGCGTTCTGAATCAGGGTGCTGCTGGACTGCCATTTTGCCTATCAGGACCATGGACAGCAGTTGTATACTGGCAATTTTACCACAGCCCTTAGGCAATTTCCTCTCTACAGATTACTATACAAAGAAAGTAGAAATAAATCATCTTTCAGTTTGAAAAGTTCAACCATTTATATTTACTTATACATGAATCCGCACATGACACTAAAGATAGAGTATGAGGAGGAACATTGCAAAACAGAACCAGCTTACTAAAAGGATGGTTTTCTGTGTTCAAGAAAAAGTTGTTATTTTTAATAAGTGATTAGTTTAATGTGTCTGAATGCTAAGACAACTGGTCTGTAAGTAAGTGTGTTGTGGAAGAATTATTGGCTAAAAATTGATTTTCATTAGGGTGTAGTTTTTAACAAGTGAGTTAGAGAAATAAAATACAGTTAGATTTTTCTCCTCTTATGGTTGAGGAAAATAGCACTGAGTTAACCTTTATTTTTCTTTTTTTTTAACATTTGTTTTGGATAGATACTATATACACTAACTGCAGCAGGACTATTGCTATGTCTTGTTTTTTTTACCAGGTTAGATTAGGCGTTCCTTCTCCGGCTCTGGAACGAATGACACTATAATAAATGTTTTGCCAAAACACAGACAATGAATTGGAAAAAGCAGTAGCTTTTCAAGGGCTCATTGACCTTGGTTTTTAATGGTTTGTCACTACCCAAGTGATCATGGCCCAAACAATACTAAGCCCTTTTCCTCAGCTTTTTCCATGGTCTATTCTAAAAACTCTGGTGTTTGTTCAAGAGGAAGAGAAGTAGAAAAATTTCAAACCACCAAGTGTCTTGGGTGTTCATATTTAGTCTCAGTTTTTTTTTTTTTTTTTTTTTTTTTTTGGTACGCCGGCCTCTCACTGTTGTGGCCTCTCCCGTTGTGGGATGCGCAGGCTCAGTGGCCATGGCTCACGGGCCCAGCCTCTCTGCGACACGTGGGATCTTCACGGACCGGGGCACAAACCCGCATCCCCTGCATCGGCAGGCGGACTCCCAACCACTATGTCATCAGGGAAGCCCCTCAATTATTTTTATAGAAGGCTGGGTTAAAGATAGGAATACGGGACCTACTATTGAGTTATGCCTTTAATATAAGACCTTTACCCTGCAGGAAATGCTCCTCTGTCATTTTTTTCATAGCCAGTTTCTTGGAGGGAGAAAAAAAAGCTTAGACACAGGACCTTTATTTTTATTTTCAACGGATGCTTATCTCTTTAATCTAAAGCATTTGAATTTCTGATCTCTCCCTCTATTACACCATACTTTCTCTTTAATTGCCTTGCGCCCTATGGCCATCTGCAAATTCTGCTTCACCAACTTTCTCACTCTTTACTGCAGCAGCTCCTGAGCTCTCGTTCTTACCTGGGCTTCCATCTTCTGCCTTGCTCTCCTTATTTTACTCTCTTTTTGAGTCATCCTGTTTATTCACTTTAGCTACCACCTGCTTACCCATAACTCCTACCTCTACTTTTCCTTCTCTCCAGGCATATATTTCTGACTATCTCCTACACACTTTGTATGTATGCCAGCCACACGGGTATATGAAGCTCATGTCCAAATCACAGCTCGTCATTTTTTTTTCTTACTCTAACCTGCTATTCCTTCTGCCTATCTTATGAAACTTTGTCATGATCCATAGAGTGATCCAAACCAAGCTTCTGAAACAATACTAGAATATTCCTTTTCCCTCACCTTACCCAAAACGCTCACCAAGTTCAAATTATTCTCACTCTTAGCTAACTCCAGAATCCACCAAATTCTGCCCATCTAAACTGATTCTAAGTTCTTCTCATAATAACACTTCAAGAATTTAAGGTGATGACCTGATACTTTATTTCTGGCCACCTTTACTAACCTATTCCAATCCATACTCTATTTAGTCAGCAAAACTATATTATTATCTTTATAAAGTACAGATTGAATATTCAGCCCCTTGCTAGTAGATGAATCATAAACTCCTTAGCAAAGCAGATATATGGTCCCTGTATATTTCTTCAGCCTCATCTTCTAGTCTTGCTTCTTTTGCACCCTGGATTTCAGCTAAACCCAAACTTCCTGGATCCGTTACAATTAGTCAATGGCTTTTGGTTTTATATATCTTGTTCTCACTCCTTGAAACATCTTTACTATGAGATCTTGTTCCTGTTCACCAGAAAACATTCATCTTTGGAAACTCAGTCCAGGCATCTTATCTCTAGGAAGATTTTCTGCAACTGAATTGCCCTTGTACATCTGCCTACCCCTACCTTAATGTAGCATTACATTTACTCATTCATTACTTGATTCATTCAACAAGAAATTTACTGAGCATCTGTAATGTGTTTGGCCATGTGCTGGGTATTGGAGATTCAAAAATAAAATGATGTCTCTAATCTCAGATGTTTGCAGGCAAGGAGAAAACAGACCTGTAAACAACCACAAAGTGATATCAACAATTTTGCAAAGTTGCATTTGAAATAGTGTGATGTGAGACAAAGATCATAGGTATCTCAATCAGGATCTGTACAGAATGATAGAAATCACTCTGTATTTAAACAGAGGGAGTTTCAGGCAGGACATTTTTACATAGTTGTTAGAAGAATTTAAAAGTTAACAGTAGATAGTGAGGTAACCTAGAGAACAGGAAGTCAGTATCATCTCCAGGCTGGAGGGGAAAGGGATAATACTGTAGTACTGATCTCAGTTTGTCCCAGGACAACTAGAGTCATGGAAGAGATGGAGCTGGTGGCAGAGATATGGAATAAGATAGAAAGCGGGAGAGACAAACTCCCATTTCTTCTTCCTTCTAGTCACTGCTTCCCACTGGTGAACCCAGAAGTTGTTAGATACAAGTTGGAATCTTGGAAACGTAACATTGAACCTTGATTTTCTCATTTATTGTATGGGATAGTAAGGCCTACTTTGATGAGCTAGTGTGATAATTAGGGATAATGTCAAATAGCTTGGTAGGGCACTGGGAAAACAGTATTCTCTGAATCAAAGATAACATATCTATCAATTTGCATATATTCAAATTTAAGTGGCAACAGTTTCAAAACAAAGTATTTACTGGTCTTCCTCATTGTCTGCACTTCTCACACTTAGTAGATTGTCTAGAAGATAATTCTTATCCATAATTATTATTAGTTTTTGTGTTCATATATTCAAAACCTTTATGGTTGTATGTACTGAGTTAGATGCTAAGGACACGCAGTGCATTCTTGCTCCATAACACAGTGGATCTGTTTAGATTTCATGATGAGCGACACCTTGTCCCCACCCCTGTCTCCACCCTGAAGTTTTTAGTAGTTTCTCACAGTCTGCATTCATAAAACAAAAGAAAAATGAATGTCACCCTGAATTAAAATCTTCTGCAGTGTCTGCTGCTCCGGTACAGGCTGAAGTTTTTCTGGCTGGGACACTTCAGGGCTGAACTCTGAGAAAAATGCTGACTGCTGAACAAGCAGCAAAGAGAAGAATTCTGTGCCTACTGGGCATGATGTTCTCCATCCATTAAAGCAAGAGAAGAAAAAACTAGGAATCAGCTCTTAGGAAGATATGTAAATTGAATTTTTCTCTCTCTCTCTTTTTTTTTTTTTTTTTAATAGATAGAAATCAGATACCTTCTATAATTGATTAAATGGAGCGGTGTTTTAAAAGGTTTTTGACCAGACATAGGTTTACATCACATATGGGCATTTTCTCCCATAAAATAAGAAACAGTTTAAGTTCATATTCACAAAAGTTCCTGGCAGTTGCAATTCTGCAATATAAGGTTGAGTGATCATTTGTGACTAGTTAATTTCTGTCACATTTTGAATGCAAATCTGCTGCTGAAGCTTAAAAGGAAGATGTGTTTGAAAAGCTTTGGCCAATATTATTGGTTATTGTATATATAAAAGAAGTGATACAAGAGGATTTCCATAGCCCTCTTGGTCTGGGACAATAGCTCTTTGTAGAGATGAGGAGAAAAATCTTCTGTCAAGTAAAATTGATCAATCTTCATCTATTTCCCAGAATACCACTCCTCTCTCTTCTAAGATGTTTACAAGGTAAAGAGATTTGTATTTAAACCTAGACTGGAAAAAAATTGTAACCAACCGACACTCACTGAAGAAAAGTTATAATGGCTGTATTTTAAATGGAAAGGAAAAGACCTCAAATAGCTGTCCTAAGATGCAAGAGGAGTGGTGAGCAAAGGTATAAATAAATATATAGGTAAATCTAAAGCAATATTATACTGAATATTAATAAAGTTTCATTTAATTCAGAATTAAAATAGTAAATGCCAATGCAAGTCATGGTGGAGGGGTGATTGGAGATAGTTTTCTTTGGTTGGTCTGTAAAAACCATTTAAGTGGTCTCACAGTCGTGGTCCCCGCGGGGCAGTGGGCCTAGGGAGGCACCAATTTTAATGAGAGGTTGGAAGTTCCTGCCAGCACAATCCTTGTTTTGCTCTTACCCAAGAAGCATCTCTTTTATTTGCTCGTGAGAGAAACTTTGTGAAATCTTCACTCTTGAATATCAAATCAGAAAATTTGTGGCTAAAAGACAGAACATTTTTGGCAGCAGAGTCTGGGGAGGTCTAACCTATAGGGCTGGCCGAAAACGTTCGGGTTTTTTCATACCATCTTATGGAAAAATAAGTTCCGAATTAACTGTTTGGCCAACCCAGTATAATAAATAGGTCATTCTCAATTTTGGTTTATAAAATTATATTTTGATTTATAAACAGCCTGTGTACTTTAAATCCTGAAGTTTCTTTTTTTCCTATGAGACAAAACTTAAATGCCAAATTTCCATTTTTAATTTTTTTAAATAAGCATTTCAACCACGTACTTGGGAGCAAAATTATGAGAAAATTCAATGAATAGTATAGTACATGAGTCTTATACTTCAAAGCACTTACCTTAAATAGTTGATGAGAAGATATACACTAGAAAGGTCAAATACTAATAGGACTTTTAATATATACATTTCAAAATAATTGCAGAAGGAATTTCATAAGATGATATAATATTATTCATCAAATTTGTTTGTTTACTTATTTATTTATTTATCACCTAGCACAGAACCTGGTCACAGTACCTCAGTAAGCATTTGTTGCATGATCTGTACAAAAACAGTTCGGATGAAGGTACAATGGAACTTGGAGGGCTATAGAAGACTAACAAAAAGGATTTCAGTTGAGAAGTGGGACTGAAATTTGTTTTTGAATAAATGGAGGGAAGGAAAGAGGGATGTTCTAGATTGATCGAATAGTGTGATTAAAACCAGAGAAACAAGAAAGCAAATCAAAATCCATATTCTTTTTACTGCATCCCTCAGACTCAGGATAATATGGTATTGTGAAGGACATAATGAAACAGACTTTATGTGAAATAATAAGTTCATTCAGTTGTAGCATCTAGAGAATAAGAGTGGTTACATCCAGGATGTACAAGAAATTAGGATCGGAAAAGTAGGTTACATCCTGAGAAAGAAATGACTTCCTTGGAGAACTAGCCAAGTGTTCGTTGGTATGGTACCAAAGGATGAGACTTGGCTTGTCAGCCCGAAATAACTAAGGAATAGCTACCAGGAAGCAAGTAGATTCTAGAGTGGTGACAAATAAAACAGATAACATTGCAGATACCTGGAAAACTTCTTACTGGGAAGGATTTCAGATGTGTTGGCCTCATTCCAAGATCTCATGCTTGCCATGTGGTAGACACTATGTTTTTTTTTTTTTTTTTTGAGAGAAGTCATGCTAATGAAGATGCATCTCGTACTTGCACTGTATTTTATAGGAAATGGTGTAGAACTAAGCATTGAGGCACTTGATCAAGTTGGTGGAATAATGAATTTGTGCATTTATAAACTAATCGATAGCAAATGTATTCGGTTCCATCTCCAAGAAATACAAGAATTTCTGTAAAAAATGCCTGCCTTCAGGCATTACGAATATTCCAAGTTAGACCCAGTTACACCAGTACCACATTGTTTGTACCAAAACTTGAAGGTTGCTGCTTCCTGGGCTTGTGTTAGAATTATAGGCATTTTTCTTAGTATAATTGCCAGTTTGGAGAACTATCCAGTGGTGCTCTACAACTCTTACCCTTTCTTTTCAGCCTCCTTAACTCAAGTTGTTTGAAGAATGCTGTTATCTCATGTACTCCTAGTGAATTTTTTTTTTTTTTTTTTTTACTTTGTACAATGTTACATCTTGGTAATGAGTTATGTGGTTATAGAAAATTCTTTCTTTCTCGTGGATATTATTTAAAATAGCTACAAAAGACACATTTACTAAATATTTGTTGAAGGGATGAATTAAAGGTAAATTCTTCGATCTCACTTGATTAATTTACCCAAGAAAATCACTAAGGAAAATTCAGCTCATTGCCTTTCTTTGTGTTCCTTCCATCCCTGCAACAGTTCTACTTGAGATTGCTTTGAATTTTGGAATTTATTGAGTTGTGGTTTCAAAACGAATACTGGCAAAATACTCTAGGATAAAATTTTCCTGTGATAGAAGCTCCAGGATGGATAATTAAGTATATATTTTTTAATCAGGCATAGTATAAAAGTGTAGGAGATAATTGAAGATCTCAAGTACATGTTTTTGTATAAAAGAAGACCTCTCTTTGTGACGACTCTTTTTTTTTTTTTTAATAGTTTACACTTCCTTCTATGAAGAAAATACAATAGCTGATTCACCCAACAGGTATAATTATACAGGTGAATCCACAAGGACATTTTTTGTTGTTATTGTTTAATGAATTACCACAAACGCCTAGAGTCCTGACATGTAGTAGGCATTCAGCATCTATGTTCTGAATTAATTTGTATATTGGTATCTATATAAAAGCTTAGGTAGGTTATAATTATTAGTGTGGATTATTTTGGAATTTAAATAATCTATCTCTGCTCCAGGTAAAGATAATATTTTTCAATGTTGAGTCTCTAAAATGATGCTACTGGCTCACTAAGAGTATAAACTTAAATCACTGTATCTATACAAACTGCTTAAATTTAAAGTTTACAGATTGTATTCTGTTTAAGAAATGCACAGATGGGTTAATGTTTCATATATGCACACACTCAGGGCATGTTCTACAAGTGTAAGTTCCTTGCTGGAGAATATTTAGATTATTTTAGTTTAGAAATTCATTTGCATGGATTGCAGGGGCCAAGTTGTGTTAAAGCAATTTTAAACTGCTATTAGTAGAAACATGTTTTGTTGGAATATGGAATAGTTTATAAACACTTCAGTACTTTTAACCTAGACCATTACCATCACTGCTTAAAGAATTCTGAGGGCTGAGTCCTTGGAGTTAATAAAAAATACTGTATAATACAAGAAAAATACCTATCTCAGCCATGAAAATTATCTTTTAAAAAGTAGACCCAGTTAAGGTTTCACACTCCCCTCCACTAAATCAGTTCAAAGTAAATGGAGATTTACTTATGTGGATCAATACTCTTAAAACTGTAAATTAATGTTATGGGTCTCTTAAAGTATTTTTATTCTTTGTTATATTTTGAAACATTAATATTTAATCATTTCATGTTCTCCCTAATTATATATATTTATTTTAAAATATAACCTTTTCATTTTTACAAGTAGGATTCTGATTCATTAGTGATGATTTAGGTGATGGTGAGATATATGTAAGAAACAGTTTTGAGTTTACTCTGCATCTATGTATTTTAGATGGATTCATATTATAACCACAGAATTCTGTGTACCAGTACTACTATAATCTGCATACAAATGAGGAAACTGTGGATTAGCAAGGTTTATATCTTTCCCGAAATCAGAGATTTACAAAGCTGGCATACCCTGGGAACTGGGGTTTCATTCTTAGCTCTACTCTAGAATCTTTGTTCAAACTCACTATTAACGTGGATTTCAGAACTTAATAAGTGTGTGTTAGGCAAGAACTGATAAAAATGAAAAAAAAAAAAAACAGTAGACAGAAAGTGTGCAGTGCACCCGTGGTTAGGAAATTTCTCTCTGTGTTCTCTCTCTCTCCCCACCCCCCGACCCACCCCTTTCCTCTCTTCTCTTTCTACCTTTCTCCTTTTAATAATGAATGTATTTGCACCCAGATATAGCTGTTTAAACCCACGGTTCTCAACTAGGTGATATTGCCACCCAGAGGATATTAAGCAATGTCTGGAGGTATTTTTGGTTATCATATCCTGGGAAATACAATTGGAGTCTAGTGAATGGAGGCCAGGGATACTGCTGAACATCCTATAGTATACAGGGCAACTGCAACAGCAAAAAAATTATCTGGCCCCAAATATCAATAGTGCATGTGAGAAACACTGGTTTAAACTCAGAAAAGTATCATATCATCTTCGGAAATAGAGTGTATATCTGTCCATGTCTTCATAGCAACTATTATTATTCAGTTTAACTTGAAAGAAAATACATGGTTTCAACCAAAATAATTTTATATGTGTGCTATTTCAGAATCAATGTATGTCTATTAAGTTAAATGATTTCCCCTGTTAAAATTGTCTGTTCTTTGTATACCTTAGTCAAAATGATCACTGCTCTTCCTGCCCTCTTTAGCCAGTGAACTGGGGAAAATAATATAGGGGAGGGCAAAGTAGAGTTAGGGAAAGATTGGAGGAGAACCAAATTCCAGCAGAATCAGAGGTACAAAAAGACGTAACACTTGAGGAAGCCCCTTGGAGTTTATCAAACACTGATTCCAAAGAAATGTTTCTCTTACAGTAAAATATTTAAATAAATTTGTATACTCCAGAGATTATTCACATTTGCATGCAGCTTTCCAAATGCCAATTTCAATAGTCATAACATTGTAATGGAAATTATATGCTGGAAAAGGTCATAAGTGTGCTGTGCAGTGGTGGGATTCATATGATAATCAAGCAAAAATACAGACTGTATCGAGTAGACTCAGTTTAACACATTTCTATTTTGTTTTTGCTTTTTTCTAATCTGAAAAACAAAAAAGGAACATCTTTCCAGGTAGTAGATTACTTGATTTAAAAAAAAAAAAAAAAAAAAGGTAGTGGCTGTTAAAATTAAGGAAAGACAGTTTCATATAGTTTTGTTAACTACCACATAAACGTTACCTGTGCTATGTCATTTAAAGCCACAAATCTTCATTAACAAAGGTTCTGCAGTAAGCATATTGCTCCAAAGTTTAGCAGCCTCATTTGGTAAATGGATAGCTTTCAAAATGCACAGCACCTTAGAAAGCCTAAAAGTTTTTATGGAAATCGGAAGATTAAAATTTTTTAAAAAAGTATGGAAATTAAACATACAGAACTTTCAGAAACTAGTAGTATATTTTCCATTGTTCTTCACATGAATTTTTATGATTTATTCTACCTATTGTGTTATAAAACTAAATCTTTTGGAAAAAGTAAGGTATGAAAAACCTTTATTTTCTCATAAACCATTTGACATATTTATGAGGTGTGGACTTTTCTGCATATACTTTTATTTAAAGCATCATATTATAGAACATTGCACAATCAGCTTTTCATTCTTATTTTTGTAAACTACAATTCATAAATAGGAAAGAGCATTTCCAGTCTTTTAATGAAAGTTATTATTAGAATCAATAGCAGTAATAGAAGATTTTACAATGTCTTTCTCCAATGATTTTCAAAATTTGGGTAGCTTCCCATGTACTTGCAAAGGTAGGATAACTGCTCCTGGTTGATGTTTTAACAGCTCTTTTGACACTATCATTTTCAGTTATGCTAAGATAAAATTTGTGGGTTAAATGTATAGAAACTAATTGAAAACCTTGATTAACCAGAATTGGATGCTCTGACAAATTGATTTCTCTGGTTAACACACTGTTACCTAAAATGTCTCTTTTGTTTCAAGTTGCATTGTTGAAAATATTTCTAGACTGTAATGTTCAATTTCCCTCTTGTCATAATTAGACTACACAGCTAAAAGCGACTCTCTCCATGTTGACTGATTGTCTTGAAGTGTCCCAGGATAATTATTCTATATATCAGTTCCCATTATAGAATATTGCAGATGTATAATGTGTAAAGGCTGGGAATGATAAGGCAATGGGCTACTTTTTTTTTTTTTTTAAGAAATTTATTTATTTATTTATTTTTGGCTGCATTGGCTGCACACAGGCCTTTCTCTAGTTACGGCGAGCGTGGGCTACTCTTCATTACAATGCACAGGCTTCTCATTGCGGTGGCTTCTCTTGTTGCAGAACACAGACTCTAGGCGCTCGGCCTTCAGTAATTGTGGTGCGCGGACTCAGTCGTTGTGGTCCGCGGGCTCTAGAGCGCAGGCTCAGTTGTTGTGGCGCACGGGCTTAGTTGCTCCGCAGCATGTGGGATCTTCCTGGACCAGGGCTTGAACCCATGTCCCCTGCGTTGGCAGGCGGATTCCTAGCCACTGCTCCACCAGGGCAGCCATGGACTACTTTTTAAAACAAAATTACTGAAGTGAGCTTTTTTTATACTCATTTGTCTCGCTTTTTTAAAGCAGGGATCCCCAACCCCCAGGCCACACACCGGTAATGGTCCGAGGCCTGTTAGTAACCAGGCCACACAGCAGGAGGTGAGCGGTGGAGGGCAAGCAAGGAAGCTTCATCTGCCGCTCCCAATCGCTCCCCATCGCTCCCATTACCACCTGAACCATCCCCCGACCCCCCCTTCGTGGAAAAATTGTCTTCCACAAAACCGGTCCCTAGTGCCAAAAAGCTTGGGGACCGCTGTTCTAAAGTATAAAGCAGAGAAATATTTTTAGTACGTTTGGACTCTGATTATTTGGTCTCCTGATGTTTGAGGTTTGAATGTGCTTCTAAGTTACCTGAGACTCTAGGGATCAGATGGAAAGCCAGTAATAGCAAACAGGTGTTTCTATAACCCAGAGCTTCTCAGCCCTGCATGATTAACATTTTTGGCCAGATAGATTTTTGTTGTGTTAAACATAATGCTGTTAAACATTATGCAATGCATAATGCAGTGTTTAAAAGTATCCCTGTAGGACCTCACTGTCCTCAGTCTTGACAACCAAAAATGCCTTCTGACATAGTCCCCTCTGAAAACCCCTGCTGTAACCTGTTAAAATTAAACCTTCGTTTTCACAACATCAAGAGATGTATGGACATAGTACATTCTTTTAATGTCTCTCTCCTATTTGTTCCAGATTTGTGTTGAAAAAAATGGGAAAATACAATGATCTAGTTAATTCAGTTGGAGATTTAGGTCAGGTATATAAAGTGTCTAAATGGGACAGATCAGAATGCAGGCAGAGAAAGCTATTGCACAGGATATCAGGGTTGTTGGCCCTCAGCTGGGTTGACTGTGTAGGCTGACGGTGCCTCACCTGAAGTGGCTGCAGGATGGGGCAGGGGTGAGGAGACCTGAGGTGCTGCAGGATGATGGTCTTGTAGTGCCGATTCTCAGTAAGAAAGAATGATTTCTTTAAAGCCCCGGGAGCGGAAGGGCTGGCTAGGTGCAGATCCTACCTTTCCCCCACTGTGATGGTGCTCAAGCCGCTGACCCACCTCTGTCCCATCTTAAAACATACCAGAGATGACGGTGCCACAGGGAGGGCTTTTGGGGACAAATAACAATATGTGACGGGATCTGTAATTTTTAACGTGCTCTGCAAACAAACGAGGGGTTATTGAAATATTTCTTGTGACTGTTATGTGTTGTGGACCAGAAAAGTGTGTGACTAGCATGAGTTGAGTGTGGGGAAGTCCGGATCAACGCTTTAGTCCCTTTTGTTTTCTGGGACTGTCCTCCAAGGTGCTGAGGCTGAGTGTCTGAAATCCCATCCTGGACGACTATAAATATTTCCTATTAACCTTTCTTTTATTCCTGTCACACAACAAGAAATATGATCCAGGCCTTTGATGTAGGGAAACTGAGGCATGGAAAAGTTGGCCTTATTATCATGAATTAGGTTGAAAGTTATTACAGAATTTAGCTCTAGAATTTGAATAAGGGGATATAGAAGCTCAGACTAAATCGCTGGGCAGTTTAAAGGTCAAAGAAGCTGATTAATCAGTAATATAAGATCATATCCTGATGTTTTTCCTCCCATAGAGGAAATAGAGTTTAGAGTTTCTCCCATAGAGTTTCTTTGTGGTTGTCATAAAACCGTAGTCTTAGTTAATTCATTTGTTTAATAAAAAAAATTTACACAAAATGATTTTTAGACGTCTTCTCTGGACACATTTTTAACTGAAACAGGAGAGTAAGGTTTGTTATTAAACTCCTTTTTTTACTCAGATTCCTTTTTTTAAGTCTTTCCTTACTATGCGGATATGTTTTGGTATTCAGTCCTACACATCAAAGTTTTGTTTGTTGGTTGTTTTTTTCTTCTTTTAATCATACATTCCTTGATTTTTTACAGAAGACTGAACACAGAAAAAGAGCTTAATTAACCTGTAACCCCTTACACTGATTAACTCTACCTACTTTGGGATCTGAGTTTGAGCAACAAATTGTACACATTTCTGTTGACCTATTACACACTGGCATTGATTTAAGACTAAGCCATGTAATTAGGTGCATAATTAGAGAAAAAACATGATGTAGAGCAGTAGTTGTGGTTTATGTGCCATTAAACTTAATTTTAGTATAAAATTATTCTTGTCTACCTAAAAAATAACCAGTTATTTTACCAGCAAATGGGTGTATTCTGGAATAGCAGAGAATTGCAATTTGGGACAGGCAAGCAGTGGTGAATCGTAGGCAATTCCTAAGAGACCAAGGGAGGGACAGTTTTTATTAGGCTTTAGGAGGAAATTGGGGAGGGTTGTTTTGAATGAAAGTTCACTGGAGAAGAACAAGAGCTTGGGGTTGCAGCAGTTTCTTACTGGCTGCAAGCAGTGGTTAGTGCATTATTACTGGGGCAGGGAGGACCCTCCTTTTCTTAAAATCAGGAAATGAAATTCCCATGTGAAAAATGTCCTCTCTTGTGCAAGAAGAAAAGTAACATTCTTATCAACATGGAAACAAAGTTGAGACCAAGAGAATTTTATAGAAAGAATTCTATACAAACAGACCTTGTTAAAATAATTCTTATCTTCCTTCTTACTGGTTATTCAGGCCACAGCGAGTGGTATGTACCCTAGAGCTCTTGCTTCAGGGCTTCCTGACTCCATTTTAAATTTAGCTTTACATTGTAAAATGGTTATTTTTTTAAAGTTATTAATTTGCTTTGATTATATTACAGTTGTTTTGTCTAGTTCTAAAGTGGAATCCTAAAGGACGTCTGCCAGAGTTTTAAGAGAAAATTTTGTATTACTTCAGAAACAAGTGGGTTTAAAACTTTCTTCTTGTTACCTTTGATAAACACTGCAAGATAATTGAAGTACTAAAGCACATGTATTTTTGAAATTTAATATGTCTGCATGTAGTACTTCATAAATTATTTCATAGCCAAAAATAGGGAAGCTGATATAAGAAGAAATCTACTTTCTTTCATTAATGCAAAACAATTAGACATCATGACATTAAAAAAATTAGATTATTTTGCTGTTTGTGCTGGTTTTTTAAGTTTGTAGAATTTTATACTAAATGGTTGAAATTCTACATTCCATCTTCTAAGTATTCTTAAAAAAAAACTGTTCATACTACTCAGTGTAAAAGATTGAAATGTTATTAGCAAAAATTCAGGACGACCTTGTTAAATCCTGTCTTTCTTCCTAAAATATGGTCTCTCTAAAATATGAAATACATATCCAAACGTTCTTGACTAGGTCCTTTGCTTGTCTGTGCAGCTAAAAGCTTAGCTCCCTATCTTAATTGCTCCCCAAGACCAGATCTAGTTCCTGTTTCTCTTATTGCCTCTTCTTTTTCTCAGCTCAGTTTAAAGCCTTGGCTTTCATTTATGTGCAATCCTGACTTCTCATACTGATCTGCTTCTTCTGGTTCTCAGCCCAGAATAGATCTTGTCCCTTGTCTCTGAGATTTTTATGTTCTTGGTTGAATCCTGAATTCTTATTCTGTACTCTGTTGAACCTGTCTCCTACATAAGTCATGTCACCAGTTCTCCTTTTCGCTGATCTTCCATAACTTATAGCTGCCCCCTAGGAACACTCCCCCAGAAAGGCTAAAGGAAAGAGAAGACATGGAGGTTGTTCTAACAAGTGGGAGACATTTGTGTGGTTAGAAATTAATAAATGTGTATGTACTAATTCTGAGTCTGGAGGTCAATAGTTAGAATTATTCAGATATTCATTCATTCATTCATTTATTCACTTAACACATACTGGGGGGGTTACTGTGTTCTTCCAAACACAGGTGCACACAACACAGATACGCATAGGCATGCACTGACACACACACCCCAAATACACTGTAGTAAAACAGATATACAGAAGATACTATGGAAACATAGGAGAAAGAGACTCCAGGGTTGACCTAAAGCATCAACTACCCTGATCTAATTAAACCCTCCATAGTGCTTATCATATAAAGAAAGAGTTGCCTAGATCAAGATTAAAAATCTACATTTAAGTGTTACTTTAGAAATATCTACATGCTGTGGGAAATAGTTTAATTTAGATGCTTCACTTCTGAATGCTATACAGTCAATGCACCCATGCCACCCAGAATCCCCATGGTGAGAAGAATTTTATGCATGATGTATAAAAATTGGAGAATACTCTGTAATATGCAAATAATTACTTGCATTTTAAATGCAAACTCATTAAGTACACTTAAAGTCTGAATAATCAGCTGTCCAGATCTTAGCTCCAGTAGTTTGCATATAAAAATTTATAACGGAATTTTTCAGGGTTTTGAATGTTCTTGGCATGGGGCATATTTTCCTTCCCCCTTCTGCTTGAATATTCTGTGACTATAACTGTAGCATACTTTGAATTAAGATGCTGAGAAGACATTGCTAATTTTGTTTCTTGTGACAGTTCTCAACACCAGTATAGTTTGAAAAATACTGTAGCCCTAAGGTGTTTCCCTAGAATAAAATTAAAAAAAAATTAAGCTCATGTTATTGGTAACAATTTAAATTAAATCTTTATATTTAGAAATCTGTTGAAAGCAGGGACTAAAGTGACTCAGAATAAGAATATAATTATGGTCAAGTAAATACATTCTGGTGGCTAAGGAGCAACTTCTAAATAATTCAGTATCTTTATGTGTGGTTCTTTTATACCATGAGGGAAATTTTTAGGCCATAGAAACACCTTCAACTTCTCTTTTTTCTCTTCATTCCCTTTCTCCCTTCTGAGCAGTTAGTACCTCACTAATATCTTTAAAATTCCTTTCAAAACTCCTTCCCCTTCCTTAGTTAAGGGTCCTTTTCAACCAGTTCAGCAATTCCTCCTGATTCTGAAATACAAACCCTCTGAGAGAAATCCTCATATAAGACTTTCTTAGCAGAAAGAGGTGTGTGAGTTTGTGTGGTGGGGAGGGAGGGGGAATAATAGGAATATTCATACATTAATAATTTGTTTCTATTGTCATATATACATCAGTGAGCTTTGATTTATGATAATTTACTGTTCTTATGCTTAACAAGAGGAGAAAGGTTTAAATAGCCTGCATGTGCTTTAGAGTATTAGTTTATTTAGACCCAGTAAAATAGGGGTCATTGATGCATCCGTTTCCATTAATGGGAGTTAGCAACTGCTGCATATATCTATAATTAGATTTATAGAAGTGCCAAGATGAGAAACCCAGTGATGCAGCACAGTATATTATCCTCATCCAAAAGGTGCTATTCATTGTCTGAAGAGACAGATGTCATGTTCTGATAAGAACTATGTGTGTAGCTTTAGTTACTAATGTAAATTATTCAATACAAAATGCTACCAGTAGAAGTGGTTTACTTTTTTTTCTATTTATAAGCGTGAACTGTTCCTTAAAAAAGTAAAAAAAAATTTTATTTACAAGAATCTAATTAGAAATTTTTTCCATACAGTAAATATATCTACTACTAATTTTCAAGATAGGGTCAGAAATCAAATAAAATCATAAAAGTGCAGTGGAGTAAAAAAATATATACCTAGGAAAGGAAGGACTTCTGGAAGGAAGTTGGCAGACCTTCTCCCCAGGAGAACAGCAATGTAACTGAGAAAATTATGTTTTAAAAATTCAGTCATAAAATGTTTCTGTAAATTGTCCTAAAGGCAATTCTGTTGCATTTCTATACACTGACAACGAACTATCAGAAAGAGAAATTAAGGAAACAATCACATTTACAATCACACCAAAAAGAAAAGAAAATGCTTAGGAATAAACATACCTAAGGAGGTAAACGACTTGTATTCAGAAAACTGTAAGACACCTGATGAAAGAAATTGAAAGCAGCACAAAGGGATGGAAAGATATACCATGTACATGCACTGGAATAATTAATATTGTTAAAATGACCATACTGTCCAAGGCAATCTACAGAGTCAGTGTAATCCCTACCAAAAAACCAATTGTGTTTTTCACAGAACTAGTACAAATACTTCTAAAATTTGTATGGAAACATAAAAGAACCCAAAAGCCAAAACGATCTTGAGAAAGAAGAACAGAGCTGGAGATATTATGCACCCTGATTTCAGACTATACTTAAAAGCTAGAGTAATCAAAACAGCATTGTACTGGCACAAAAACAGACACAGAGATCAATGGAATAGAATAGAGAGCTCAGAAGCAAACCTACACACTTAGGATCAATTAGTCTATGACAAAGGAGGCAAAAATGTACAATGGAGAAAAGACAGGCTCTTCAATAAGTGGTGCTGGGAAAACTGGACAGCTACAAGTGAAAGAACGAAATTAGAACATTTTCTTACACCATATACAAAAGTAAAGTCAAAATGGATTAAAGACCTAAATGTATGACCAGAAACCACAAAGCTCCTAGAAGAAAACATAGGCAGACCACTCTTTGACATAAATCATAGCAATAATTTTTGGATCTATCTCCTAAGACAAAGGAAACAAAAGCAAAAATAAACAAATGGGACCTAATTAAACTTAAAAGCTTTTGTATGGCAAAGGAAACCATCAAGAAAACAAAGAGACAACCTACAGGATTGGGAGAAAATATTTGCAAATGATATGACAAATAAGGGGTTAATATCCAAAATATATAAATGGCTCATACAACTCAATGTCAAAAAATATTAAGACAATCCAATTAAAAAAATGGGCAGAAGACCTGAATAGACATTTTTCCAAGGAAGACATACAGATGGCCAACAGACATATTGAAAGATGCTCAACATCGCTAATCATCAAAGAAATGCAAATCAAAACTACAGTGAGATATCACCTTACACCTGTCAGAATGGCTGTCATCAAAAAGACCACAGATAACAAATGTTGGAGAGTATGTGGAGAAAAGGGAACCCTTGTACACTATTGGTGGGAGTATAAATTAGTGCAGCCACTGTAGGAAACAGTATGGAGGTTCCTTAAAAAACTAAAACTAGAGCTATCATATGATCCATCAATTCCAATCCTGAGTATATATCCAAAGAAAACAAAACACATTCAAAAAGATACATGCACTCCAATGTTCATAGGAGCATTATTAACAATAGCCAAGATATGGAAACAACCTAAGTGTCCATCAGCAGAGACAACCGGATAAAGAAGATATGGTGTGTGAATGTGTGTGTGTGTGTGTGTGTACACATATATACACAATGGAATACCATTCAGCCATAAAAAAAATGAAATTTTGCCATTTGCAACAACATGGGTGGGCTTGGAGGGTGTTGTGCTTAGTGAGATAAGTCAGAAAGAGAAAGAAAAATACTGTATAATATCACTTAAATGCGGAATTTAAAAATAAAACAAATTAGTGAATATAACAAAAAAGGAGCATACAGATATAGAGAACAAACTAGTGGCTACCAGTGGGGAGAGGAAAAATAGGGGTAGGGGATTAAGAGGTACAAACTACTATGTATAAAATAAGCTACAAAGATATATTATACAGTACAGGGAATATAGCCAGTATTTTATAGTAACTAAAAAAGGAGAATAACTTTTAAAAATTGTGAATCACTATGCTGTATACCAGAAACTCATATAACATTGTAAATCAACTATGCCTCAATTAAAAAATTTAAAAAAGGAAAAGCTCAAGGCCAATGGCTTCACTAGCAAATTCCACCAAACATTTAAAGAAGACTTAATACTAATTCTTCATAAACTATTTCAAAAATTAGAAAAGGCAAGAACACCTCTCAATTCATTCTATTAGGCCAATATTACCATGCTTCCAAAACCAGATAAAGATATTAAGAGAATGCTACTGGCCAATATTCCTTATGAATATAGATGGGAAGATCCTTAACAAAATGCTAGCAAACCATATCTAGTAACATATAAATATGATTATATGCCATGACCAAGTCAGATATATCCTAGGAATACAAAGTTGGTTTAATATTTGAAAATCAACTAATGTTAATATAAATAGAATACAGGGCAAAAATATGATCATTTCAATTCATGCAGAAAGCACATTTGACTAAATTCAACAGTGTTTCTTGATTAAAACAGTAGATAAAACTGAGTAGGAAAAACGTTATCAACTTGATAAAAGGACAGCTAAAATACCTACAGCTAACAAGAGACTTAACTAAATGACTTCATCCTAAAATCAGGAAAAAGAGAAGGATGTCTGTTCTTGGCACTTCTATTTAACATTCTACTGGAGGTTCTAGCCAGGTCAATTAAACAAGAAAAAGAAATAAAAGACGTCCATATTGGAAAGTAAGTAAAACTATCTCTATTTGCATATGACATGACCTTATATATGGAAAATCATAAGGAATCTACAAAAATCCTATTAGAACCTGTAGGTGAGTTTTTACAAGATCAATTTGTAAAAATCAACTGTATCTCTATAAACTGGCAGTGAATATTCTAAAAATGAAATTAAGAAACAATTCAATTGTTTTGAAACAACAAAACTTATATGTGGGATCTAAGACACACATACATAAAACAAAACCAATGAACAAACAAAACAAAAACATAGATACAGAGAACAAAAACAAACTCATAGATACAGAGAAAAGAATAGGTTATGAGAGGAGGATTGGGGGTGGGCAAAATAGGTAAAGAGGTCGACTGTGTGGTGATGGATGGTCACTAGACTTGTGATTGCGATCACTCTGTAGTGTACACAGCTATTAAACTATAAAGCTGTACACCTAAACTTATATAATAAAAAGTGGCATCAGAAAAGATACTTTGTCGGGCTTCCCTGGTGGTGCAGTGGTTGAGAGTCCGCCTGCCAATGCAGGGGACGCGGGTTTGTGCCCCGGTCCGGGAAGATCCCCCATGCCGCGGAGCGGCTGGACCTGTGGGCTCTGGCTGCTGGGCCTGCACGTCCAGAGCCTGTGCCCTGCGGTGGGAGGGGCCGCGGCAGTGAGAGGACCGCGTACCGCAAAAAAAAAAAAAAGAAACTTTGTCAAAAAATTTAATGAAAGATATGAAAGACCTGTACACTGAAAACATTGTTGAAAGAAATTTAAAAATACCTAAATAAATGTGATATTTCAGGTTCATGGATGAGAAAAGTTAATATTAAGTATGATTATTTGAAAAATTGAGATTTGCACATATTTTCAGATCATCCAAGTTATACTGAATTTATGCCAGTCATTTTATAAGCTCCAGCTAACTGTAGAGTAATATCCCTAATTGGTCTGGTTGGCATTTGATAATTAATTGCCTTAGATATGTTATAGCCCATTAATTGTTTTTAAATTAGATCTCATTTTATTTTGGATTATTGGTTTATTTTAATTCTTGATAATAAAATAATGTCTTGATTTCATAAGGGATCTTGAACGTTAAAAATTGTCTACTGCAGAACTAGAAAGACGAGACTGAAGTTTATTCATTAAAATGCTTCACACGTGCTAGCATAATATTGAGTAAGATGTCACAACTCAGATGACATTTATTTGGGGAAACTTGTGGTAGACACTGGATAGTAAATTATTTTTCTTTTCCTTTTTTTGCACTTTGTGTATTCTATACATTTACTTTCTTAAACTTAGATATGTACATTTTGGTCAGGGTGGTGGGAGATGGGCTATACACAGAAAAACATAATCTGCAAAGTGGGAAGAATGAAGCAAATGTGAAAGAACAGAGGGCCTCAAACTGATAGAGAGGCTTCCCAAATTCAGCCACTTTCCTTGATGCTCGTACATCCTTTTAATAATTTCCACCATTTTAGTTAATCCTCTGTATACAGGCAACTGTCCCTTTCATCTCATGAAGTCTTAAACGAGACATGATTTCCCCCCAAAAGTGATCAATCTAGATTTTGTTAACTTCTGGTAAAATGTATGTTATTATTGTGTCATGCAAAATCACCTGATACTTAATTCTACAATTGTTTGGTATTTTGTTGACTTGATTACCTGAGAGTGTTAGTAGAAAATAGTATGTGTAGATGTTTCTGAATCATAAGTGAAAACTAATGAGGCAGTGTTTTTTAATGGAAATTTAATTTTTAAGGGTCTGTTTGTTTCAAATTGTTTAAGGAAGCATAAACCATGGGGCAGAAACAGCCATAGTTGCTGCCAATCCAACAGTCTGGCTGCTTCCTCTTCTATGAAACTCACTTGGAATGCCTAAGAATTGTTCTCACACATCTCTATAGCAAATTTTCTTCTGTATGGTGAAAAACCAATCTCCTAGATGTAAGAGTGAATGCTAATCAAGTGTGCCATAAATAGCACCAATCATCTGTCAGCCTGCTAAGAGATCCCTAATCAGACCAGAGGTCATAGTTTAGAATATACATCAGTAATCTAAATGCAAAAATCACTGCTTCAAGGAGTATAAAGCAAACTCCAATCCAATCCAGGCAGTTTACATCCAATTCATTTATATATGAATTATTCGCAAAGAGGGTAGTATACATTTTGTAAAAGTTTTGGGGAGAGGCAGTTCTAAACATCCTAGTAATTGGAAAGGATGAGAAATAATATGCGAGATACCAAAGAGTGACTGGCAAAAACCATGAGAGAAGTTTAGATCCATAACCTTCTGGCAAAGTGTCACATCAGGGCTTCCCTGGTGGCGCAGTGGTTGAGAGTCCGCCTGCCGATGCAGGGGACACAGGTCGTGCCCCGGTCTGGGAAGATCCCATGTGCCGCGGAGCGGCTGGGCCCGTGAGCCATGGCCGCTGAGCCTGCGCGTCCGGAGCCTGTGCTCCGCAACGGGAGAGGCCACAACAGTGAGAGGCCCGCGTACCGAAAAAAAAAAAAAAAAAAAAGTCACATCAGTGTTTCTGTCTATATATATAGAACAGAGAGGAGAGTTGACTCTGGGGAGAACCAGAGCATCTCAGGATCTAAGCTGGCCAATGGGAAGCCTGTTGTAGAATGGGCTCAGCATTGGGTCCTAAAAGACCTTCTGATACCTTTAATGTTTTAACTTGTCACATGGAGAGGTTGGACTCAGGAGATGACCAATAACAGTGACTTGGTGAAACTGCAAATGCATTGCACAAAGTCAATTTGAAGGAATCACTCATCACAATTCAATCAGAAAGCCACAAGGGAAATAGATTCAACCAGTAAACGACTTTATTTAATACATGCTGAAGCAAAAAAATCACTTTGATAGTTAATAAATTAAAAAAAAATACAGATATGAAATGGTAGTGGCATTATGCTTCCAACATGAAAAAGCAATGTGTTCTAAAAAATGAAGATGCTAATAATGTTATTCCAGTGATAGCACCCCTAAGATTTGTTTTTTTTTTGTTTGTTTGTTTTTGGTGTGTGTGTGGGGTTACCATGTTATATTGTCCCTGAAACTTATTATACAGTTACTAATAGTGAAACTTATACTCTTAGATTTTAAAAGTTTAAAATAAAAATACTATTTCATTTTTATTCACATGATGACTTCTTTCTTGACTTATTTTTGTGTACCATCAGTATGATAATAAGCTATTTTACAGCTTTTATATTGAGGGAAATGTACTAATGACAGCAACAAGTGTTTCAGCCATTTATTTAATTCTATTTTATTTATTTTTTATTGAAGTACAGTTGATTTACAATGTGTTAATTTCTGCTGTACAACAAAGTGACTCAGTTATACACATATAAACATTCTTTTTAATTTTCTTTTCCATTATGGTTTATCCCAGAAGATTGGATATTGTTCCCTGTGCTATACAGTAGGACCTTGTTGTTTATCCATTCTACATATAATAGTTTGCATCTGCTAACCCCAAACTCCCAGTCCATCTTCTCCCTCCTCACCTCCCCTTTGGCAACCACAAGTCTGTTCTCTATGTCTGTGAGTCTCTTTCTGTTTTGTAGATAGGTTCATTTGTGTTATATTTTAGATTCCACATATACATTGTATCAAATGGTGTTTGTTTTTCTCTTTCCGGCTTACTTCACTTAGTATGATAATCTCCAGTTGTATCCATGTTGCTGCAAATGGCATTATTTTGTTCTTTTTTATGGCTGAGGAGTATTCCATTTTATATATGTACCACATCTCTTTATCCATTCATCTGTCGATGGACATTTAGGCTGTTTCCATGTCTTGGCTATTGTGAACAGTGCTGCTATGGGCATAGAGGTGCATGCATCTTTTTGAATTATAGTTTTGTCTGTATGTATGCCCAGAAGTGGGATTGCTGGATCATATGGTAATTCTGTTTTTAGTTTTCTGAGGAACCTCCATACTGTTTTCCGTAGTGGCTACACCAACTTACATTCCCAACAACAGTGTAGCAGGGTTCCCTGTTCTCCACACCCTCCCCCGGCATTTGTTATTTGTAGAGATTTTAATGATGGATATTCTGACCGGTGTGAGGTGCTACCTCACTGTAGTGTTGATTTGCATTTCTCTAAGAATCAGTGATGTTGAGCATCTTTTCACATGCCTACTGGCCATCTGTATGTCTTCTTTGGAGAAATGTCTATTTAGGTCTTCTGCCCATTTTTCAATTGGCTTGTTTGTATTTTTGTTGTTGAGTTGTATGAGCTGTTTTGGAGATTAATCCCTTGTCCATCGCATCGTTTGCACATATTTTCTCCCATTCTGTAAGTTGTCTTTTTGTTTTGTTTATGATTTCCTTTGCTGTGTAAAAGCTTGTAAGTTTGATTAGGTCCCATTTGTTTGTTTTTGTTTTTATTTCTATTGCCTTGTGACACTGACCTAAGAAAACATTGGTAAGATTTATGTCACAGAATGTTTTGCCTATGCTCTCTTCTGGGAGTTTTGTGGTGTCATGTCTAATGTTTAAGTTTTTAAGCCATTTTGAATCTACTTTTGTGCATGGTGTGAGGGTGTGTTCTAACTTCACTGATTTACATGCAGCTGTCCAACTTTCTCAGCACCACTTGCTGAAGAGACTTTTTCACATCTTTATATTTGTGCCTACTTTGTCAAAGATTAATTGGCTGTAGGTGTGTGGATTTATATCTGGTCTCTCCTGTTCCATTGATACATATGTCTGTTTTTGTACCAATGGTTTTGATTACTGTAGCTTTGTAGTATTGTCTGAAGTCTCAAAGGGTTATGCCTCCTGCTTTGTTTTTTTCCCTCAGGATTTCAGCCATTTATTTTAAAGTAAAGATGATCTTTACTTTAAAATAAATACATTACTATTTACTATTTTGTAATAGTAATGATTTGGGGCCATGGTTAATTTCAGAGACAAATAGCCAACCAAATAAATAAACAAACAAAACAGCAATTGAAAATGATTGATATATGAAATAAACATATTTTATAAGTTAATATATACACATATATAAGAAACATATTAAACTTATTTGCTGACAGGTGTTGGAGAGTCTTACCACATTTGTTCTATATTACAGTAAGAATAGGGGTGTTTTTGAGTATTGGTGATTTAATCAAGTTAGCAATTTTGCCACGAATTTTGAAATCTTACAGCATGATGAAATTCATAGTCATAAGCATCATATTTTTCCATTCATGTCAAGTATGTATTGGTCATTTTGCCATATTTTTCTTTCATGGCCTTTTATTGATTTATTGGTTAAATTGAGCATTTGTGACTTGCTTTTTTATCATTATCCTATAATATAATTCTTAAATTATTCTAATATGGATACATATTTAATTCAAGTTTACACATAAATTTATATAATATTTGCATCCCCAAAGTTAAAAATCAAGTCAGATTACAATCAGATTTTTTGTTTTGTTTTGTTTTGTTTTTTGTGGTACGCGGGCCTCTCACTGTTGTGGCCTCTCCCGTTGCGGAGCACAGGCTCCGGACGCGCAGGCTCAGCGGCCATGGCTCACGGGCCCAGCCGCTCCGTGGCATGTGGGATCCTCCCAGACCGGGGCACGAACCTGTGTCCCCTGCATCGGCAGGCAGACTCTCAACCACTGTGCCACCAGGGAAACCCAATCAATCAGATTTTAATGGCTAATTGCTCACTGGGGTCAGGGTAGAGAATTGTAGCATAAAAATTTATGTAGTAACAGTCTGTTTTCATGAAATCTAATAAGAAAATAAAATATTGGAAAAGTTCTATATAAACTGGCTTATTTATCTTGGTTTTGACCTTCACTTTTCTGCTCCCCTTGGGGATTCCAACCCAAAAAATAATTCACTAACTACTACATAAATATATAAATGGGAAAATCATTGTCATGAAAGTACCTAACTGTCTAAACGAAATGTACAGGTGATGACTGGAAGAAAAAAGAGCAGGTGAAAAATCACTTGCTTCTAAACTGAGAATTTTTATCAAGCATTCAGCTAGATCTATTATTTCTTTGTCATTGCAAAGAAGCTTTGCTGGTATGTTTTTATGAGATGAGAATAAGGACATAGGCCCAATCAGGAACTTGACTATTTCATGTACTTCAGAATACTCAAACTGAATGTCATTTTTTGAAAATCTATATTTCAAATATAAGTAATTTCCATGCTTATTTTATTTAAAACACCAGTACTGCCATTTCTTATTTCTGTGATTTTTCAAAGTAAATCGGGTTCATTGATACCTACTACAAGGTTACCCCAAGGGCTAATGCCGTGGGAATGCATACTGTGAGTAAATTACTGAGAGATTCATATAGTGTTTCAATATGTTCGTGATAGTTCTGGCTTTATACTGAACCTGGATGTGTAGAACATTGATTGTTATAGCAAGGCTTATAGTCAAACATAGTGTTAATGAGATTGATGCAGTACTTGAATTGAAGCAATGAAAAAGATGGAAGCTTTTAAATACTTCATATCACTAAAAATCACAAAGTCATATGAAACATATAATTATTTTTAATTTAATTTAATTCAGATTGCCTTTCAAATCAGAGTGGGTATAGTAATGAAGATTCAGAAAGTCCAGTCCTTTAGAGTCACTAGTCCTAGAAGTTAAAACTGTTTCAAGGGATGAGTGCCTTGAAATAGTTATTTAACGAGATGAAAGCTTAAAGCTCCATCAAAACTTAGAGACTACTGATTCTTAAGCTTGAAGGTATCATCAACCTAATCTGACAGCAGTTGCGCTACTGGTTTTATGTAGATATTATGTCTTTTGACTGAATCACTTTTTAAAATAATTTTATAATATAGCTGATATGTCTAAGTCACTGATAATAAGACATATGGAAAAATCAATGTAAATACCTTTTATTATATTTAGTGTTCTTTTCTTAAAGATCCAAAAGCACTTTTACATTTATAACTAAAATATGTATGTATATAAATGTAAGTATTATAGATAATGAAAAAAATAGCCAAAATAATGAAAACAGTAGTGTATTAAATGTATTAATTTAGAGATAGAAATATCAGTGTTGATTTCAAAGCATAGATTGTACCACAAAGTAAGAATCAGCAAATTTTGAAAAAATATTTTAAATCTACTATAAGCATTTAAATTTTAAATCTATAAGCATAATGAATTCTAGGAACCTATACAAAGGCAGCAGTTATGAGGTCTTTGTTGTTACCTCTGACTTTACCAAGTTATAAACCTGTCCTTTAATTTAAATAGCTCTTTGGATATCTATAAAAATTTTGGCTATGGGAACAAAGTAAGATGAGTAAGCTTTTTTCACTGGAAAGAATGGCCTAGAATATTGGGGGAGGGGTGGTGATGACTGTTCTGCATCTTATAAAGTTAGATATTTGTGCAGGCAGCGTAAATATCCCCACTTCTCTCAGTTGCTGTGGTGCCAGCCCTGAGCCTGCTGTGGAAAACAATTATTATTCTTGCCAGTTAACTGCTCTCTCTGTCTGTGTACCAACCGTGGAAGATATCTGCCCCAAACAAAAATCTCTGGCTGTTGCCTGGTGAGAAGACAATTATAAACAGCTGCTTTTCAGATAGGTACAGTATAGTCATGTGCATCAGCCAGTGCCAATGCATCTGCATAGTGTAGTACCACAGAGACGGTGGTTATCTGCCAGGAGGGATGGGTTAGGGAAAGGAGTCATTAGAGAGGGAAACAAATGACTAGGGCAGCAAAATTAAAACATCCCTCTTCTCCTTTTGACCTTTTAGCACCATCTGTTTCCTCCTTCCAATTTCCAACTTTCATGTTTTTCCCTTCATAAATATAGAATAGTCTAGAATGTGATAGATAGCATCATTTTTATCAACACTTTTTTTTTGCACTGTAACAGATTCAATTCAGTTATCAAGCAGCATAATTCCTTCTCTTTCTTAATATTTTTAACACCAGTTAAAGCAGTTGAGAAATTGGTGGAACACTTCCAACTTCACAGATATTCTATGCTACCAAGAGTCCCATGACTTACACAAAGTAGCTTGATATACTAAGAAGTAGGGAGTTTTTCAAACATGAAACGAAACAAGAAAAAAGAGAGGAGAGTTAGTAAGGGATGATAATATCATCACCAATAAGTATATAAGCATGAATGTCATTTTGATCTGATGAGAAAGGATACATACACAAAGGTTAGTATGTGTATATCTAAAGGTTGTAGATAAAAAGTGACCCAAAATGGAGAATTAATGTGTATGTGTGCGTATATATTTTGTGAAAAGCCATTTTTATATTATTATTCTTATAATTTTTCATTAAACAAAAAAATATATCTGTACCTAAAAAGCTTATCATCTGTAAACTTTCTAAGGTACGTTTGTGGTTTAAGCTGAAATCCATAGTAGATGTGAACACAGGAAGACATTCAAGAAAACATTCTCAAAAATAAAGTAGAATTTCAGTGCAGGTTCCTTGACTTATGATTTTTCCACTCTCATTTGTCCTTCTTTCTTCAGTAAATTTTTTTGAAATTCAACTATGTTCCCAACCCATCCTAAGGTTAAGTACTACATGAACATGCATACATGGAAAAGTAATTATAAGAGCTAATATTTAATGAGTGGGTCATATTCATTAATTCATTTACCTTTTGTTATAACCATATGCAATAGGTACTACCATTATCCCCATTTGTAGATGAAAAAAAGTGAATCCTGGAGTCACAGTAAGGTTATATCACTTGATAGAAGTCATTCCTTCATTCAAAAATATTTACTGACCATTAGATATATGTCAGATCTTATTTAGATACGTTAAATATAGTAATAAAAAAAATCCCTGACTTTGCAAATTCTGTATTGTGGCGGTATGATGTCTGTCTTCAACAACCAAGACAGAAACTTAAAGCTAAAAGTGAAAATGAAAGGATGGAAAATATTCCAAGCAAACAGTAACCAAAAGAAAGCAAGGGTAGCCATACTTATATAGATCCAAAAACTGTCAAAAGAGACAAAGGGCGTTATCTGATGATAAAAGGGTAAATTTGCCAAGGAGATATAGCAATTTTATATCCACCCACATCGGAGTACACAAATATATGCAGTCAATTTTGGCAGAACTGAAGGGAGAAATAGCAATAGCATGATAATAGGAGATATCAATACTCTACTTCCAATAATGGGTAGAACATCTAGGCAGAAAATCAGCAAGGAAACAGAGGACTTGAACAACACTACAGACAAAATGAACCTAAAAGAAATATATAGGACATTCCAACCAACAGCAGCAGAATACACATTAATTCTCAGGTACATACAGAACATTCTTCAGGATAGAACATATATACCTGTTATTTCCCACAACAAGGCTTAACAAGTTTAAGAAGATTGAAATCATACCAAGTATATTTTCTGACCACAATGGAATGAAACTAGAAATTAATGGCAGGAGAAAAACTGGACAATTCACATAGATGTTGAAATTAAGCAATACACTCTTAAATAGCAAATGGGTCAAAGAAGAATTCCAAAGGAAAGTCAGAAAATATCTTAAACAAACAAAAACAAAACATACTAAAATGAATGGGATACAACAGAAGCTGTATGAAGAAGGAATTTTATAGTGATAAATTCCTACATCAAAAAAAAAAGAAAAAAAGAACAGAAGTCAAATAATCTAACTTTTACCTCAAGGAGCTAGAAGAACAAATTAAGCCCACAGTAGCAGGAGGAAGGAAATAGAGCAGAAATAAACAAGATAATAGAAAAACAATGAAAAAAAAAAAACAAAACTAAGAGTTGTTTTTGTAAGATCAACGAAATTGGTAAACCTTTAGCTAGATTAAGAAAAAAGACTCAAATAAAACAGAAAATATCACAACTGATGCCACAGAAATTAAAAGGATCATAAGAGATGACTATAAACAATTACATGCCAGCAAATTGCATAACCTAGAAGAAATGGATAAATTCCTAGAAACATAAATCTATCAAGACTGAATCATGAAGAAATAGCAAATCTGAACAGACCCTTAACTAATAAATTACATGCTACAACGTGGATGAACCTTGAGGACATTTTGCTGAATGAAATAAACCAAAGACAGACAATATTGCATGATTCCACTTATATGAAGTATCTCTAAAGCAGTCAAACTCATAGAATCAGAAAGTATAAATGTGATTGTCTAGGGGTAAGACAAGGGGGTGGAAATAGAGAGCTGCTGTTCAATGGGTATAGAGGTTTTGTCATGCAAGGTGAAAAAGGTTTAGAGATCTACTGTACAACATTGTGCTTATACTTAACAATGCTATACTGGCCACTTCAAAATTAGTTAATAGGGTTGATGCCCTGTTATGTGTTTTTCACCATAATAAAAATCAACCTCCACATTTTTCCTATATTGGTAAATATGCCTGGGTAAGATTCTTTTAATATGCAAATTAAATTAAATTCTAACGTTATATATTCATGTCCCACTTAATAAGACTTCAAAGTAAAGATATGAAAAAATATATTAACCAAACTTCAGTTGAGAATGAAAAAAACAAGGTGAATTTACTTCTCACCATAAAATTAGTATTACTCTTTATAAAGGAAATTAGAACATTAGATCGAACTTTGGTAATTATTACATAGTGACTTTCCAACTTGTTCCCCTGTAGAACTATTTTACATTCACCCTCTGCAGAGAATCCCATTTCAGAAAACAAATTTAAGTAGTGTTCCTCTCCTTGAAGAACAGGGCTTGGGAAAGGTCAAGTTTATATGTTAAAGCCTTTCCTTCTTTACCTGCTCCGAAGACCCCACAAAGTATTGTTTAAAAACGGCTATTGTAAACATAATAATGTCATGTAAACATAATAATGATATAAATAATAGTTGTAAAATATTGAGAATTTGTTATGGGCCAACTTTTGTGATAAGCAATCTATATATCTTGCCTGAATCAATCCTTATAATAATCTTATGAAGGAGAGATTATTATTTTTGTCATATTATAGATGAAAAACCAGAATCATTAAGTAAATGGAAAAGTTACCTACCTCATGAGGTGCAGAACCAAATATGATCTCAGTCAGCCCCATGGAGTCTAGCTTACTATTTTAACTACTGCTCTATTGCCAGGCAGAAAGCTTCAGTGATTAATACAGCTCCACAACTGAATTTTCTGTACCGAATGATGTTTTCATTGCAAGTATTGATCAGATGGATTGAAAACTTTGCCTAATTTTCACTTTTTTGGTTCCTATAGACATTTTACTTAAAAGTAGTGGTAATTCATTATCTTTGCTACAGTTAGAGAGGTCATATTCAGAAGAAGAGTCTGGAGACTAACTTAAATTGCATTTTCTATGTATTTTTAAGTTTGTTTTTTTTTTTTTAACAGCTTCTGCTTCTGTTATATTTGTTAAAATCAGCCTCTGAATTTAGTGTTCTGATTTTTAAGATCTTAATTGCTTGAGAACCCTGAGAATGTTTTTTAGTACATCTCCTCTTTCTTTGCAATCACCTATGCTGCTGTCTTAGCTCAGGCTTCTATAACAAATTAATATAGACTGGGTGGCTTAAACAACAAATATTTCTTTTGCACAGCTCTGGAGCCTGGAAATCAGAGATAAGGTTGCATTCTGGTGAGGGCCCGTTTCCTGGTTTGTGGATGGCTGTCTTCTTGCTATGTCCTTATGTGGCAGAGAACAAAGAGAGAAAGCAAGCTCTCTTGTTTCTTAAGAGATCACAAATCCCACCCTAAGGGCTGTAGGCCCATGACATAACTAACCCCCAAAGGCTGTACCTCCTAATACCATCCCATGGGGGTTGGGGTTTCAACATAAGAATTTGGGGAGGGGGCATAAACATGGAGTCCATACAACTATTTTCTGAAGTAAGAAAAAAAAGTGATTGAGGGGAGAGAATTCCTTGCAAGTAATCTTTAAAATTAAAAGTAGAACTGAAATGCATACATAGCAAGCTTATTTGTCTGCAATTGTTTGGCCTCCCATGAAGCTTACTCATGAATTGCCACTTTCTTAAGAATTAAGAAGAAAGTGAAGGACTGAATTTCCCTGAGAAAATAAAGTAGTATGAGGAGAAATAAAACTATTTTTTTTAAATAAAGTAAAATTAAAAATAATCCATCATGCTCTGGCAGGTAATCAATTGTTATTAATACCATCATTATAGATTTGTGAAAAATGAGTTTCATTTGGGGCTGTCTGGGCATAATAGTATGGTTGACCCTTGAACAATGCAGGGGTTAATCCACGTACAATTTATAGTCGACCTTCTGTATGCAGGGTTCCTGTGCATCCCTGAATTCAACCAACCACAGAATGTATAATATTGTAGTATTTACTATTGAAAAATATCCAGGTATAAGTGGACCTGCATAGTTTAAACCCATGTTGTTCAAGAGTCAACTTTATATGTATTTAGGATGACCATCCACACCTCCTAATGTAGGGTTTTTTTTTAAGATTAGCTATTCTCTTGAAGAAATATGAATGACGGAGCAGTCTACTTTTGATGAGAACTAAGGTGCAATGTGGGAAAAATCAAATGAGTGGTGTGTGTTAGGAATTAAGTCTAGTGTGGGAGCTACACAACCAAGGAAGGATCTTAAGAAAGAACATTATAAGAAAATATACTTCAGTTATATCAGAATTGTCAAAATACATTCCGTTAAGGCCCAAATATGTGCATACTTATTGATGCAAGTGCTGTGTAGATCATTTAAGGTTTTTTGGTTGCAAACCAGTTCTGGTTGTAAACAATAATACTATTATTTGGAGAAATATCAGATGAATATTCAGGAACGTTGTATATTAACGATTGTAACTGAAACAGTATAGAAATCAGGGTAGTTGTGGGAATGTGGACTGTGAAAAATGGTTCCCTATCTCTTTTCCTTATTTAATTCCTGCTCAAGAATTAAAACCCCTGGAGAGAGAGAGTTTTGTTTGCTTGGTTTGGATAACATGCCTGCACCACCCTAGCAAGGGCTGTCGGAAGGAGGAAAGTATCTGATTTACAGTTTCACTGAGAAGGTACACAATGAGAAAGAAGCTCCCAAATTTGGATTTTATAAAGAGTGGAGAGGGGATACTGGAGAGACCAAAATTAAATGTCCACTTCACAGTGTCTTTCACAACTGAAGTGAAATCTTCAGATAATAGCCTGTGAGCACACCACTATCTACCTCATGTTTTAAGATGTCAATTAGAAAAACAGCATAGGGAAGAGGTTTCAGTTTTGATCTTGTGTTTTTTATTGCTCTGTAACAAATTAGCACAAACTTATAGTTTAGAACATTACAAATTTATTACCTTACAGTTCTGTAGGTCAGGAATCCAATACAGTCTCCTGCTGAAGGTGTAGGTAGGGCTACCTTCCTTTTGGAGGCTCTAGGGCAGAATCCATTTTCTTATCTTTATCAGCATCTAGAGACCTCCAGCATTGCTTGGCTCATGGCATTGTTCTTTCATCTTCAAAGCCATCAAGATCTCATCTCTCTGACCATTATTCCATAGTCCTATGTCCCTCTGACCACAGCCAGGTAAGGTTCTCCACTTTTAACGATTCATGGTTAGATTCATAATCCAGCCCAGTCTTCCCATTGCAAGGTCCTTAATCTTCAGCCTCTAGAAGCCCAGTTCCCTACGCACTGTGGCACGGAGTCACCTAAGGTCCTTAATCTTAATCACATCTTTAAAGTCCCCTTTGTCTTATAAGGTAATTTATTCATTCACAGGGTCCTGGGATTAGGAAATGTACATCTTTAGAGAGCAGTTATGCCACCTACCACAGAGCCTATTTTATGCTTGGAAAGGCATACCTTTGGGGGATTCAGGATTTATAATCTCTATCTGCATGGATTTTTTCTCTTCGATTATTCCCTTTATTACTACTGTTTTTTATTTTTTCTCTAATTTTTTAGGAAAATTCTGGGAGGTTAGAATGAATAAAATTCTTTTGGAAATACGTTGTCCATGATAAAAAGTGTACTTTTAATAAATTACACAAGAGCACAAGAAATAACTGTTCTTGGCTACTCTTCTAGCTGTGGTGAGCACAGTACATTCACAAATCAAGCACTGTGTTTTATCAAGACCTTGTGTATGTACTGTGCTCACCCTCTATCGGTTAATGGGAGCTAAAGACCAGCATGACTATGTGGTTTTGCTTCGGAAAGTTACCTTTGCATTTATCAGGAATAATCCTTTATGTAAAACAGATCATTGCATAAGACTGTTTGGAACCAAAGAGAAACTGCAGGTGGGAAAAGAGCTGATTTGTATGAAATCTCTTTCCTGCTGTGGAACCCGAGCATGGAAATCTGATTAATTTAAGAAAATGACATCAGCAGGGCTTTAAGCTATAAAAGTTCCTTCAGATGAAGAGGTCAGTCTGCCCTGGAATGAAAAGTCATAATCTGGGGCTGGATAAGAACTGTAGGCATTTAACCCCTTTAGCCAAAGCTGATAGTTTTACAATTTCCAAATAGTTGCCTGTTGTGGTAAAGTTGCCTGGTGTTTGCTGATTAGCAGTAGGTTATTGTGGATTGTTAATTTTGCACAACAGAAAGGAAATTTTGAAATACAGTAATGGTCCTTTTCATATTTCAAGACAGCCTGGTGTGAGGTGTAGTAGTTTTCAGAAAACCCAGTGAAGATCTTGTTCTATTTATATTCTGGTTCAAAACCAAATTCTCTGCATGAAAAAAGAAATTTAAAAATTCTTATCACAGCAGTCTTGTTTGTGCTTTTAACGAATCAGTACATTGTAGCACTCTTTTGCTCAGCTTAGATTTTTTTCTCTTGACATATTTAGGGTAATGTTTTGAACAGCCAAGCTTTATATTCCATTGTTTTTCTTGTCTCTGATAATAATCAATTTTTGACACTGGAAGTCAGAGGAAGTCAGATGAAAGCCAACTGAATTTGTTGGATCAACTGCATTAGCAGTGCATAATACACAGACACACACGTGCGCACATATATATCCTCATGCACAGGCAACAGCTGTAAATGTTCAAAAGCAGCTGAAGTTTCATATTGCATCTATTCAAGCAAGTCTGACACCTGCAAATGTATCAACATAAATCCTGTTTTCACACTAATTTTCATGTATTATTACTCAATTCTATACCTGTTTCAAGGGGGTGAAATGGGTAAGCAGTTATTTTAAGTTTCTTTTAAGAACCTTGAAATTTTCTGGTTTTCTCCTTAAGAGGTGTCACCCCATCCTTCCCAAGTTTATATGAAATATAAAGAACAAACATTGGAGATATTTACACCCGACATTGATCTGTTCCCAAAGTTGAAACAGATGTTACATTTACTTCATTGAATTTTTAGTTTAAGTTTTCTGTGACCTCATTATTTCTTGATTTTATCATAGGCTAGGGATACCCTTAGTCCATATTGCCAAAGCCTAATTTGAACTATGAGGACTAAGTATTATTCTTTTGGTGTCTGTAGTATATTTTTTCTTCTGTTTCCTTATCTGAGACTCAGTGATTAATAAGAGCATTAAAATAAGCCTATCTTCTTAGAAATTGAAGCTGAAATTATAGAAATGTAAAATTCAAAAAAAGTAAAAATTTCAGCAAATTGTTAATACTTAAATATTCATTAAGAGGGAAAACCTGCATAGCTAAGAGGGTTTAAAATGTACAATGAAAGGACATTTTTTGTGCTTGTATAACGATATCCTAATTGAAATACATTATCACTGAAATATGCCTTAAAATAATGGAAAGCTGTCATAAGAGATGTAATTCTGTGAAATATTGTAAAATCATGATTTAATTTGAGAAATAAGCCAAAATGCTTATTATTAGGGTCTTTTATTTATTTTCAAAATTCAGGGACAATATTCCATTTTGGCTACATATAATCTTATTATAAGCAAAATCACATCATAGGACATAAGTTTTAAAACAAAAATTCCATCAAAAATGCCATTGCCTGAAGATACCCATGATGAATGTGTTGTATTATTGAATATTCTTCCAGATGTAGAAATAGATAGCTACGATTTCATACACACATACACGCTTGCATGTGGGCATGCACACACACACACACACAGAGTGGTGTATAAAGAAAAGTATATTTTTACATAAATTGCATTAAACTATATGTTATGTAACCTAATGTTTTATTCAATTTATTAATGATAATTTACGTTAATATAGACCTGCATCGTCTTTTCAAATAGCTATATTATATTCCTTTGTATGAGAAAATCATTGTTTATTCAGTGTATTCTCTACTGCTGATTATTTAGGTTGTTTTATTTTTTTCTTATATAATTGTCACAATTCAAATTATTTTATTTCTTTTTTTTAAATAAGTGATTATGTTTTTTGTTTTTTTAAAAATATTTATTTATTTTGGCTGCACCAGGTCTTAGTTGCGGCACGTGGGATCTTTGCTGTGGTATGTTTAGTTGTGGCATATTTAGTTGCAGCATGAAGGATCTTTTAGTTGCGGCACGCAGACTCTTAGTTGTGGAATGCATGTGGGATTTAGTTCCCCAACCAGGGATAGAACCTGGGCGCCTGCATTGTGAGCACGGAGTCTTACCCACTGGACCACCGGGCAAGTCCCTAAAATTCTTTTAAATTCATTTTATCCTTTCATCCAGGGGTTTCTGGATGAAACCATATGCATCACATTCCTGACCACCCAATTTAATAATTGCATTTCCTTTTCACATAATTATTTTTTTTATCACATCACCCTCATTTTGTTTATGGCCTTTATTACTGTATGGAATTACTTTGTTCATTTATTTGTTGACATGGTTGTATTGATTTGTAGAATGTTTCATAAGAGTAGAGAAATTGTCTCTCTTTTGCACTACTATATCCACAGATACTGTATATGCATCTGTGTATCTTGTACATACTAGATGTGCTATAATATTTCTTGAATGAATGAATAATTTGCAGGTGTGTGCTATGGGCCAGAGTTTATACTCTATAGAAGGAGAGGGGAAGGGAACCTTACACTTACTGAATGTTTTTTGTGTGCTATAGCTTTATAGAAGTTGTCTCATGTAAATCTTACAATAATCCTCTGATAATGATTTTGTTTTCCCAATTTTTCTAATGAGCAAATGGATGACTGAAAAATGTTACATAAATTATTCATGGTAACACAACTCTGATAACTAACGGAGCCAAGATTCAAACCCAAGTATGCTTGTATGAAAAGCCTGTATTCTTTCCACTGTGCACACAGCCACCTACTTAACTAACATATTTTGTTGGAGATAGGTCAACATAACTTATTATGTTTCAGGGCTAGTGCATATTTTTCCCACTTAATTTAATACTCTGAATCACTTGAATGATAGGTATTACTATAGCATGTTTGCATTGAGGAAACTAAGTCTTTGAGAGGTTAGTAACTCATTCAAGACCAGGAAGCTAGTAAATGGAAGTCTGAGTTAGATCAGTCTGACCTTAAGACTCTGTATTGTACTGTATCCCATGCAGAGAAATTTGTTGTAATAGTGCTTGCTGCAATCTAGCTTTATCTATCTTGCTATATACACTTAAGAGAAAGTCAGTATCTTTGATCAAATACCTTGTTTAATGCAAACATAAATCTCATGGAAATACATAGAATTTAACCGGTAAGGGCCCTGGGGAAGAATAAATATATATTTTTTATGTTATTTATATATAAAATGACAAAGTAAAAGAGAAAGAAAGGGAGCAGATGATATGATGGTATAGTAAATGACATTTAACATGGAATAAACAATTTTTCAGTAAACTATTTGAAATGAATAGAATCGAATAGCTAAATTTATTTTGAGCATTCATTTATTAATAAGAACTTTACTTCTGATATATATGAAAAAAACAGATTTTTTGGTACCATGTTTTGTTACTTTATTGAACAGTTTCATAGAAGATTCTCTAGTTGTGATAATGAATATGGACCTAGCTTTCCTGACTCACTGCTACTTTTCAGATATTTTTAATGGTCAACAATACCACCTATGGCAAAAAAAATCTCCATTTAATCAAGGTTCTGCCCAAAATAAAGATGACAAATAATTGTTTCCATTTTTCACAGGTTTTGTGTTACTCTAATCACTTGCATTGCATTCTTACTAGAACCACTCAAATATGCTGACCTGAAAGAACACTCCTATGAGTCCCATCCTAATAAGCCTGTTGGGTCAGTATTAATAAAACCATAGGAACTGATCATTTATTCATTTCTGTTTCAAGTTATGCTCTTATACATTCCCCACTATTTCAATGTGATGATAACCTAGAATATATTCAACTCTGTGAATTTTTTTCACTAGAATATCTGTATTAACTTATTATGCCTGTACTCCTAAACCTGTGTTTTCAGAAAAATAAAATTCACCTCTATAACACAAAACATCACTCCAAAGCTAAAAGGCATGTATTAGATTCCTCCTTCATGTTCTGCTCTCCTTCCTGTCTACTTTCTTTTTAGGATTATTAGTCTAAGAATTATCTGTACTTTTTGTAAAAGAACTTGAAGTAAACATGGCACTTGAAAAGCAAGAAAAATGAAACTGAGTTCACTTCAAGCAACTGCTACCATCCTCATCACATCAGTGAAACATATACATGATTGTTGAAATTTCTAAGCAGATTCTTTATTCTGAAAACTAGCATCAGGCCTACAGTGTTGTGTGCTATTGATTGGGACTTTGAACAGTTAATCACCTGTTTGTTTGAGATGAAGTGAGATTGGGTAGTTGTATTGACAAGTAATTTACAATACTTTTATCTTAATTTTTGATGACAATGATTTAGAGACATCTGAAACCTTTCTAAATTTCTTTCTATACAACAGTAGCTACACTGTATAGGTTACCTGAAGGATTTGGAGACCCAGGAAGAAGGATGCAAAAGAGCAGGAATGTCTTCTCATTCCACAGAAGGATTATGAAACAGACTATATTCCCAGATGATGGGAGTGATCTTTAGAATGGAATCAGAAGTAGGGCAGCAGTAGCCTAGGGGAGTCTATGTATACAGAAATGTGGGATGAAACAAAGCCACACTCCAAAATAATCTTTGAGAATTGAACTAGCCATAAAAGCTCTTTACTTGAGCGCTCCAAATTTAACATAGATTGTTATGGCATATAGTGCAATTAGGGGTTTTAAAAGAATCTGAAATCAGTATCAGTAATAGATTAGCAGCTTCTGAAAAGTTTTAAGGTCAAATATAACTAAGCCACTTTCTCACTGAAGTGCATATCAGTTAATCCCAGTGTTTCATGAATCCTGCGCTGAACAATTGTTTGAAACCCTAGCTAAAACCCCAAACTCCATTTGTATGTTAATAAAATTTCTGAGAACGGTGGAAGCTTATTTTAGACCTCATGTAAAATTCAGCCACACATAGATGAAATGACCAGATTTTCACATTCCTAAAGTAATTAAGATCACATGCCCTTACTTAAGAGGGCCTTTCATAAAATGTAAAGGCTTGAATTAAACAGGGAGGAAATGAAGTGCAGTGTTTATATTTAGTTTTGCAATTTTTAGATGTCCCTTTTAAAGAAATGCAAAATAGTGACTTAATTTATTCTAAAATATTTTAAGCAACTAAATCTTCTAAAACATATAAGAAATAAACTTTGTCAACATCACCTTAGCTTCATGGATAAATCTGTTACTGAAGTAGACAGAAGCTTTTTTTTTCTTTTTCTTTTCTTTTTTTTTTTTTTTTTTTTGCGGTACGCGCGCCTCTCACTGTTGTGGCCTCTCCCGTTGGGGAGCACAGGCTCCGGACGTGCAGGCTCAGCGGCCATGGCTCACGGGCCCAACAGCTCCATGGCATGTGGGATCCTCCCAGACCGGGGCACGAACCCGTGTCCCCTGCATCGGCAGGCGGACTCTCAACCACTGTGCCACCAGGGAAGCCCCAGAAGCTTATTTTTTTAGGTTTTAACACAGGGTCTTGATTGTCAGCCTCAATACACTTTACTTTGCACTCAATTCTATAAGGCCAGAAATGAATTAGTTCATACCATTGTAGTCCAGAATTTCAGGATATGAAGGCATTTATCTTTTTCTCAGCGTCTTCATTCCAGGAGGCAAATAGTGATTTGTCCCCGTCCTCCTCATCTCATAGCCAGAAGTTAGATGACTAGTGGGAAGTTAAGTGGGAAAGAAATGTTTGGATATAAGTGAAATAGAAAGGAGTTCTCATTCAAATCTAATAAAATGTCAATATTTTCAGTATCTTGATATGAGTGATGGTATCATTCTGAAGATTTAGATTTTTTGTAGTGGAATAAATTATTTTGAAATGTCTCAGTGGATCCTCCAAACTTAAGCTAATGATCCATTTAGAAAGGTATGAGCAGTGTTTCTTAATCATGATGACATGAACACCTTTACAATGCTTTGGAACTTGCAAATGTTTTGATTGTATGTATAATAACATAAACATACTATATTTCAGGAAATACTGAAATATACAGATAGATACACCTTTAGTTCACCTTAGTTTTCAGTTTCATTGTAAAATGTTTCTATAGGGTTGCCTTGGAATATTTACATCAAACAGTTAATTATTTACATAAAGTACTATTAAAATAATCCATTGGATGTCTATTTGGAAGCCTTGGACACTAATACTTCTTGGTTGACTGATCTACTCTGTATTATATTTAATTCTCTGCACTCTGAGAAACTTGCGCTCTGGGCCAAGGAACATCGCTGTATATAAAGTTCACATTCACTATATAGATTTGATTTGGTTATCCTAACACAGGCATGAAGGACCATTCTAATATTAATAAAAACTTTGACTAGTCTGTAAGTTAGAGGAAAAAACAGCTCCTGCTTCAAAACAGAACCAAAAAATTACAGTCTATGCTAAAATATATGGGTGCAAACTTACCTGGTTGAAAGTGAGAAAAAAAATTATACTCTGATTCAATCTGACATAGAGCTAGGCTCAGGTTCAAAGAACAATGTAACAGAAGGCTGAAATATTCCACATTGATCATTTATTCTCCACAGCTGCTCATCATTTAATGGCAAGACAATTGATTTCCTGTGGCATATTTAAAATTTAAAGTACAAAAGGAAGGGTGCATTGTGCATCCAAATACATAATACATACATACATATGTGTATATATATATATATATACACACACACACATTCACACCTATATATATACCTGTATGTATGTATATAGGTGTGTGTGTGTATATATGTATATATAGTGATATAGTTTACATGTTTAAAAATTTGAAAGATTGCTTAGGCCAGAAAAACCTATTAAAGATTGATAGCTCACTATAGGGTCTAGAGTAGCAGAGAGTGGGCAATTGGACAAAAATATAACTGGAAGTCCTCCAGGAAAACAGAACTTGAAAAAAATAAGTCTGTGGTTCTTATAATATATGATAGTACCAGGAAACTTTCCCCCACTGTCTGAAAATATGACAAAGAAATGCATTATGAGTTATAAAAAAAAATATCCAAAGCCAAGGGTGTTGCCAAGTTGATACTTAACTGAACAAATACATATTTTAGAAATCCATGGTTGTCTTTCTTGTCAGAAAATGATGATGACAATGTGAGAACGATTCCCAGTCTCTCTGAAATGTGGAGTATGAGCTGATGATGCATGCATTGCTAGCAGAAGCAAATGCAGTGTAACACTGGCAGGCATGCTGGCTACAGACATTGACCATCTGCCCAACACAGACCTCCAAAAGATCATCGTGTCTTGTGATGGATAGACAAACACTGTAAAGCAAGGCAGTTAACGATCAACAAAATATATAACAATATAAAGTGCGGATGTTTTAGTACTACCTACCCTGATATTCTGTATAGAAGATTTGTTCTGTAACCACGTTTGTAAGAGACTAATAATATTATCAGTGACCAGCTTTCTGGATAGTGATATCAAGATTTGAGATAGTTTTGTCTTTCAAGTGTGTTACACAATAGCTAATTATATAATAATTGTAAGCAGATAATTGAAACTACTCTCAGAAGTATTATCTAAAAGCATCTCAGAGTGAAGTAAGTCAGAAAGAGAAAAACAAATATCATATATTAATGCATATATGTGGAACCTAGAAAAATGGTACAGATGAACCGGTTTGCAGGGCAGAAATAGAGACACAGATGTAGAGAACAAATGTATGGACACCAAGGGGGGAAAGCGGGGGGGGGTGGTGGTGGTGGGATGAATTGGAAGATTGGGATTGACGTGTATACACTGATGTGTATAAAATGGATAACTAATAAGAACCTGCTGTGTTAAAAATAAAATTCAAAATTTCAAAAAAAATAAAAGCATCTCAGTAGAAATTGGTGATTATAAATTGGTGCTTTAATGTTAACAAAAGGATGTTCTGTCACCTTTTATGGGCTTGCCAGATAGGTCACAAGATGCTGAAAAACACTATGCGTTTGTAAGTCTAATTGCTAATTTTTTTTAAAAGAAGGTAATTCGAGTGAAGCATTTTCTCCAAAAATGAAATAGGATGAGCAAAAGTACAGAGAGAAAAGGAAACAGAGTGTTGAAAAATGATGCTGGTCTGACTGGAATGAAGCATTTATGTTGGAATAGTGACGTGGAAGGCTTGATTGATAATTAAACATGGACCATATTATGGAAGGCATAGATGCCAGGCTGTAGGAATTTGGCCTTGCAAGGGGGCCATTGCAACATTTATATGCAAATAAAAGATTCAATTAAATATTTTGATATGCCTAGTGAGAAGTTTCATTTAAATAATGGAGATATTAAAACTATTATAGCCAAACAAAAAAATTGTACTGATTTTTTTTTAGATAAAGGGACCATTTTAAGGAATTTAGCTTTTTCTAGAGAAAGCACCAAAGTGTCTGGGGCTCTATGGTAATGCTGTAATGATCCACTACAGTATTTAGAGCCAGCGTTTGGCTCAGGAGTTATGTGTATCTAGGGTAATGTCAGAAATCACTGATTATGGACAGATTTCTCCCAATTTCAGTAGTCATTACTTCAATTCCTTTGGCAGATCTGCAGAAAAGAATTTGGGTTTCAAAATGTCTGAACTTGAATCTAAGCTCTGTCATTTACTAACTTTATAATCTTAAGCAAATTACACATTTGACTCTAAGGCTCAGTTTTCTTGCCGTTTAATTCATGAAAATAATGCTTAAGCCATAACTTGATGTGAAGATTAAAATAATAATGTAGATAAAATGCCTAGCAGTCTCTCACACATAGCCAATACTCAGTAAATGGTAGTTTTCTTATTACTGTATTATTACTACAACTGTGTAGCAGTTATTCTTGTTCTTGGTATACCATCTGTAGGCACTAGCACATTGTGGGTTCCAAAGTCAGACAGACCTGGGTTATATTCCTAGCTCTGAAGCCTACTAGTGGTATGATTTTAAATAAGCCACTTAACTGCTCTAAGCATCCATTTCTTTATCTGTGAAATGAGGACAATAATAAAGTCAAGTTCACAGAATTTGTCTGAGGATTAAATGAGAAAATGTCTTTAAAACACTTTGTACGGCTGTTACTAACATTGTTTTAGACAGTTCTTTCTGGTACAACTGCTTACTTGCTTACAATAGATAAGCGTTTCTGTAAGTTTTGGGGTTATAGTTGCTTAGTTCTTTCGGCTATACTTTGAATTTTCTTTTGCCGTATTCATGGCGATCTGCACTGTAAGACAGTTTTTACAAACACTTGTCTATTCTATTACAGTTGGTGGTAGGACATTTTAACTTTTGAATGAATGAAGGAATATGATTCACTGGATTTACTTGTGTTCTCTTTATCCATATAAGAAAGCCATTCTTGAACATCTGCTTTTAATTCAGTGCTTATTCTTGGTGTGCTCTCTCTGTATCCATATCTTCATTTGTTTATTTATTTAAGATATATTTATTAAGTAGTTATCTATCACTAAGTTTCCACATAAGAAAAGGAGATACAATGCAGAGCAAATTATAATGTTCCCATTCTTCAATGAGTATGCAGTTTTTATTGGAAGTAAAAATACTGGTCTTTGTGTATACTTTTTCTAATAGACTTTAAGCCCTATGGCATTTAAAATACATATTTATTTTTACCACCAGCCTGCAGCACAATGTGTGGGACTTTGTAGACATAAATGTTTGAACTGTTCTTTTATTAATATCATGTGAGAATAAACCATGTTATTTCAGAAAGCTTACACATGGAAATTCAATTATTAGGGTCATTTTAAAATATAGTAATACATGCATAATGTCATTTGACCTAGTACAACAGTTGCCTTTTATTCCTATTTTTCCCATTAAATTGGTTTCTTTCAATGCAGTACTGTAAAATTAAATGTTAATTTTTCCCCCAAATTTCTAATTTGGTTTCATATTCTAGGTAACTATATGCTATGCTCAGTAATATATTGATTGACACTGATTTTAACTGAGGAAATACCTAAAAAAGAAGGAAGAAAAATTCAACTTAATTGGATTTTTCTCTTTATTATACCTACTCTGGAAATTTATTTAAGTCATATCTATGTGACATTACTAAGAAATACAAAGTTCCGTCTCCAAATTCTCTTCTTCTACACAAGTTAGTTTCTAGAGAGTAGAACTCACATCTTTTATTTCTACGTCTGGTCTGCATATCTGCATTTTTTTCTAGGGATATTTTCTACTATAAATATGCCCACTAAGATAATATTTGTGTTAATTGTATATGAATATCATATACTTAGTTTTTTTTTCTATCCAGCGTTTATCAAAATGCCAGCTCAGCAAAGAGTATTTATAAAAGAGCAAAGATACTTCTATCAGGATCTCCAAACTCTGTTTTGAATAATGGTAATCCATTTTAGTTTAGTACTTCAGTGAAATGCCATTATATTATTATGATTAAAAGTTTTATAATTGATTTAGTCTATAGTCACTAAAAGTACTGTTTCATTAATCACAACAATTACTTCAAAATATTGCCCTCTTCATCACTTGATAATCCCATTAACAATGAGAAATTTAAGATTCAGTTCTAAAGAAAGTTTTGCTTAGGCCATGGTGCTTTTTGTATTTTTTAATAATGAGAATGAAATAATTGACAAGGCATCTTTTTTCACATGGCTGAAAGGAAGATCTACACCAAGCTTGAGAATCAAATGTAGAAATTAGATGAGGCCTCCAGTATTTGTTCTGTTCTTCATTGACTCTATATACTGAGTTATATTTTTGTATGATTTCTCTATAGAGGAATATAAAAATGCATGCAGGTGCAGAGAATCATTTGTGAATCTATACATTTGACCAAAATAATGATAAAAAATAATAGGCTTTCCAGCCTCCAGAACAATTGTACCACTAATGAGTACCACAGAGGTTGTCTGGATTATTCTCCCTAATTAAAAGATGAGGAAACTGAGGTATACAACTGTAGATGACTTGCCCAAGGATATACTTTTACCTAGCAATTGCAAACTGGGATTCTTTCCTCTCCAATGTATACTGTCACTATGGGAAAGATGAAAGAATATCAAACAATATCTAACAAGTAAATGAAAATATTTTATCAGTACAAAGAAATGTTTACAATTTTAAACATGCTTCAGAAATGATCTGGTTTATATCTCTTACCCTCCACCCTCCCTTCAAGCTTAGGCATCAGTGTTCTGAAATACTTGTCCTTTAGTGCAATATCTGTTATTCTTGTCTCTCTGCTTTTGTTTCTCATACTGTCTTAAAATTCTAGGTTTCCTTTCCTCCTCTTATCTGCCTAGAAATTTTGTAGTTATCTTTCAAGAACCTACTCAAAATCTTTTCCTCCATGGAGGCATTTGTCCTCAACCCAAACTATACAAGTAATGACTTTCTTTTTGGAGTACTCATAGCATTTTAGAAATTTTTATGAATACTTATTTAAATGCCTTGCAACTAATAGTTTATATGTCCATGTCTCTAGGAACCTGCAAGTTCCTTAACTGCAGAGATCATGTCTTGTCTTGAATTAATTCACTTTCTCATAGAGAGTCTTGGAGTCAGGTGACAAGTAATAAAGATGGACATCTAGCATATAAACACTGTTATCCTTGAATACCAGGAACAATTTATGTTATTTTTCAGTTTTCTGAGATTTAAAGCTCAAACTTTAAAACTTAGACAACTGGAAAAGAAGGTATATTTGTACCATTAGGACCAATTATCCAGGTCCCAGACTCCCTTTAACATGTGCTGACACTGATGCGTCATTTAGTATTCGGATCAGAGGCAATGTAGTGACCATAACTCTTACAGTTTAGACACCCTGAAGCCTGAGGGGATTCCACCCCACATGGCTTGCGAAGGGAAACAGATGCCCTGGTAGATGTATAAGCAGGAGAAACTTCAAGATATCAAAGGTTGTTTTTTTAAACATATTTACCAATTGCTATGGTAAACAGACTGTCAGAATTTCTATCTTGAACCTAATTTGTAGGGTTTATTATGAAAGCAGTTTTCAATTACAGCTGCTTGGCAGTGGCAAAGAAAATTCATTCAAAAGAAAGGTTAACCCATTTTCATGATCTCTTAAGATGAAAAGTGTTTTATTTTACTTGAAAAGTCCTGAAAACACAATTATTTAAACATGAAAAAAGAATCCATGGATGCAGTTTTAAAGTAAAATTTAAATTCTACATGAGACGGTTTCTTGTCATTATGCAATTAAAAGTAAAGAACACTGATAGTTGAGATTTATATTTTAATAACTGTTCAGTATTTAAAGTTGGTGATTCTAACTTAGAAATCATAGTATACCCATACCAATGCATATAAATTTTTTTAAAAAATCTAATATTAATATAAAAGGTATCACAGATATAGATTAGGTACATTAAATGAGGTAAAACTACTAGTGCATATATATACAAAATGAACACAATACAATAATGTTTCTGTATTTTTGAGAAAACAAGACTGGAATATTTGTCAGAAAAAAATATGTGTACGTATATGAGAAACTTGTTATTTTTACTTTGTTTTAACTCTGTATTCAGTGGGCATTTTAATTGCTATCGCATAACCTTTATTCTTCTGTAGCATTTTTCTGCACATGTTGTTTTCCAAACTAGAATATGGATTATACTGTTAAATTTGTTTTCATTTCTCTGTCCACCCAAGCCAAAGCTGAGCTCAGTGTATTTTCGTTATAGTTGTCATTTTCTTTTGATTGAGTGAATAAGTATTCTCACATCAGGAAAGCCATGAAGTTGAGTGCCTTATGAGGGAATGTTTTTAAAAAGATGAGAAAAAGGAATGAATGTTTATTTCATGTAGTAATTTACAGTCAGGAATTGTTTTGTATGGGAAAATTTCACTGGGTAAAAAATGCTTATTGGGCCTGGGAATTGGTTTAGAGGAAATAAGCTTAGGCAGGATGAGCTCAAAGAAAGTGCTACATTTATCTGATAATGGTGAACAAGGTAGGGCTGACATACTCCCTTGTGGTGGTATAATCAATTCACATTTCAGTGTTCTTAGAGTTTTATAGACTCTTCTTTAACCCTGTTTCTAATCATCTCCTTCCAAAGATAGGCCTGTGTGTGTGCGTGTGTGCGTGCGTGTGTGTGTGTGTGTGTGTGTGTTTTGACGGGAAGGCAGTTTGGTTTTGGAATTTCATATGGAAACTTAGTCTGTACATTTAGGTTTCTTACTGACCTCGCAGCGTTTGCCTAATATAATCTTGCGTAGTATGGACCTTTCTTTCAAAATGGGTGTGGTACAGAATCCTTGTTAAGTACTAGACTAGGAGCTTTTGAGTCATAACCAGATGGGCAGATTTTCTATTCTAGAAAGCCCAGGCTCATGGTGCTCCAAAAGACTGTAACCTAGATCTATTCAGAGGGACTGCAGATAGAATCGTGTGAAACTGAGAAATTGCTTGATGCTCATTTGTCTGTGGAGAACTGTTGGAGTCTCTCCAGAGCTGGCACTGTATTCCACAGACCAATTTCTATGTGCCGCCTGTTCACTTAAATGACATGACAGGTTGGAAGGTCTTCATCTTCCTAGAAGTATAGACTGAGCTAAGTCCTGATAAGAGGCAGAATTTGTTATCAGCCTTTTCATGTTGACACCATGACTCAAAAAACACTGCTGAGATTAAAGAGTCTCAAAATAAATCCCTGTTTGGGGCCTTATGTCTGTGTCCTGCTTTACGTGGCTTCCAGTAGATCCTGTTTTCTTTGTACTGTTACTTAGAGTCACAGAAGTTACACGTGGCCAGACTTATTGAGTCATCTGCTCTTCCCCCTCCCACCCTTGACACATTGTTTCCATGAGTGATATTCTTCATTATAAGAGAGCACAGTGCTGACAGTGGGAACAGACTGGCAGGATTTGCAAGTCAAGCAAGACGACTTGTGTTATACCACCTGCATTTGCTCACTCATCACCTGGGTTCCAACAGCCTATTAAAATAATAGTTTGCCCTTCAGGATTCCTCCTTATTAGAAAGCAGCTCTACTCTTTAAGGTACACATAATTTCTTCATCTAAAATTACATGTGAAATACCTATGGTAAATGGTCTGTAAAATAATAGTGAAAACTTTCTGTGTAATAACCTAAGTAATAGAGACTATTTAAAACATATTTAACACAACATTGTAAAACAAGTATACTTCCATAAAAGAAATTTTTAAAAATGATAAAACATATTTAAAAAACTGGACTCTCATTAGTAACCCATTCTTCAGAGTTTCCCTGAGACACAGCTTAACCTGTCATTCAGAGGTCATAATAACTTTCAATTGGCTTTTAGGTTATCCACACAATGGTCAACTGAGGAACTAACTGCAGGGTCAGTCCCTTCCTGATATTTTGGATTAAGGTGGATTTTATCTCAGGCATAAACCTGGGAGTATATTTTTTAAGTTAATTATATGTAAACACAATAGGGTACATAGTAGAAGTAAAACCCAGAGAGACCTAAGGGACTATCAGAAGTACGCTAATAGCAACCTCTAGAATAATTAGAGAATTCATAAAGACTTTTTTGTTCTGGAACTTGATCCTGTCAATTCGGTCTTCTAAAATCTAAGTCACCTGGTTTTATTACCGCCATTGCCTTGTTTCAACCTAGGCTACCTTTATCTCCCTGGATGAGAGCAACATCCTCTCAACATTTCTCCTTGTATCTAGTTTTTCTTTCTTTCAATCTTGTTTTTTATTTTGGCTTTCTTTTTTTCCAGCTTTATTGAGGTATAACTGACAAATAAAATTGTAAGATATTTAAAGTGTACATTGAGGTGATTTGATATACATATTTGTTAAAAGATTCCCACCATCTGGTTAATTACCACATCCATCACCTTACATATTTCTTTTTTTTTTAATTTGGTGAGAACCTTTAAGTTCAACTCTCTTAGCAAATTTCAATTACATAATAAAGTGTTGTCAACCACAGTCATCATATTTTACAGTAGGTCTTCAGACCTTATTCATCTTATAGCCAAACGTTTGTATGCTTTTATCAACCTCTCCTTATTTTCCCCAGCCCCTGGTAACTACTTTTCTACTCTCTGGTGCTATAAGGTGATTTCTTTTTTTAAATTCCACATGTAAATGATGCCATGCAGTATTTACCTTTCTCTGGCTTATTTCACTGGATGCCCTCCGTAATCATCTATATTGTTGGAAATGACAGGATTTTTTTTTTTCAAAGGCTGAATAATGTGTGTGTGTGTGTGTTTGTGTGTTTCTTGATCCATGCATCTGTTGATGAACTCTTGGATTGCTTCCATACCTTGGCTGTTGTGAATAATGCTGCCGTGAACATGGGAGTATAGATATATCTTTGAGATAATAGTTTTGTTTCCTTTGGATAGGTACCCAGAAGTGGGATTGCTGGATCATATGGTAGTTCTACTTTTTATTTCTTGAGGAACCTCCATACTCTTTTCCATAGTGGCTGTACCAGTTTATATTCCCACCACCACATCCTTGCCAGCATTTTTTATCTGTTGTCTGTTTGATAAAAACCTTCCTAAAAGGTGTGAGGTGATATCTCATTGTGATTTTAATTTGCATTTCCTTGATGATTAAAGATGTTGACCACATATGTTAATTCTATGCTTAACTTTTTGAGGAACTGCCAAACTATTTTCCACGGCATATGAAACATTTTATATTCCATCTAGCAGCATGTGAGGTTTCCAGTTGCTTCACATCCTCATCCTTTTTTCTTTATTTATTTCTTTAATTTCTTTCATTATTATATCCACTGTAGGGCATGTGAAATGGAACCTTATTGTGGTTTTGCTTTGCACTTTCCTAATGACTGATGATGCTGAACATCTTTTTCTGTGCTTGCCAAGAATTTGTATATTTACTTTGGAGAAATGCCTATTAAAGTCCTTTCCCCATTTTTTTAGTTGGGATATTTGTCTTTTTGTCATTGAGTTGTAAGTTATTTATATCTTCGGGATACCCTATCAGATACATGATTTACAAATATTTCTCCCATTCTATAAGTTATGTTTTCACTTTCTCAGCAATGTCTTTTTGTACACCCCAACGATTTCTTCTAAGAGTTGTATGGCTTTAGGGCTTATATTTAGGTCTTTGGTCTATTTTGAGTTAACTTTTGTAACTTTGTAAAGTTACACTTTACAAAAGTCAAATGCTTTTTCTCTGTCAATTGATATGATCTTTCTGTGTTTTTCTCTTCATGTTTTAATATGCTACAAATAATATATGTTAACAAAGTGTATTTTATTGATTGATTGCTTTACATTGAACAAAACTTGCATTCCTAGGATAAGTCCCACGTGACCATAGTCTATAGGCTTTTAAAATATGCTGTTAGATTTTTTTTCTTGGCTAGTATTTTGTTGAGGTCTTTTATTTCTATATTCATAATGGATATTGTTCTGTAGTTTTCTTGTGGTTTCTTTGAATTTGATATCAGGAAAATACTGGCCTCATTGAACAAGTTAAATATTGTTTCTTTTTCATCCATTTTTTTCAGAAGAGTCTGAGAAGTAGTGGTGTTAATTCTTTAAACATTTAGTAGAATTCACCAGTTTTCTTTGTTAGAAGGCTTTTAAATTATTGATTAAATCTCTTTATAGGTCTGCTGAGATTTTTATACCCTCTTGAGTTGCTTTTGGTAATTTTTGTGTTTGTAGAAATGTATCCATTTATCTAGGTTATCTAATTTGTTGATGTAAAATTGTTCATAGTATTCTCTTATTATCCTTTTATTTCTATAATGTTGGTAGCAAGGTCCACATGTTCATTTCTGAGTTTAATTATTCATATCTTCTTTGTTTCTTTAATATATTTGTTAGTCTTGCTAAAAGGTTAAGTGTTTTTAAATCTTTTTAACAAACCAAGTCTTGTTTTTGATTCTCTACTTTTCTATTTTCTATGTCATTTATCTTTGTTCTAATCTTTAGTCTACCCTTTCTTCTGCTAGCTATGTTTTAGTTCCCTCTTTTTTTCATAGTTCCTTAAGGTGTAAATATTGGGTATTGATTTGAGGGTTTTTTAAAAATGTATGTGTTTACTAATTTAATTTTCCCTATTAAAACTGCTTTGGCTACATCTTATAATTTTGGTATGTTGTGTTATTTTCTTTTGTCTCTAAGTGTATTCTTATTTCCCTTGTGATTTCTACTTTGACTTATTGGCTGTTCAAGAATATGTTCTTTAATTTCACAAAACTGTGAATTTTCTAGTTTTTCTATTATTGATTTCTAGCTTTATTTCATTGTGGTTGGAGAAGATATTTGCATGATAGCAATCTTTTAAAATTTATTTCAATTTGGTTTTTTAGCCTAATATATTGTCATCTTGGAGAATGTTCCATGTGTGCTTGTAAAGAATGTGTATTGTGCTGTTGGTGGTGGAGGTTTTACATATGTATTAGGTGTAGTGGGTATATAGTGTTGTTCAAGTCCTTTATTCCCTTATTGATCGCCTGCCTAGATGTACTATCCATTATTAAAGTAGTGTACTAAGGTTTCCAACTATTATTGTAGAAGCATCTATTTCCCCCTTCAATTCTGTCAATGTTAGCTTCATATGTCTTGGAGTTCTGTTGTTTAGTGCATATATATTTATAATTGTTATATATTCTTGATGACTGACACTTTTATCAATATAATATATCTTTCTTTGCTTCTGGTAACAGTTTTTGCCTTAAAGTCTGTTTTGTGTAACATTAATATAGCTACCACCAGCTCTTTTTTTGGTTACTATTTGTATGAATATACATTCCATTCTTTTACTTTAAACTGATATGTGTCTGAATCTCTCACAGACAACATATAGCTGGGTCATGACTTTTTAAAATCAGTTTTGCTAAACTCTGTGTTTGGATTGGAGATTTTAATCCATTTGCATTTAACATAATTACCAATAAAGAAGGGCTCCTGACATTTTATAATTTATTTTCTGTAGGGCTTATACATTTTTTATTCCTCTTTTCTTCTATTACTGCCTTTCTTTGTGGTTTAATTATTTTTATAGTGTACTTTAAAAAATTTCTTTTCTCTTAGTTTTATGTATATTTTTTAGATATTTTATTAGTCATCACCATGGAGATTACAATTAAAATCTTGAATTCATAGCAATCTAATTTGAATCAATTCCAACCTAGCTTTAGTAACATATAGAAATTCTATTCCTATAAAACTCTGCCCTCCTGTGTTATTGTTGTCAAAAATAGCATTTTTATGTATTATTTAGCTATTAACTTAGATTTTAATTTTTTATCTGTTTCTCAAATCATATAGGAAATAAAAAGACAAGTTATAAACTAAGAATATGATAATAGTGGATTTTAGATTTAGCTATATAGTTACCTTTACTAGAGTTATTTTTCTTCATATGGCTTTATTTTACTCTCTAATGTCCTTACACTTCAATTAAAGGATTCCCTTTAATATTAGAAGAAATTTAATATTTCTTCTAGGGCAGGTCTACTATTAGTGAACATTTTCAGCTTTTGTTTATCTAGGAATGTCTTAATTTCTCCCTCATTTGTGTAGCATAGTTTTGGCAGATATTGAATTCTTGGCTGACAGGACTTCTTTGTTTTTGTTTTAAGTTTTAGCATCCTACTCCCTTTTGGTCTCCATGGTTTCTGATGAAGAATCTGCTGTTAATCTTATTAATCCCTCATAGGTTATGAATGCCTTCTGTCTTGCTGTTTTCAAGGTTCTCTTTTTGTCCTCAGATCTCCACAATTTGATTCTAGTATATCTAATTGTGGAACTCTTTGTATATTTTCTTTTTGAGTTTGTTGAGCTTCTTGAATGTGTAGATTTTTATCAAATTTGGGAAGTTTTTAGCTATTTTTTCTCTCTGGTGTTAATATATCTAATAAAGCATACTCTTTGTTATTCAACGTATATTCGGTTGGAGATAAGACACTTAACTGGCTTAAGAAATAAAGTTAAATTAACTAAAATTAACTATAATTAAAATTATTTTCTTCAGTCATGCTAGCTATATTTCAAAAGCTCATTTAGTCATATGTGGCTAGTGGCTTCCATGTGGGATAGCATATATATAGGACATTTTCTTCATCTCTGAAAATTTTAATGAATAGCATTGGTAGACGATACACAGTCTTTTATGTTCTTACAGCTACATAGAAATATATGCCTAGAGAGAAGTTGTTTCTGAATCATTGTTAGTTAAAAAAAGTAAAACCAGTATTAATCCACAAGATTTGGTTTTGAAATTTGATTTGTTTCGTATTCATAACTTAAATTACAACTTAGAGAGCAGTTTTAAAAATATGCAAACAGTAATTTTAGAAGGGTTAAATTTGGGAATATATGAAAAGAAAAACGGTCTTTTTGGTGAAATCAAAAGTTTGGTTAGTCCGCTTGAAGATTGACTGGCACGGTAACTTCAACACACTGGTAGGAAACAAATAGATGAGTTTAATAAAGACAAATTATTTCTATGAGTTGTTTGTTTATATTTTTTATTCTGCTGAAGGTTCCAGAATTGGGAACAATGTAAGACTAGGAGTTAAGGTCCCAAAATGCAGCTTTAGATTAAGAACTTCATGAGAGTAAAAACCAGAAAAATGCATAGTCAGTTGCATAATTTTCATCACTGTGGTGGGGGGAAGGAGAGAAATAAAAACAAAAAAGTTAAACAAAGTAACCATTTAGTGAAAGCACATATTGTCCTAATTTCTGAAAGATATTTCTGGTTTGGTGGAGCTTTATATAGTTTAGTGGTATGGTAGTACAAAGATATTTCTTAAAATGTCCCTGTTACAAGATTATTGATTATATTAAAATGCAGTTCCTTATAAATATAGGAAATGTAATGTTCTATGAAAGGAAATTAAAAGATATGAAATATGTTTTGCTATATCCAATAATTAGATTATTACATCTCAAAGAGTTTGTAGTGGATAATAAGCTAGCAAATCTTTCAAATTTAAAAATATGAATTAAAATTCAATTATGCATTTTTCCTTATATTACATATCCAACACAGAATTTTTTTAATCTGGGTGGATTATATGTTTTTAGGTATTTTAAAAAGAGATCTGAGGATAACTAAAGAGTTGGAGTGGATATTGCACTCTTCAAGTCTTGGTTTAGCAAAATAAATTAGATCCTGTCTTAAAACTACTGTCCAGGAGGACAATCCATGAGTAAAAAGAAGGGAAGTGCAAAGTAAAAATAAGGGATTTTGTTTACATAAAAGAAATCTGGTCATTGAAGGCTACTATATATTTTCACAGGTACATCTTTAAAAGACTTGCCTATTACATGCTTGTAAAGTATACACATTTCCTAAAATTTCTCTAGAAAAGGAGATGCTTCTTTGGGGACACACACACACACACATTTATATTTCTTGGAGACTTAAAGAAATATGTTGAATAAATGAAAGACCTAGACTCTTTTCAAGCATTCAAAACCTAATATGAGCCCAGTTGGACAAAATAAGATAATCTTAAAACACCCCTTTAGAAAATTTGATGTAAATAAAATGGCTTAGAGACTTTATTTTTTATTTTCAATTCCTTATATTGAGATTACATGTCATAATTTAAGAATATATAGATATTATCTAGCTTGATTAATGTAGGAGGTGGTAAGGTTCAATTGATAAGGTTTTAATTTTTTTCTAGTTCTACGATTTAAGCAATTTAGTTTTACTAATATGAACATCAAGGTAATTCTTTTTAATTTTTAATTCTTCGGAAATAATGTACAGATTTTTATTTTTCTACATTTAAAGTTATGTATTCAATTTGCCTATTCAGTTTAATTTTTTTACATCAGACTTCAAATATTTTGAAATGGAATCCTTAAAACGTATCCTGCATGTTGTAGAAACATTTTGTCTCCACAAACAGATCACAAGTAGTTCATACTCTAATATATCTTGGAGGAGTTGTAAAACTGTTTGATTATGATGATAGTAATGTAGTAGAAGTCTAAAAGTGAATAAATGGAAAGTAAAGCATAAAACCTTGTGTGAAGAAAGGTAAAATTTGAGACAAAAATTTTAAATTTAAAAACTCTGCATTGACTCCTACATGATACATAATATTTTGGACCCTTCAATTCACTATTTCTGAAACTGTGAAAAAATGGATTCATTTTTGAAAACATGTATCTTGAATTTTAGTGTTATTATTTCAGTTATATTATCTTTTTTTCAACGTTAATGTCTGAAAATTAGGTAGTAGTCTTTCATAGCAAATTTTCTATCTTGGTTAGAGGCAGTATTCACTCAAAGGAAATGGCCTATATGAAATTAAATATATTTTAATTTAGACCTTAAATATAGTTTACATAACCTTTGCTCCTACTTGGAGAGTTTGTTTTGTTTTGTTTTGTTCACCTTGTGAGTGGCATGGGTGTTGGTACTGATGTTTATTTTGGTTTGTGGTTCCTAAATGACACCAGTTGATACTGCTGGAGTCTGGAGAATAAATCAACAACATAATGATAATTATATTACTAAGCACTTTGCATACAGTCTTCCTAAAATCAGCATAATATTTCTCTTTATTACTTGAAAAAAATTTATTTCCAGCAAATGAAGATTCATTGTAGTTGAAATATGTAATGTTGCTAAGCTTTAGAGAAAAAATTCTATATAGCAATATTTTTAATAACAAAACAACTATACTTTAAATAATTAAGTATATTTCAATTAAAATAATTGTCAATAAAATTCACCTTATCTTACATAATAACTTTCTAAATTGATGTGTACAATTTTCTAGTTTAGAACTTGAAGGTCTGAATTGAATATTTTATAAGAAATCACAACTGTAGTAGGGTATCATCATTTCAGCAACTAGCAGCCTGGGTATCATTTTCAAGCTTAAAATCAGCAAAACTAATTAGAATAAAAGCCACATGTGAGATATCCATAATGCATTGACATTTAAAATCTCTCCCTTATTTGTATTCAAACTACTATATTATACAATGCAATATTTATCTGTGATATTTTCTACCTTGACATGATCTATGCATAGTACAAAAAAGCCCAGGAGCTTCTCAACCAACAAGGAACTTTTCCCCTCTGTAGTATAACATGTTTGATAAATGCTTACCCTCTTTATGCATCCTCCTCTTCTGCAATTTATTTTTCAGTGCTTTACGCTTTTTTGTTTTTTTCCTTTACCCCTTCAAGTAGTACAGTACATTTTCAGTCAGACCTTGTCTCCAACACCATGTGTAAATTCCCACCTCTCAGACATTCACAAATTAATCACAGATATGCACACTATAAACAAGAGACCTTGATGAGTGGCTTGAGATGTTCTATAATTTGTGCTTTGATTAACTGACTTTCCCACTTAATTTTAGATTACATTAAATATCCTATTTTAATCTTACATTTTTCCACCTGCAAAAACCTGATTTTTTTTATTTGAAGTGTTAATGATTTAGTAACAAACTAAAGAATCTATAAAGAGATAAAAATCCGTATTTAATGGCATGGTGAAGTATAAACATTTAGATTAGCTGCGTTGCAGTGAAGCTTTTATACCAGTGTTCATAGGAAACAGTTCTAGAATTGTTATTAAAACTACATTGAGCATATACCCTGAGAAAACCATAATTCAAAAAGAGTCATGTACCAAAATGTTCATTGCAGCTCTATTTACAATAGCCAGGAGATGGAAACAACCTAAGTGTCCATCATCAGATGAATGGATAAAGAAGATGTGGTAGATATATACAATGGAATATTACTCAGCCATAAAAAGAAACGAAATTGAGTTATTTGTAGTGAGGTGGATGGACCTAGAGTCTGTCATACAGCAAGTCAGAAAGAGAAAGACAAATACCATATGCTAACACATCTATATGGAATCTAAGAAAAAAATGTCATGAAGAACCTAGGGGTAAGATGGGAATAAAGACATAGACCTACTAGAGGATGGACTTGAGGATATGGGGAGGGGTAAGGGTAAGCTGTGACAAAGTGAGAGAGTGGCATGGACATATATAACTACCAAACGTAAAATAGATAGCTAGTGGGAAGCAGCCGCATAGCACAGGGAGATCAGCTCCGTTCATTGTGACCACCTAGAGGGGTGGGATAGGGAGGGTGGGAGGGAGGGAAATGCAAGAGGGAAGAGATATGGGAACATATGTATATGTATAACTGATTCACTTTGTTATAAAGCAGAAACTAACACACCACTGTAAAGCAATTATACTCCAATAAAGATGTTAAAACAAAAAAACTACATTGGTATTCTTGTTGTATGATGCTCTGTTTTGACAAGAGGATATTTTTCTTTGCTAAATGTAGTCTTGCATTTTCTAAACATTTCATACTTGAATTCAATAACATTTATAAATAGGCATTGATGGCTAGGAAAATTCATTTCAAATGCCTAAAAATACATACCAAAATACTTTAAAAATTAAAAAAATGTGCTACCATTAAAAGTGGGAAGTTTAACCATATCAGTCTGGCTTCTCATTATGAGAAGTTTTTATGCCTAGTTTAAATCTTAATTTTTATTGTTTAAATTATGTATGGTTTTTATTTGCTACTAACAAGCTGTGTGATATTTTGAAACTCACTTAGCATTAACTTTAACTAAAGGAGTTTGACTACCAAAAGTCCAAAATTTTCTGCAATTCTAGCATTCTATTACATGTTTTATTAATGACTAAGAGAAACAACAGTAGTTGTTTTTATTTTTAGCTTCTGGATATTTTATAAAGGCTCTGGTAAGTGCATAATCATATACCAACAAGAAAGTCAATCAACTCTTCTATGACCTTTAGAACTCATCAGTTATTCCCTTCTCCTGTCATCTTCAAGATGCAGTATTTTTAATTGAATTAAAAGATGAATCAACCAAATATCTGTTTGTAATAGGATACCAAAGATTGAGTCTAAATTTTTGACAGAGATTGAGAGAAATGTCCCGGTATTTTCACATAGTGAACTATATCTTCTCCTTAGTCATAGTGAGGATTCACTTTTTCCTCAGTTGATGGTTAAACAGTAAAGTAAGGAATTCTGAGAACAGAATTTGGTTTTGTTCTTCATCTTGAAGATTTTTTTCAAGTAAGGAAATCTTTATGTAATAATGGTCAAATCTGTAATAGAAGGAAACTCTAATATGACAGATTTTGAGAGGGAAAAAAAAAAGGAACAGAGGATGGGATAAATGGTAGAGTTCTAATCTTGTTTTCCAATTAAATATTTGAAAATACAAACTGGAATCTCACTATCTGAAATTAATGGCTAGTTTCCAGTTAGCTAGTATCATTGAGATTGATTAAATATTCAAATAGTATCTTCAGGACTATGTAAAACAAAATACATTTATTTAACCCTTTGAATTGAAGGATGCTCCAGAAGAAATTAGGAAACATTTGTATATGAAAGCTTAATTCTTGTGTTTATTCCGACTGTATAATTTATGATAAACATGAGATTTCAGATCACAGGCATAAATTGTGCTATTATGTGATTTGTGTATCTCCCTTTAGTTATCTGAAAGGGAAGATCCAAATATTAATAGACATAAGCAACTCCTTGCACTTTTAATTTAAGAAGATTATTTTCTTATATCTACATGTACTGGAGAATCTAGAACCATAAAAATGACTGAATAATCTCTAATTTTGAAATACATCTATAGAATAAATTTGTTGCTATAGTGTGAAAAACAGAAGGAAAATATTAGAGAAATAAGAATCAGTGCTTTCATGTTTATCCAACTCATAATAATGATTATTTGAATTTAAGACTAATAAGAGAACTAACTACTATATTTTTCAATAGCTGGAGATTATGTGGGTTTTTCCACAAATAACTTATTTCCACAAGTAACTTATTGTAGTATAAATCTTTACAGACATTCTGATCATTATATACAGAAGAGTACTCTCCCTTGACTTGTATCATGCTAAGGACTACGTGGTGGATGAGGTAGAAGTATGGTATAGAGAGGCAAATCAAATTGTGTCTAAAAAGCCCTAGCAGTTGGATTCTACCTTCTTAAAGTTTATAATTATTTGAAAAGAATATATGCTGAAGTTATCTTTGTTTAGAAAACATTTATTTATAGAAGATACATTTTAATAAATTAAAATTGGAGGAAATATTTTCAATACAATTTTCAAAAAGTTTTAAGTGTTCTCCAATGTTTTATAAGCACCACCTTATACAAAAAGTGTATGTAAAACAAGTCTTAGGAAAGTAGCTAAAATACCTCTATTAGTATTGTGTTAGATTAATTTGAGTTATTGATTAGATATAAAAATATTAAATGGTATCACCTTTTAAAAACTTCTCAGTTACTCTGAATATATGCTCAGACTATTCTCTGAAATTTATCTATCAAATATTTATTGAGCACATACTATGCTTAACACTCTGTGCTAGGCCTGAATTAAAAATTCCTGAAGGAATTTGATTTACTAACAGAAACAAAACATTTTTTTAAATTGCAGTAACAAATAGCATGTTATATGTCATTAAGAAAATTTATAGATACTGCAATGAGAATTGGGAGAATCAAGAGATATTCATTTAAAATATTTGAACTGGGTTTTGAAGAATAGTTAAGACTGGGCAGAAGTGGGTTGTGAGTCCTGGCTGGCTGAAGAGACAAACATGGATGCCATATTTGGGAAAAAACAACAAGTCTAGAGCTTGTACAAAGCAGTTACAGGATATAACGACCCGAAGATGCTTTGGCACCAGATTGTGGAGGACTCTAAATTTGGGTTACACAATTTGAACTTTGTTGATTTGGGCAATGTATAAAAATTATGCTTGGGACTGAAATAATCAGTTCTGTGCCAGGAAGATTAAGCTGCTGGTAGTGCATCTAATAAAGTATTGACATTTCCCCCAAGTTTTTATTTTGAATGGATGAGTCAACACTTCCATTAGATACATGCCAAAATGAAACACATAATTACTTTTTTTTTTCCTGTTAATGTCAGTGGATGCTTTAAAAGATTCACTTTGGCTTTCTGTCTAATGGTACATTGGATGGATCTTGACCCCAGTTTCACAATTATTATGTGAGTATGAAGTGCCAAAACCTTTTGTGAACCCTAAAGAAGAGTAACCCAACTTGTTAAGGCAGAATTTGCAATATTGTCTGTGAAAATATTGCTGAATTTTGAACCAAATGTCACATGCAGATTTTAGAAATCTCTCTTCCTGACTTGGCCAAAAACTTCGTAGTACAAATTCCAGCTGATGTAATGAGCATCCTACCATATGCCAAGTGGCAAAGTTTTACTGCTGGTTTAGTTACTCAGTGCTCACGTGGAATTGCCTTTCTTCTGCTGTGTCCATCTGCTGATTACCTGGTGGTCCTCTCCCACTGCCGTGTCCATCTGTTGGCTACTTACAGATGCCATCCTAATGCCCCATGCACCTGTTTATACTGTTCTTCCCAGAATGCAATGCATCTCATCATTACCTACCAAATTGTAAGTTAAATATATATGTTCATCTTTTAGGGAAGGGGATAGAAGGTTGTTTTTTTTTTTCCTATTAATGGAGCCAAAACAAATTTAAATATTGATCAAGCAGATCATACAAACAGGTATATTGAAGAAGGGGTTTTTCCCAGTGTGACTATAAAATGCTCAACAAAGAACTCATGGAATGTCAGAGAAAGTGTATATTCAATTAAAAACATTCCTTTTCTTTGTTCTTAGATTCTAAATAGGAACTTCAAGCATTCTACACAAGAAATACAGAATTGATTTGGCTCCTGGAAGCCATTAAATCTTCATCTCTTAATATATCTCAGTTTACTAGGATGGTTAAATGTATCTGAAAAATACCCCTTCCCAGGTCAGAAACTTGTGTGAGGGTATGAAGGTGGCAGAATAAGTGAAAGGATAGAGTGCTTCTGGACTTGCTCTTACTGAACTAAAAGTGACAATTGAGTGATGAAATGGAATGAAATGAATGATAAACATTTTTAAAAGTTATATCATGTAAAAAGAGTCTATAAAGACTATGGTCAAATAGACCTTACTAAAAGACTTAGACCATTCTTCTTCAGGTAACTCCAGATTATTTATTTTGCAAGGTATTAAAAGGTATCTTGGAGGCTTAAAAGAGGAAAACTCCCTACCTACAACTAACAAGTACCTCAAGCACTGAGATAATTACTTTAAAAATGATAAATAATGCTAAGGAAAAGGATATGATTTCCAATAGTGCAACACATTTAGATATATTGTACTTTTGAGTATTTATAATTTCCATAGTTTGTAAAACATTTTAAACCAATTCATTTCACAATATTTTTTTTCACTAAGGAACTCACTCTTGAAAGTAATAATTTTTTGAATAGAACTTATATATGTGTATAGCAGCATATCTTCTTTAAATATGTTAATATGATTTTTACATTTTAGACAAGGAAGAAGTAAAAAAAACTAGTCTGATAGAAAGGATAGAAATAGTTATCATTTCTTAAAACTAAGAAAACATGTATTTAAAAATTGTTTCAAAACACAAATAAAGGATAAGTTTTGTACACGTGGAAGGTATCAACTAGGTGCATCTTTATGTAGAACTAACCTTCGGAATATCTCTGTTGTAGCTGAAGTTGTCATTTATTTTAGTATCACATTTCTAATAAATGCTAGTAATGAAGTTTTCATATATTTTTGTATCTTGTTTTAAAATTAACATGAGATTGAGTTATGAGTAGGCTACTTTTTAGCATCCTTTATCTAATGTAACAGCTTTCCAGATAATCATCTTAATATCAATTAAATTACATGCTTTATTTACTCAAAGTGTCCATTTTTGAAGGTACTTATAACGACTTTTAAAAATTCAGAGTATAAAAGACTTGATATTTTTATATTTCAGTTTAATGCTTTTACATTGCTTCATTTGCTAAGGAAACACAATTTTAAAATATACTATATATTCATATACTTGTGTATTTGGATCTATCCAAAGTTTTACTTTCTTTCAGTAAATCACCCTAGTCTTTTCTTGCTGTATAACAAGTGAAAGGGATATTTAAATATGCTTACCACAGTATTTGCAGACATTACAGAGAGCTGCACAGAACTTCCTCCAGGGAGCTGTCCTTCTTTGAACACCATTCTGATATTTTCATTTCCATCCCATCCTGAATTTTGGTACACTGACTAAGCATTTGACAGTGAGGTTCAGTTGTATCACCTTTACATTACCTGGAGTATGTATTTTTCTTTTTGTCTTGAGGGGTTTTTAAAAAGAAAACAATAAAAGTGGAGAAACACTTAACTCACATTGAGGAACAAATTAGATATTAATTTGGAAAGTTACATTTATATCCACACTGTATACTGTCATACATATATATTTATACACACAAGTATCAATTCACAAAGGATATACAAGTATGCCTGCAGGATAATTTTGACTTGAACTTCCAGTACTGAGTAGAATGAATGTCTTAGCTTGGAGCCAAAGTATTTCACTCCTGGTCCTGATTTGGATATTTATCCTCTTCCATTGCCCTAATTGTCATGAGCTGTTGTTCTGTATCTCATATTGATCCATATTGTTCTAGAAGAGTCACTTTCTCAGGTCAGAGCCAAAGTACTAATAATCACTAAAGCCCTGTCTGCTACGGTTGCTCAAAATTTAGTCCATAGAGCTTAGTGGCCCTAAATATTACCTAATATTATAATTATTTAATATTTACTTCATTCTTTAAATAAATCATAAATTATAAAAGTTATAAAATTATTTTCATAGAAGGGATCTTGTTTTTAAATGTCACTAAGTGTGCCACGTAGGCATTAAATGTGTTGAAAGGTGGCAGTAAGGGAATGGAGTATCTCTTTTTTAATTAATGAAAAGAGTAAATATAGCACCCTAATGTTACATAGAATACTTTCCTAAGAAGAATCATGTTCAAATGAGTAAAACTCTGTCACTTATGCTTGGAGTTAGCAGGTGAAGGAATTTTTCTCTGTGTGTTTTGGATGTATAACTGAAATATAAAGGAAATACATATTACAAACAGCAAGAAAAACAACAAAAAATCTATTAGGATGGCAGTCTAAAAATTATTTACAAAATCAGACAAAAATAATGGATATGTTTCACGCACTTAAGCCAAAATTACCTATTATTCTATTTCATAATTTTAAAAATTTGTCATATTCCTAAACCTCTCTATCTATACTTTCTTACCTACAAAGATATAAAGAAATAGTTATAATTTATTTCTACATAGGTATACTTAATAAACAGAACACATATCCATTTACACTGTGAAAATTTTCAAATTATCACAGACTAGTATTATGTATAATAATATTATGCAGTGTTATGCAATAATATGCAATAATTATCAGAGTAATATTATGCCACTGTCATTGGTATGTTCCCCTTTTTTGTATGTTAAAATTTTTGTGTGTTATTACCCTCCAAATTAAACCATGACGTGTAATACTGAGCTAATACTGCTGCTAAAAAGCTCTGAATTACTGGTACTAAATTGAATCTGAATGAAAGACAGTTCTCCAATGTATGTGATCAACAGATTTATCTCATAAGGAGTCAAAGATGAGTGGCAGGGACTCTTGGTGCTTTAATCTTGCTTAAGGGCCTATCCTTAAATGAACCGGCAACTATATACAGCCAAATATCGGCATCACAGTGGAGAGTCTAGTTGATATATTAAATTCAGAAAATTAATATTCTTTGACAAAGAATCAATATCTCGACTCAAATAATTTAATATTGCTTAATTTGAAACTAATTCAGACAACTTAAGAATTACAGGAAGCTAAAGTGGAATTGCTTTGTGTCAATGGCATAAGAACAGTTTATCAGTAATTCCATCTACAGCTAGGAGAGTATATAATTAATACTTAATTTTGAGGATAGTTTCATTGTTTTGAAATTTCTAAATGATTTTCAATTTTGCATAAAATGAAGTTGCATTTCAATGCAGTCTCCTACTTATTCCCACCCTTTTTCCTGCCTCTCATTCCTCTCCAAGTTCCTCACCTCTGTTTTTGCGTCCATCATATCTTGGTGAATAAATTGCTTTCTACTTCGCATTATGCCTCATTGTCATCTCATTCTTATGTATAAGTGTAGTCAAAATCTCCATTTTCTAAAAAATAAGAGAGAAGGTTTGCTTCATTAATCTGTTATTGCAACCTGGACAAATCTGAATGACCAGAAACATCACTCAGTTTGGCTGGTATGTAGTATATTCTTTACTTTTTCTAGAATAACCCAGTCTACTTCAAATTGACAGTCTATATTTTTCTACTTATATTGCTAGAGAGAGAAAAATTGGCAGATATACACCTAGTAGAAAAAATGAAATATATACATGTGGACATCTGTACATCTAAATATATTTCTTTTGCATAATTTTTGATACTCTGCCCAAAGTGTTTTATTTCAGTGAACTTAAACTGCACTAATAACAAGCTGTAGCCTTAAATACTTTTTTTTAAGGGAGGAAAAAAATGAATGAGTGGAAAATATTTACAATTTGTATTCTAGCAATCTAAAATGTCTCAATTTACTCTTCTTCCTATATTTTCCACTGGGAACACTCTTTAAGGTCATTTAAATTTAACTCCTGATCCTAATACACCCATGAATGTTGCAAAAATACTAAGCAATATCTGTATTCATTCAAAAACTAAATGAAATAAGCAAAAACATAATTTTCATTTTTAATCATGCTTTGAAAGACAAACTAATGTATTGCTTTTGAAATGAAAAAAATATTGAATATGCAATGTTTTATTTTTGTTACCACACAATATTTTGTTCCATTTTTGGTGAGGGCAGTATCAAACAGAGGATCTAGTATTCTAGACATTTTCTTTTTGATAAAACTGGCTCATTAAGTATAATATTCTTATGTAAATCTGTGCAAGCAGTAGTCTGAGATAATTAAAATTGTTACAGTTTGAGTTTGCTAAATATATACACTTTTGTTTATAAATATGTAGGCATATATATATTTCTATAACCTTTCTTGAAGTAATAATCTGTTATAGAGTCATAAGGAATATTATTATCCAAGGCCAAATGTTCTATATATCGATACTTATTACTGATTTATATAGTAATATATAATTACTTTAACATGTATTAATATTAATATAATATATAATAATTTTCTACAGTAGTATACTTATTACTGTTCTATATACTTATTACTGATCTTGTTTTGTGTATCTGAGTCTTCCTATATTTCTAAGTCTTACATATTTATGTCTTCCTGTACTTCCAAACCACACAGTGTTAAAACTGTTATTTTTCTTCATACTTGGCTACCAGTACCCACTGCTTAAGCCCTGTAGCTAAAGGCCTGTGACTTATTTAGAAGTAATTAATTCTTTACACTTTTCTCATGGATATTGATATATTTAAATTACATAGTAATATTAGACTCAATTTGACACTTTACCTTTCCTAGTAAATAATTTATTTTGTGCATAACATTTATGAAAATAAGGTTTTCTCTTTTCATACATGTAGGCATATATACATTCTCATTCTATCATTTCTGTTATTATTTTGATAAAATTTCTCTGGGTATATTTTTAATACTTTTTAGATTTACCTAGCAATTCCGTGTTTTTTCTTTTTTATTGATTTTCATGTTTGTGTTTATTAATTTATTCTTATTAGTTTTTCTAGGTTTGATTTGTTTCTGTTTTCTCGAGTTGGTCAAGTTTAACCCATTTCTTATATTTATTTTTTATCATGAAAGTATTTAGACTCTATTTGCCTTTGAATACAATTTTGACCACATGCCATAAACTACTATTTTCTTTTCATTATTTTCTGAATCATTTGTAGTCATAGATTTGTTTTTCATAATATACCATTTTTAAAACTTTTGAAATGGAATTGAACTTTCTAATTATTAATAATTAAATCAGAACTCATGGCTTATATAGTTCTATATTTCAGAATGTAAATATGTTTCCTTTGTGAGCAATTATTTTATCAATTTTTTAAAGTGTTTTACTTGAAAACATAACATACATTTGTAGACTGCAATTTTTAATATGTATGTGTTTATGCAAACCTTCTGATTGTCATCATTATTTTGGTCTATCTTCCCTATCAAAGAAGGAAAGATTATGAAATTCTACAGAAAGTTGTATTTATTCTTTCAAGAAATACTTCCTGAGTGCTATGTCAGTCACACTTCTAATTCTAAGGACAGAGTAGTGAGCAAAAGTACTTCTACAGAGCCAACAATCCGATATAAAAATAGACAAAGAAATTAACTTGTCAACCACCTTCTGGTTAGAGTTGGCCAGTAGAGAGGCAGATGAGAGGACAGAAGAAAGATTAGAGGGCAAGAGGAAGAGAGAAGCCAGAGTATTTTTCCTCTTCCCTTTTATTCGTTGGCCACTCCAGCAGCGGCTGCATTTTCTCCATGGCTCCAGCCACAGATAACTGCTCCTTCATAGTCCAACCAGACCAACAATGCCGCTGAGGCTCTAGCTGAGCTTCATTATCCCATCATTACTGCTTTTTCTATACCTTCAAACTTCACGGTGATAGTGCCTTCCTGTGATTACAAATCTTGAGTTTATTTTCACTTTTTTAATTATATTTTCAGCTCATCTAATACCTTTAAAGTTAATTCTCTATATCAAAGAAACACTTAAGGGTCTAACTCTGAATGTTTGGAGTAAGATATGTTTATTACTGGTTTCTTCAACTTTATATTCATTTTAAGTCACATAAGTTTGCTTTCTGAAAATGAGTTGATACCCCATTTAAAAGTATAAAACGATACACTCTGAAAGGAAAAAAAATCAGTGAAGTACTCTGTATAATTGTGGCTTTGAAGAACTTTCCTAGAAGAGGATTGGTTTTCTTCAACAGGCATACATTTTGTACTTGGCAAAGAATGACTTGGGACTTTTCTTTGAGTTTTACATATGGGAATTGTAATGTGTACTGTTGTAGTGTGTACTATTAGAAAGGGTTCTTCATTCTCTTGTTCAGCTGGGACAATATTTTCTGCCCATTGCTTTCATTTGTAGTACTAAAAATATATTTACATGTTCCTGAGCTATTCGTGTGCTGATTACATCTCAATGATACAAATAGTTCATAAATCCCCATTTAGTTAGTCTCCATTGCTTAGTGAATTTCTTTGTTGTCTGTGAATATCATTTAACATTGTTTTCAGCTGCAAGTTACAGGATACGCAAAACTCTGTTATACAGTAGGGTATTTGTCATTTCTCAGTATCATGATTCTGAAAGCAGTGTGGTTTCAGGATTTATTCATGGCTTGTTTCTCAGGTTTGACTTCTTACAGTTTTAAGACGGTGGCTGTAGTTTCAGGAATCACATTTTAAACAAAAGTAACTGCGCAAAGACAACAGATATTTCTTTTCAAAGGCCTCTTTCTACTAAGGAGGAAAAGCTTTACCAAAAGGTGAAAACATATTCCCCATCATGTCTAATTCTTTTGGATTGGGCCAAATGATTATTTCTCACCATGCCACTGAAAAGGAGGCTGGTGAAGCAAATATTAATATTTGGTGTTTTTAACCTCTGTATTTGAAAATGGGTTGTGATTATGTGAAAAAAACTTTTGGGTCAGGTGTAGAACAAAGAAATAGCTGTTTTGACTGCAAACCAGAATATCTGCCACTGTCCATCCCTCTGGCCCTACACAGACTTTTCCCTGTACATATAGAACGTATCTATTCATACTTAACATATTTTCACCTGCCTCTCAAAGTGAGACAAACTGAAATTCTCATTAATCACTGCAATCAGCTTTACTATCATTCACAGTTTTTACTTGAAAGCCAACTGAAACAATTCTGGATAATTTCAACAGAAAAATTATTAAAAGTACACGTGGTATTTCCAAGTATTTCTAAGAGGACCAGAGAATCATACTTGAAGGTTATGCAGGTGCAAACAATGCCTCAAATCATACCACAGAACTGGTCCCCTGAGGATTTATCACTGTTACCACAGGCACACACACAGTTTGCATAACCAACACTAGATACTGCTTTCTGCCGTTAAGGACAAACCAATGGACTGCTACCATTGTAATCTTTGGAAGCCAGGTGTATCTGCCTCAAATAACATAACTCTCGCCAGAATGGAATCCATGCTCTTCCTACTTCTTCACAGAACTAGCTTTTGATCCAGAGCTTGAGGTGGTTGTACCTAAATGACAATTCCCAAAAGGTATGCTTATGCTCTGCTACAAGAGATTTGGCAAATGCACAGCTGGAATTTTCAGGCTGTATATTATGACGAGTATTCTTCCTGATAATATGGGAAATTCTCTGAACATAGAAAAAGGGCTTAAAATATAAATATACTTCAGAAAAGTATGACAAATATCTACTTCAGTGTGCCCAAGAAAATAACCTGAACAAAGTATATGAAGAGTATCTAAGAAAGGGTAGTGATATTCAAGGTCAGTAGTATTATGAAAGTTTCTCCAAAATCCATATTAATTACCAATTCAGGTAAAATTCTAAGAAGTAGAATACATTTTATAATACTAGCTACTTGGAATTACAGTTTCCTTTGTTCATCAGTTTAGGGTCTGGCCTGAGGTTCTGGCTTTTAATTTTTAATTTAACTTACATGCACAGTATAAGGCTATAAAGCAATCTGTTGTTGGTTGCATTACTACCATTATCCTCCCATCCATCCATTAAATGTAATTTAAAAAACTGACAATTCTTAAGAATGTTGTATTTGAAAAATAATATGCTCATATGAAATAAAGAGCAATAATTCTTATAGATGGCAGATTGGTGCACATATGGTCACAGGACCGGATTTATTTTTCTGTTCTGTTTGTTTAGTGCATGGTGGTGCTTGCTCTAAATATATCAACACTCTAATAAGACATACAAATATGAAATACAAATTTTGCCACACATCATTAATCTTCCCTAACAACAAATAAGTTTCCAGTGGGACTTGTGGAATACCCCCAGAAGACATTCCAATAATAAGAGGAAAATGAGTTATTAAAAAAGTTCTATTTTGCTACCAGTGATTAAATACAGAATGTGGCTCAGCTCTGCTAATTCAGTTTCTTGTGATCTTATTAAAGATTTCTGCTCTAGAATTAATGTTTATGAGACCTAGATATTTTCTAAGATTGTTATAGGTTTTCAGCTTTCTACTTATTTTTTTTCAATATTTGTCATTCATAGTAGGAGGGCTGATTGCACATTACTTGAGTGGAAGCTATTTCTACTGGGATAGTAAATGTTGCCACCAGGTTCGACAGTATTTTCTCATGCCCTGAAGTACGCATTTCCATTTCTTCATATTCTCATATTATCAAACTTTTTCCTCTAGCCACTATTAGGAAATAAAGCTAATAAAACAACCATGTGAAAACACATTCTCTAGTTCTATAAGAATATCTATATTTCAAATTGTCAAAGTGTTAACATTTTGTCATTGTGCCGCTATATTTTAATTAATGGTTCTCTTTGAAGGCCCCTAAAAAGATCCTCTTGCTGTGCAAGCTTTACATAAATAATGCTTTTTGTGTGTAAATACTCAGTAAGACTTTTATGTTCTTTGTAAAGGTATTGGTTTGGTTAATACATTTGTTTATATATTGTCTCAGTGAGCTTCGAGTGGTGAGTTCTGCTTAACTTTTCCAAGATAACTAAATATCTGTCCTCATATAATGCCATCTCTGAAGATGTCCTGGACACATTCTTCAAAAATTATTTTGTTGTGACCTAATTAGAAAAGAGATGAACATAACATTTTTAAACTAATATATTCAGTTACCAATTACTTCCTGAAGTTCATTATTTTTCCCTTGTTAATTGTGATGTCTTCAGAAATCACTGTCATATAGTAGAGATAACAACTCTACTGGGAGTCAATGATATGAAGGTAGCTATATTAAGATTTTTCTTAATATTCAGATTTAGAATCTTGAATATTTAGGATAATAGATCAATAGATGAAGATAAGAAGGGATAGTAGAAAGAAAGAGGGGAAAACGTAGCTAGAAAAGAACATTTATTGGGTATTTATTAAGTGCAAGTAAGATTATATAATTTACCCAAGGTCACAATTAATAATTGGAATTTCTGGGAATTTAACTAAAACCTTCAATATCCAAGGGCTTTTTCTTCTGTACCATTTTATAGAAACTTAAACATGGGCTTCTAATCCATGATCTTGTCTAAGAACATATTTTGTTCATTTAATAGTTCCCTGTGCTCAGAATAATAGATGATTAGAACATGTTTGCCAAATTGAATGAAAATCTGTGCTAATGTTAAGAACAAATTTTAAAAATCTAGTAACTAAGATCTTTCTCTTAATGAAATATGGAGTATTGGGATATGAAAGTGTGTCAGGTAACATCTGCAGAATTTCAGGATTTGGTAGAATAGTTTAATTATCTCTCATTGTACAAACCTGAGACTATAAAATACAGATATTATGGTTATTGGGAAACCAAATTTTCTAGTAAAAGTTATAGACCAAGATTTACTAGATTGTGTGTCATGTTATGACTGAGGTGGTAATACATCTATTTTAATAAACATCTGTTGATGTTGCTGTAGTGTAGAATGTGACAGCCATCATTTTAAAGATGATATCTTCTGAATCAATGCTAATATGTGAATTTGTATCACTTCTTTGTAAATATCTATTTAAATATTTTATTAGTTTTGAATTAATTAACCAAGAGTCAGTTCCAACTCATAATAAAGAAATAATAGCCATCAATTGAATAGAATAATATCTTTTCTGCAATCAAAACAGTGCTTAAGCTGTGCTTATATAAGATGATAACATTAGGGGAAACTGAGTAAGAAATATATGGAGACACTCTATACTATCATTTTAACTTTTCTGTGAATCTTAAATTATTCCAAAATAAAAGGTTTATTAAAGAAAAAGTTATGCTTAAAATATAATACCATGATCCTAAATAAATTTTATAGCACATTTCTATTCATGAGTGTTTATAGATTACCTGTTGAGCACAGCAGCATACTAGTGGTTATAAATATCTGCAGATATTTTTTTTAGTTTTCTAGTAACATGTATCACAAGATGAAAAATAAAATTAATATAAAACTGGATCAAGAATCTAATAACTGATCCCTCTAACTTGATTTTTCTAATTTAATAAACCATTCACACAGTATCCAAAAGAATCTTTCTAAAGTGCAAAATCATTGGATTATGCATAATCTTCTTCCTGCTTACATCTCCAATCATCATCCCCCTATACTTTTCCCTTAAACATTCTTCTCTTCTCCCAAACACCCCATGCTCCCTTATATCTCTAGGATGTCTGTTTATAATCCCTTAACCCTGCATCTATGATGGTGTGATGCTTTTCTCGCTACTCTCACTATCTAGCCTGTTTATTGTCTCATATCCACCTTCAATTTTCTTTGCCTGGTTCATGTAAGTCATTTAGGCCTGAGTTTCCCCATCACGCTTTCTAATCAACTCTAACCCCTTTTGAACTAATTCAAAATGATTAGATGCCCTCTTCAGTTTCTTTCAAGCATGTATTATCACATTATTAAATAGTGATTTTACATATTTGACTTCCACACTAGACTGAACTTTATGTAGAAGGGGTCTGCATTATTATATTCCCAGTGGGTAGCAAAGTGTCTGCTACATAGTAGGCCTTGTTCACATTTGATTGATAAATAAGGAAAATTACATGTTCTACAATGGATTTTGATCATAAGGGAAAATTTCCTTAAAGAAGTAGGCATTGTACTGAATTAAGGTTTAGAGTGGATACAATTTGTAGCCTCTGTTTGTATCTAGGACATCTTTTTTTTTTTTTTAATTGGAGTATAGTTTGCTTCACAATGTTGTGTTAGTTTCTGCTATACAATGAAGTGAATCAGCTATATGTATACATATATCCCCTCCCTCTTGGACCTCCCTCCCACCCCCATCCCCCATCCCACCCATCTAGGTCATCACAGAGCACCGAGCTGAGCTCCCTGTGCTATACAGCAGGTTCCCACTAGCTATCTGTTTTACGCATGGTAGTGTATATATGTCAATCCCAATCTCCCAATTCATCCCATTCCCCCTTCCCCCGACTCCATGTCCACAAGTCCATTCTCTATGTCTACATTTCAAAGTAAGTCAGAAAGAGAAAATAAATATCGTATATTAACTCATATATGTGGAATCTAGAAAAATGTATCTAAGACATCGCTACCAAAAGCTCTGAAGCAAGCAATGATGGTCATTCAATATTTGAGAAATTAAGGAAAAGAAGAAAGGTACAAAGAAATAAAAGAAAGTGATTTCGAGGTATAATAGAAGGGGTAGATTATAAGTTTAGTAAAATATTACATTTTTGACTTGGAACAAACCTTAGAAAGTATAATTTATACATAAAAATTTGATTAAGAAATATTAAGTGACTTCTTAAAGACATATGAAAAGTTAGTGGCAGAATGAAACAAGAATGTTGATTCTTGATTCTCTTGACTTTCTGATTCCATGGAGGTTTTAAGGAACCTCCATGCTGTTTTCCATAGTGGTTCCACCAATTTACATTTCCACCAACAGTGTAAGAGGGTTCCCTTTTCTCCACACCCTCTCCAGCATTTATTATTGTTATTTTTTTAAAGGCGAGAGGTTTTTTATTTTATTTTTTGTCTGCGTTGGATCTTTGTTGCTATGCACAGGCTTTCTCTAGTTGCGGCGAGCAGGGGCTACTCTTTGTTGTGGTGCACAGACTTCTCATTGTGGTGGCTTCTCTTATTGTGGAGCACGGGCTCTAGGAGCATGGGCTTCAGTAGTTGTGGCACGTGGGCTCAGTAGTTGTGGCTCACGGGCTCTAGAGCCCAGGATCAGCAGTTGTGGTGCACGGGCTTAGTTGGTCCATGGCATGCGGGATCTTCCCGGCCAGGGCTCAAACCTGTGTCCCCTGCATCGGCAGGTGGATTCTTAACCCCCGCGCCACCAGGGAAGTCCAGCATTTATTGTTTTTAGACATTTTGGTGGTAACCATTCTGCCTGGTGTGAGGTGATACCTCATTGTGGTGTTGATTTGCATTCCTCTAATGATTAGCGATGTTGAGCATTTTTTCAAGTGCCTGTTGGTTATCTGTATATCTTCCTTGGAGAAATATTTATTTAGCTGTTCTGCCCATTTTTTGATTAAGCTGTTTGTTTTTGTGATATTGAGTTGTAAGAGCTGTTTGTATATTTTGGAAATTATTCCCTTGCCAGTCACATTGTTCTCAATGATATTTTATCTCATTCCATAGGTTGTCTTTTTGTTTTGTTTTGTTCATGGTTTCTTTTTTTTCTTTGCTATGCAAAAGCTTTTAAGTTTAACTGTGTTTCATTTGTTTATTTTTGCTTTTATTTCTTTTGCCTTGAGAAACTGATCTAAAAAAGTATTACTATGATTTATGTCAAAGAATGTTTTGCCTATGTTCTCTTCTAGGAGTGTCATGGTGTCATGTCTTATATTTAGGTCTTTAAACCATTTTGGGTTTATTTTGGTATCAGTATATGTTGTGAGGGAGGGTTCTAATTTCATTGATTTTCATGAGGCTGTCTGGTTTTCCTAACAACACTTGCTGAAGAGACTGTCTTTTCTCCATTGTATATTCTGCCTCCTTTGTCAAAGATTAATTGACCGTAGGGGTATGGGTTTCTTTCTGGCTCTGTATTCTGTTCCATTGGTCTATAGATCTGATTTTGTGCCAATACCATGCTGTTTTTATTATGGGAGCTCTGTAGAAATGTCTAAAGTCTGGGAGGGTTATGCCTCCTGCTTTGTTCTTTTTCCTCAGGATTGCTTTAGTAATTTGAGGTCTTCTGTATTTCCATATAAATTTTAGTATTATTTGTTCTAGTTCTGTGAAAAATTTCATAGGTAATTTGATAGGGATTAGACTAAATCTGTAGATTGCTTTGGGTAGTATGGCCATTTTAATAATATTAATTCTTCCAATCCAGGAGCATGGGATATCTTTCCATTTCTTTGAATTACCTTCAGTTTCCTTTATCAGTGTTTTATAGTTCTCAGCATATAAGTCTTTCACCTCCTTGGTTAAGTTTATTCCTAGGTTTTTTTTTTTTTTTAACATTTTTTAAATTGAATTAGATTGCTTTGGGTAGTATGGCCATTTTAATAATATTAATTCTTCCAATCCAGGAGCATGGGATATCTTTCCATTTCTTTGAATTACCTTCAGTTTCCTTTATCAGTGTTTTATAGTTCTCAGCATATAAGTCTTTCACCTCCTTGGTTAAGTTTATTCCTAGGTTTTTTTTTTTTTTGACATGTTTTTAAATGGAATTTTTTTAGCTTTCTTTTTCTGATATTTCATTGTTAGTGTAAAGAAATACAACAGATTTCTGTACATTAGTCATATCCTGCTACACTGCTGAATACATTTATTAGTTCTACTAGTTTTTGTGGGGCATCTTCAGGGTTTTCTATATAGAATATCATGTCCTCTGCATATAATGACAGCTTTACCTCTTCCTTTCCAATTTGGATACCTTTTATTCCTTTTTCTTGTCTGATTGCTGTTGCTAGGACTTCCAATACTATGTTGAATAGAAGTGGTGGGAGTGGGCATCCTTGTCTTGTTCCAGAATTTAGTGGGAAAACTTTCATCTTTTCACTGTTACTATGTTGGTTATGGGTTTGTCCTAAAATGGCTTTTATTATGTTGAGATATGTTCCCTCTATATCCACTTTGGTGAGTGTTTTTATTACGAATGGATGTTGAGTTTTATCAAATGATTTTTCTGCATCTATTGAGATGATCATATGGCTTCTGTCTTTTGTGGCTTCTGTCTTTTCTTTTGTTAATGTGGTGTATCACATTGATTGATTTGCATACATTGGACTATCTTTGTGATCCTTGAATGAATCCAGCTTGATCATGGCGTATGATCCTTTTTATGTATTGTTGGATTTGGTTTGCTCACATTTTGTTGAGGATTCTTGCATCTATATTCATCAAAAATACAGGCCTGTAATCTTTTCTTGTAGTGTTTTTGTCCGGTTTTGGTATCAGGGTGATGGTGGCTTCATAGAATGATCTTGGGAGTCATTAGAGTTAGGGAAGAGTTAAAGAAGGATCAGTATAAGTTCTTTGTGTGTTTCGTAGAAATTCCTAGTGAAGCCATCTGCTCCTGGACTTTTGTTTACAGGGATTCTTTTTTTCTTTTTTAACAGATTCTATTTAACTTCTAGTGACTGATCTGTTCAAATTATCTGTTTCTTCTTGACTCAATTTTTGGCAGGCAGTATGTTTCTAGAAACTTGTCCATTTCTTCTGTGTTGTCCAATTTGTGGGCATATAACTGCTCATAGTATTTTCTTATGATTTTTTATATTTCTATGGTATTGTTGCTATTTCTCCTCTTTGTTTATTTGGGTCCACTCTCTTTTCTTCTTGGTGATTTTAGGTAGAGGTTTGTTGATTTTGTTTATCCTTTTCAAAATACCAGCTCTGGGTTTTATTGATCTTTTCTATTGTTTTTTATCTCTATTTTATTTCCTCTCTGATATTTATTATTTCCTTCCTTCTGCTGACTTTGGGTTTTGTTTGTTCTTTTTCTAGTTCTTTTAAGTGGTAGGTTAGGTTGCTAATTTGAGATTTTTCTGGTTTTTTGAGGAAGGCCTGTATCGTTATGAACTTCCCTCTAACAACTGCTTTTGCTATATCCCATAGATTTTGTAAGATTTTGTCTCTGGATTGACAATAAAACAACATCTTTCATCAAAATTACTGTATTTCAGTATACACTTTGTTCAGGCACTGGGCTAGATCTTCTGCTAATATTATTCAATTTTTAGAATTTTATAAATTATAGAGTACGAGCATATCCATGATCATAAAATTTTTTTTAAAGAAAACTGCTATTTTCAGCAGAAACAAAAAGTTTTCTTTGAGGAGCAACTTTTTATTTCTCAGGCATGAAGCCTGGAGGACCAGGAGATGTGCTGAGTGAGACATTTCTCAAAGACCAGGGGAGAGTCACTCTAGCACCTGTGTTCTTCTATTTGTGAAGGTGCTGGCAAAGCCCAGTGAGGAGCTGTGGCAGCAGCAACCAGCGTGGTAATCTAGAGGTAGATCCCAGGCTCCCCTCTGGGATGCCCAGGGCTAAGAGCTATTGCTGATCACCAGAGATGCCATCTTCTCATTTCACCTTGATGACCTCTTTTCAATAGTGTCTAGGTCAGGGGGGCAGAATGAATTGGGAGATTGGGAATGACATATATACACTATTGATACTGTATATAAAATAGATAACTAGATGAGAACCTACTGTATAGCTCAGGGAACCCTACTCAGTGCTCTGTGGTGACCTAAATGGGATTGAAATCCAAAGAAGAGGGGATATATGTGTATGTATAGTTGATTCACTTTGCTGTACAGTAGAAGCTAACACAACATTGTAAAGCAACTATACTCCAATAAAAATTAATTATTAAGAAAAATAGTGTCTAGATCAGACATTGGTTCACAAACAGTGGCCCATGGGTCCAATCCAGCCTTCTACCTCTTTTTGTATGACCTGTGAGCTAAGAATGATTTTTACATTTTTAGATTGATTTTTTTCACGTGGACATCTAGTTATTCCAGTATCATTCGTTGAAAAGACTGTCTTTTCTCCACTTTGCTGCATTTGCACTCTTGTCAAAGAGCAGTTGACTCTGTTTATGTGGGACTATGGCTGGGCGCTTGCTCTTGTTCCATGGATCTATGTTTTTATTATCCTGCCCGTATCACCCCATAGCTTTATAGTAACTTTTGAAGTTGGTCAGTGTCAGTCCTCTGACTTTGTTCTTCTCCTCCGATATTCTGTTGGCTATTCTGGGTCTTTGGCCTCTCCATATAAACTTTAAAATCAGTTTGTTGATATCCAAAAAGGTTTTAACATTTTTAAATGGTAGAGAAAAATAAAAAGCAAGGTATTTAATAGCACAAGAAAATTATATGAAATTCACATTTGTCTCTGTAATTTGTTTACATATTATCTATGCCACCTTTCACAGTACAAAGTAGAGCTGAGTATTTGTCACAAAGACTGTATAGTCTTCAAAATCTAAAATATTGACTGTATTGAAGAAGTCTGCTGAACCCTGGTCTAGATCTTAGCCTGTGACTTACACTTATTTTGGTTCTGAGCACAGCCCATGGGTCTGGACTGCCCATTTTCAAATCCTTCCATCACCATGTGTTCACTGTGTCACCTTTAAAATGTCACTTATCCTTTCTGGGCCTGTTTCTTAACTGTTAAGTGGGGATGGTAGCATTTATCTCATAGAGTCGTTGTGAGGAATAAATGAATTACTTCATGTAAGTGCTTAGAACAGGGCCTGGCACCTAGAAGCTGCATATAAGTGTTCACTACCATATACATTTTTATCCTGGCTTAAAAGAATGTTACCAAAATCGTCTCAAATCTCTGCCTTGTGATTTCATCTAGCCCACTACTCCCAGAGTGATGATCATCTTAAAACGCACCCTAACACTCATCTCTTTAAAGACTGGTCATGGCTTCCTGCTACCTGTGGAGCAGCCTGGCATTCAAAGGTCCACAGCCCAGCTGCCATCTGTCTGTGCAGCCTCATGTACTCTGCCCTGCCCTCCCCCCACCTCCCCCTGCCCTCCAGTTATGAACCCTGTGCTCCAGCCCCTCCAAGCACTCCGTGTTTGTCCAAATCTCAGCACCTTCCCATCACGTGGTTCTTTCTGCACAGAACTATTTCTTCTGAGCATTTCAAAAGGGTCACTGAGATCTGGGGGCAGGATACAACCAACATTCCTGTTGTGAGCTCTGATGTGGAAACCACTGCCTGATCTCACTGTGGGCATGAAATGGAAGTATACTCTTGTTGCTCATGAAACTCCAGATAAATTCTCTTCAGGGTCAAAAAATAAAGCTGCAAAAGAAGGGTGGCGTGAAAAGAAATCAAGCCCTCTCCCCCAAGTCAGGCCTCCCTTCAGCCTTGTCTAATGCTGTCTGGGGTTCTTGCATCATATGCCGTTACAAGGAGTGTGCACCCTGGACAGAGAACTGGGTGGGGGGAAACCAGAGGAAGCAAGGGCGCTAGACCTCTGTTTACATATCAGTATCACAAATGTTTCTTGAAGCTGTTGAAGTAAGCATCAAGATTATGTAACAGTGTGAAATAAAGCTCACGATACAACATATTGGACCCTTGGGAGTATCCTATAGTTTGATTTTCTTCTAACAAAGTTATTTGACACGTTCAGTGGTAAATATTTCATGGGTGACCTCTGAAGCAAACTTCTTGCCCTTAATTGAGCTCTATAACTAATATTGTTTAAAACAACAAGAACAACAAAAACACTCTGATGAATCATCTAAATCATTACTACAAAATAAGATCTTAAACTCCAGACTATTAATATTTGATTATTGTATTTTCTTTAACCATTTGCTTTGAAATTTAATTTACTAAATAAAATAATAATTCTCTCCTTAAAAAATAGGATATTTTAATATCACAGAGTAGTCATTTGCTGTTTCCAGTATACAGTTCAAAGTCTATTTGCACTGTCTTCTAATTTTTTTTCCTCCACCCCACTTCCCACCTTACTAAGATTTTTTGCTTTTTTTTCTTTTTAATCTTATGGGCACATATTTGGCACTTTTACCTGGACAATGGGAAAAGCTGTTGCATAGACATGGCAGTAAGCGTGGAAATTTTATCTGAATCTCTGTGCCTTTACAAATCACACTGAGTATGAAGAGCACTCTGAGATGTATGTGTTCATTCTAGGTTTAACCCAGTCTGATGTGGGTGTAACAGACTATATTTACTTAGACTAGTGTTCAGTACCTGGCCTGATTTGATAGGCCCATTCTGTTTTCTGAAGTGCTATGTCATTATCTCAAGAAATGTTTTAGACATGTTATTTTAGGTACTTATTTCTGTTCAACTTTTGGGAGATTAAGGTTTCTTAATCTCTTAAGGGAGATTAAGTTAAGAAACTCCATTCTTAGCTTGTCTGTCATACTGCCAAAATTATTGCTGGATTCCGATTGCAGCCAAAAGTACAAATAGACTTGATGAAAATACGAGTAGCTGAATGATTACTCTTTGTCAGATATAAACCATAGTATGGTACTCTAGGGTACTGCTACTTTTCTTGCTCTACCTGAAAAGTAAATTTCATGTCATAGTAGTTTCTTAAACTGAGCTGATTTTATGAAAACCTAAAAATGCATTAAATTAAATCTGATTTACATGGATATCTGAAAGCAAATATACCTTTACGTGAACAAGGGAATAGGTTTTTGTATAGCTCAGTAGCTTTTAAGTTATCTTTGTTGTAATTCCTTACTGTTATTTTATTCAGAGAATGGTAAGAGGTTGCCATATAGTTAATTTAACACATACGTACAAGTCCCAATGGATAAAATAATCAAAATTCTTTAACCTACTGAATGAAGTATCTACTCCGCTCTTTTTGAAAGAATTGAGATTGCGTTGTGTTAAAGTTTGACTTCTATTGACTTTTTTAGTCATTACAGTTACCACTTAAATTCTTACCACATTATCAGAATACAAATAAAATGAAAAACATAAATGTACCTGGCTTAGAATGTAGCATGTGTAAAAGACAAGCCAGGATTAGACTTGATACAATAAGATGTTTAGAAAAGTTAAATATATATAGTATATAGAGTAATAAGTGCTAAGATGAAAAATGAAGGAATGGGGGAATAAGGAGCTTCAGATTAGGTTGTAAGCTTAGATAGCATGACCACAGCATTCCTTGATGAGAATGTAATATTTGAAGAGCCAGCCATGTGATTATCTAGGGAAAGAACACCAGATGGAGGAAACATCAAGGGCAAAGTCCTGAGAAGAGAACATACCTAACTTATTTAGCAAAAGGCAAGGGGCTCATTGTGACTAGAGCTACATGAATGGGAGATTAGTAGTAAAGTGAGTTCTGAATGGTAACAGGACCCAGTTAACATAAGGACTTGTAGACCTGCATTAGGACTTCGGCTGTTACTGAATGAAATGGGAAGTGAAGATTTTTAAGCAGAGGAGTGATACCATCACATTTAGATGTTAATAAGAGACTTCCCACTTCCAGCCAAGAGGAAGTGACAGGGATGTGGTTTATCCTTTCACCTAAAATAACGAAACTGACAAAATGTATGAAACAACAGTTTTCAAGACACTGGATGTCAGGTAACAAAGGACAATGTTCCTTGATAGTCATAAAACAAATGCGTTAAGGCTTTCGATTGCCCCAGCTGTCGCATAAGGAGGATTCCCCCAGGTAGACTCCAGCTGTCTCTCTCAGTCTAAGAGAACTCTGGGAGGCCTGGGAAGCAAAGGCAGCTAGAGTTTCCCCAACTGTACAATGGAGATACCAATGTTACCAAACTCATGGTGAGACTTACGAGTTAATATATGTTAACTCCTATATAAATGCTACATTTTCCTTATGTTTGCCATGGATTTACATCTTAAACAGAAATCTAGATCCATCTAATCACTGGATCATTTTGACCACCTGGACATTGTTTTATCTGGGCATCAAAACTCGACTATAATCCTTGCTTGTTTGCATATCTATGGGCAGACTCTTCATTTGAGTGTAAAATGTTTCTTTAGCACTTTTTCTAAGTTCCTGGGTTTTGTTTTGTTTTCTTTTCAAAAAGGCATCTGGACCAAAAATGGAACTTATTTAAGTCATGTCAGCTCAAAATGGTTATTACTGAAAGACCAGCACTTCTGAAATGGCACTGACTACTTTGAATTCCTTCCTTGATGAAGACTAGAGAGCTAAAATAATTCCAACATTCATTACTTTCTTTTCCTTTGATGGGTCAGCAATAAAATTATGCTAATGAAATAGCTGGATTCCCTCATTACAGAGAACACATGAATTAGTGAAGTTCTGCATAAAGCCTTTTATTTAGAACATTTGAAAACGTATGTATAATCTTATATTTATATCGGTCACTGCATTTATTAAAGACATTTTTCCTTTTATAAGAATTTTACAGAAGTGTTGAGGCAACTTTTAGTATATTGACAATAACATTATTCTGACTGTTTCAAGGGCCTCATTTCCTAAAGCTTTATGTACCCTTTCCTTACCCTTATGTAGAAAAAAAAAGCAAGGAATTTGTATGCTGAGACTTTGAAATGTGTTGAACAATTTGAAAAATAATTGATACAGTCAGCAAACAGGGCTGCCTGGTGCTTCTCATGTTGGGCTTGTAATAAAATTGGCTACCAAATTGCAAGTAATCAAAAGAAATAGTTGATTGCTTTTTCCACTTTAACAGGCATTATACCAAACTATTCAAAAGTGAAGGGGATTTTTTCCTCTGCCAGATCTACACAGAAGTCACAGAAGTCAGTTACTCACAAAGCTATAAGTGGAAAAGGGTGATCAAAGGGGAAGATGGCCAGAGTTTTGAGAAGATTTATATTGTAGATTTTTTTTTTTTTTTTTTGCTTTTAAACTTTGACTCTCCTCAGGAGAAAAAAATTATTTGAGAGCAAGTCTTTTAAATTGATTTTCAGTTGAAAGCATGCCAATTTCAATCTGAGACTGGTTCTACGGGTAGTTAAAGCATATACAAGAAGTGCTACCTTGTATCACTGCCCATTCTTGCTGTCTGCTTATTATTTCTTCAGAGAGCTATTGCTTATTATTAAGACTTTTATGTCTATTTGAAATTTTGTTGTCTAGAGCCATATTCTACTGCTTCTCAAACTTTAATTTTGATTCTGATTCTGTGAGTCTGCATTGGGGCCTGAAATTATGCATTTATAACAGATTCCCAGGGAATGTTTATAGTCGCAAAGCCATAGACTGCATTTTGCCTCAGCTTTCCTGCTCTCTCTTCAATCCTCCAGTCTCCTGGCTCAGATTAATGATTCCTGCTATATAACCTAGTGGGCCTCGGCCTCTGATTGCCCATACACAAGGCACATACCTGTCTCCTCTCTTTTTGCTTTGACTCATGTGGCCTAATAGTTTCACTAGATCCAATCTATAAATTTCTCATTCTAATTCTTCTATTCTGTGCCCATTCATAGTGCAGCTCCAAGAATGAAAAACAAATCAATAGGAATTATATAAAGGTATTAAAAACTTGATGTAAGCAGCGTGGCATAGAAGGAAATTTTATGGATTAAGGAGCCTGAATGATTTATTCACACCCTGACTTTGCCACTTATTAGCTCTGGAACTTCAGCCCTTGATGTCTGTACTTTAGGTGACTCATTGAGAAAACTAGTATAGAGAGGCATACATAATAGGCATACATAATACATATAGAGAGGCATACATAATACTTCTAATAGGTATACCTCAGTAGACATTCTGGTCTAAAAAATATGTGGCAATTACAGCAATAACTCAACCCCTCACCATTCTTATGTCTTAATGTATGTAAGTAAATAATACAAAAAGACTTTTTTTTTTTCATTACCAGGATAATTTAATTTTAAAGTTAAATATATGTATCATTGCCTCGTTTGGTATCCACTACAAAAAAAATGGGTTTTGTCTTAAAACCTGGATTGATACATAAGTTTTCCACTTCCCTTTTTGGGCTTATATGTCCCCTTCCCAGTAAGCCACAGTCTTTTAATTATAAAACATGTGTATTCATTTTCTCCCATTAGCATCTTTTGAAGCAGGTGGTGAATATTTTCAGAACACTTAAGCACTCATCCTGTAGAGCTAATATCTAAGGAAGGATATTCTAGGAATAAAAAACCCCGTGTATGAAAAAAGAAAAAAAATTAATTCAAATGATTTTTGTTGGTAACTTCTTGACCTAGCAATCCCTGAAAGTTGGGTAATGCCAGAATATCCTTTATTCTTTTCTCTTGAAAGACCAAGGGTAAAATGGTGACAATCATAGGTCCAGATTTCATGTAGGTCCCATTTAAGAGTTATATTAAAAAGATGAGGCAAAAAAAGGGAAAAGAAAACGTTATTATCTTTAGAATATAAAAATGATAAATGTAGTGGCCTTGTACTTGTTGGCATACAGGTCTCAAAAAACCTTTGATTAGTGATACATTTTTAATAATGTTTCAACTTGAATATATGCAATTTGAAGCACCTGATACTGTCATATTTTTTTTTAATTTCCTTAAAACTGGTATCCAGTGTTTCATTCACAGAACATGCTTAGAATCATTTTTTGTTGCTGAAAATGGAATTATGGCAACCTTTCTAGTTTATAAGAATGAAACCAGAATGATGATCACTGAAACTGGCAACTATTAATAGTGTTGATAAATAACAATCATCATATTGCTTTATGTAGAATCTTATATTTTTAAATATTTTATTTTATCTTTGGACAGTGATTCAGGGGATGGAATTTGGAGTCAGAGACATGGGTTTAAATATTAATCTACAACTTATCAACTCTCTGGCTTTGGACAAGTTGATAGAACTATTTAAGTCTCAGTTTTTCTTCCATAAAAGTTAAGTAATAATACCTAGCCAATATAATCTTTATGAAGATAAAATTAAATAATGTCAGGAAAACCTTTCCCATGGTATTTGACCTACAGGAAGGCATCAATGTATGACAACTATAATTATTACTGTTAATAATATTTGATCTTTACAAAACAGTTAAAGTGGAAGAGATAGGTCAACAATGGCTTCTAATATTCTATAGAAGAGACAACTGAGGGTAAGAAAATATCCCAAATTAATAAAAGATTCAAGATTATAAACTAAGTCTGCTGGGTCCTAGTTAGAATAACTTTTGATTATCTTTCAATTATGTAGCATCATGAATTTTTTTAAAAAGCAAGATTTTTTTGTGTTTTAGCCACAATTCTGTGTTGTCCATGTTTTACCTCATTCAGTCCTTAAACAACCATTTGAAATAGGTCCTATACTCATCCCCCTTTTACAAATGAGAAAACTGACGTAATGAGAGACGTGTAATCTGTTTACCATCATACATCTAGCAAATCGTAAAGCCAAGTTTCGAACCCAAGATATAGTACAAGAAAAGCCTGAAATTGGCTGAGACTTAATCTCTAGTCCATCATGGACTCAGATAATTTACTTTAGAAAGTTCAATATATGTTCAAATAATGGGTTTTTTTGAAATTCTATATTATCATAGACATTACCCCTGGCAGTGATAGGATGACACACATGAAATAGCAAAATTCTTGCCCTCGGGTAGCTTACAGTCTAATTGGGGAGGAAGATTTTATAAACATAACATCTAGGATAAAACAATTAATTCTCTTGAAAACTGTATGTAAGGAGACCAGAAGAAGCATATTTAGTCCCAATCTAAGATTCAGGGAAAATATTCTGGAAAGGATGGCAACTGCTGTGAGTCTTAAAAGATGAGGACATAGGAGTCAAGTGAAAAATGGAGGAGTAACAACATATTCCTAGCGCAAGAAAAAACATAAGCAAACACCAAGAATCATGAATACCTGTTACATCCTGTGAATGACAGGCTGGTTCATATTATTAGGGAGAATTTATTTTTGTATGTGGTGTGAGAAAATGTTCTTTGTTCATTCTTTTACATGTAGCTGTCCAGTTTACCCAGCACCACTTATTGAAGAAACTGTCTTTTCCCCATTTTATATTCTTGCCTCCTTCATCATAGATTAATTGACCATAAGTGTGTGGATTTATTTCTGTGCTCTTTATGCCATTGATCTATATCTCTGTTTTTGAGCCGGTAACATACTGTTTTGATTACTGTAGCTTTGGAGTGTAGTCTGAAGTCAGGGAGCATGATTCCTCCAGCTTTGTTCATTTTTCTCAAGATTGCTTTGCTATTTGGGGTCTTTTGTGGTTCCATAAACATTTTAGGATGATTTGTTCTAGTTCTATGAAAATGTTTTGGGTATTTTGATAGGGATTGCATTTACTGTGTAGATTGCTTTGGGTAGTAAGGACATAAGGACATATTAACAATATTCATTCTTCCAATCCATGAACAAGGGATCTGTTTCCATTTATTTGTATTGTCTTCAATTTCCTTCATTAATGTATTATAGTTTTCAGAGTACAATTTTGATTAAATTTATTTCTAGTTATTTTATTATTTTTGATGCAGTTGTAAATGGGATTGCTTTCTTGATTTCTCTTTCTGATAGTTCATTATCAATGTATAGAAATGCAACATACTTCATATTTTAAATAATGCATTCTGCAACTTTACTGAATTTTATTAGTGTTAATAGTTTTATGGTAGAGTTTTCAGGGTTTTCTACATATAGTATCAAGTCATCTACAAATAGTGACAGTTTAAATTCTTTCCTTCCAAATTGTATGCCTTTTACTTCTTTTTCTTATCTGATTGCTGTGTCTAGGACTTCCAATACTATATTAAAAAGAAATGATGAGAGTGGGCATCCTAGTCTTGTTCCTGATATTAGAGGAAAATCTTTCAGCTTTTTACCATTGAATGTGATGTTAGCTGTGAGTTTGTCATAAATGACCTTTATTATGTTAAGGTATATTCCCTCTATACCAACTTCTTTGAGAGTTTTTATTATTGAAAGGATGTTAAATTTTGTCAGGTGCTTTCTCTGCATCTATTGATAAGATCACGTGATTTTTATCCTTTGTTTTATTAATGTGGTATATCACATTGGTTGATTTGTGGATATTGAACCATCCTTGCATCCCTAGAATAAAGCCCACCTGATCATGATGTATGATCCTTTTTATGTATCATTGAATTTGGCTTCCCAATATTTTGTTGTGGAATTTTGCATATATGTCCCATCAGGGATATTAGCTTGTAATTTTCTTTTTTTTGTAGTGCCTTTGTCTGGTGTTGGTATATGATAATGCTGACCTCACACCAGTCAGATGGCTATCATCAAAAAGACAAGAAATAACAAGTGTTGGTGAAGATGTGGAGAAAAGGGAACCCTTGTTCACTGTTGGTGGGAATGTAAATTGGTATAGCCACTATGGAAAACTGTGTAGAGGTTCTTCAAATAATTAAGATAGAACTACCATATGATCCAGCAATTCCACTCCTAAGCAAACAAAAACACGAATTTGAAAAGACATATGCATCCCAGTGTTCATAGCAGCATTATTTATAATAGCCAAGATATGGAAGCAGCCTAAGTGCCTATCATAAAAAACTCACCACATTGATCTGACTGAGAAATGCTGCAGTCAGTGGAATTAGTGGCTTTGACCCATTCATTTTCAGTAGAAAAGAAGTAGTCTGAACAGGAATAATGCATGACAGTAAGAACATTCTGCTAATGACTTTCAGACACAGACTTTAGCTGAAAACTACCAGGCAATGAATTTTTCTAAAATACTTCATTAAAAAAAAAATTCAAGGACTTAATGTAGAAAAACAAATATCTACTGTAGAAAAACAAATCTCTACTTTTTATTTCTATTTAGGTATTGTATAAATGAACTATGGGAGTGAAGTATGCTGGTGAAAAAGTTCATAACAAAATTGGTCATTGAGTAAGCATTACAAAACATTGCCAAGGAAAAAGAAGTAGAACTGTAGGTATGATGCCTTATCCAGATTTTATAGAATTTATTTCATGACAAACTAGGTCAAAATAGGCTCATATCACAGAGGAAAAACTCAGATTCAGCAAAGTAAAAAGACTTCCTCTCTTTCCCCCCCAAATTTTCCTATATCAGATAGGTAGAGATTTTCTTTTGCTTCTCTATATTAAACATGTGTTCTGTTCTAGGGAAGCACACCTCTGGCTTAGTATTTGCTGTACTATGGTGTATTAAAAAAGTGCTGTACTAGAGAAATCTTTCCTTTTGCCCATTCATAAATCTCATTACATTGGTTAAAGGGAAACATGTCTGTCCTCTCTTACCCGGGATTGAGAAAATTCAGGGCTCAGGATTAGAAGTAGAAAGCTTCTAAGGAACGGGACTTAAGGTGTAAAAAATTCACTGGTTTAATATTTTCTGATGTTAATATTTCTAAAATTTTCAGGCTTCAGTAGTCAATGCCAATTTTGACAAGGGGATCCCCGTAGAAGGGGTGTTGCCTCCTGTGGGTGCCCAAAATGTTAATTTGAGAGGAGGTGATGTAATTTCCTTTACAAGTCTAGAAGTCAGAAGAACATACTGCTAGGATTAGTTGTGTGGCTTTGAACAAGTCATTTACTTTCTATTTAAATTTTCTTTCTTATAAAATATACTAAAATAGCTGCTTTCCCTACCAAATGCCTAGATAATGTAGGTGAGATTGCTTTGTCAACTACAGATTTTAAAATATAAGTTTTTACAATTCACTTTCATACTGTCTGAGGCATAAAAGACCAATGCAAAAAAGGTTACTGTGTATTCATCTATATGCTTCAGAGATATGAAAGGATTGGGGAATTTTCTTTTTATTTTTATATTCTAGGATTTTGGGGGGACAATTATTACAATACTTCAAAACCAACAGAGAAAATTCCAGGTGTGAGCAGTAAGAAAGATGTAAATCAAATACTTGCCAAGATAACCTTACAACCTGGAAAGGATTCTTCATCATAGGTATTTTGATAAAATAATGGTTATTTAGTGTTTTATTAATCCAGAGGACCTTCCAGACAGCTAAAACCTTTTTTCATGAGCATATATTTTGTAACTTATCATTGTTACGGTTGCAAAAGGTTTATAGGGAAGCAAAGGCATATAATCCTCTCTTTAAAGGCACTTTTAACCTCAGGGAGACATAATGCAGCAAAATTGTTTGATGTTTGGAGGAAACTCATAAGAACATATAGAGAACAAATGTTTATTTAAAACATGAGAGGTCATTTTGTAGGTACACCCGAGTTCATATCTATTATTTTTGCCTCACAGGTTCTATACACCACCCTCTTGCCAATAGAACCCAAATTTTTCACTGGAAGATCACTTTTTTTATACATTCTTGCATTAATCTGGGTCCTCCAAGAAGATGACACTAAAACAAGATTAAGCATGCAGGAGATTTATTGGAGGAGGGTGAGAGAAAAAGCGAGGAGAACTTTCAGACTGCCATCAGTTTGGCACCTATGGTATGGGGTTGAGGAAAGAGGAATGGAACAGGAAGAGTCCAGACCATAGCATCATTCTAAAAAAGGTTCATCTAAGCCAATAGGGGATACCTGAGCCAATCCCACCCATTAAAGGAGTCCTCTGTCTCCTAGAACTGCACTAGTCCCCCTGCTCCTCATTGGGTTCAGCACCTCTCTGGGATGAACACATGTGAAGCATGGTCGCAGCAGAGATGCGGTGGTAAATCCAAAGGGGCAGCATCTGGGATTGTCACTCAATTATGCACCTTCACTAAGAGCTCTGAGTGGTGCACCTTCATGGCTGTCATAACTCTCAACTCACCTACTTCTGGTGGATTTTACCTTGCTTATGGCCCCAGGGGTGAACACACAGTCTGGCCAGTCACAAAATTATATTTACAATGACCAGAGCTGTTGGTTCCGAGATGGGCCTATGAGCTACTTAAAACCAACGAGCAGCAATGAACTATTTTTGATATTGTTAGAAGAAGAGCTTGTATTCTTTCTTTAGATTATCTAAACTTTCAGCTGTTGGGAAATCCTTTATGGAGTGTAACTATTAAACCAGTACAGCCAAAGTCAGAGCTATGAAATTTAGAAAAGCTGAGCTCTGATGATATTCACCCCTTGAAGAAAGCTGTGCCTGATTTCTTGAATTTTTAGTTTTATGAGCCAATGTATTTATTTTTTTAATGTATTCAATACTAACTCAAACAGCTAAGGGTTGCTGAAAAGATTTGGGTAACTAGATGAGGACTGACCCCACAAAGGCTTTAACTGAGAGTACTGAGGTCTGTAACATCAGGAGCTGCCTTGTTTGCCCTTAATTCTCCGATCCTAACACTAATCTGCCACGTGGTATTTTTTTATGGCACATACTTTATAAGTAATTAAAGTTTTTAAATAAATGAAGTTAATAAAAATTTGTTTAATGAATTAATGAAGTTCTCAACGAAGAGCAAAGTTTTAAGAAATGGAAGAGAGAATGAGGGAGCTCTATGAAATCATTTTCTTATGTCTTGTAGATCCTCAGAAAATGAGATTCTTTAGGCAGAGTGTTTTTGAAGACAATTTTGAAGACAATTCTCACTCTAAATCCTTGGAAACACACAGTATACAAGGCCATCGTTATTCCTTGCATGCATGAAACAAAACCCTCATATGATATTCCATTGAATCATTGAATAATAAACAGTGAAGGAGTAGGCATGGGTGGAGATGTGTAGGTTTTCTTTAATTTTACTTGAAACAGCAAGGCCTGTAGGTAGAATGTCAAGAGGATGAGGATGTACATCATAACTTTCTCAGTTGAGAGAAAAAGCACTTTCTCAGTTGAAAGAAAAAGCACTAGCTAAATATGCATGCAAAAATTTGGCTAATCCCCAAAGTCAATGTTGGTTACAGTTGATTGATAAAAATATGCTTCTTTATTTAAGGTCAAATTCATTTGTAACAATTTTGTTTACTAAGCAGCTCCCAAGAGGATACTGGTCTGACATAACTGTGCATGCATTTTCTCACCTAAATGCATAAACCTCCCTTCAGTTTCAGTGTACCTGATACATTGTATGACATGCTGCTAAAAGAACAAAAACAAACAAACAAACAAAAACGCCTCACAATGTCAGCTTATTTGGATTTGCCTCACATGAAAATGTCCTGAGGGTACTCTTCCCCAAGAGTAGACAACAAAATCACCTTTTAGAGACTACAGAATGTCCCTAACAATGTTAATGGTTAAGAATAAAGATATTGTAGGAGAAGTTCTTGAAAAATAATGAAAAAATAGGCTTTTACCCTCAAGAATAACCATATGTGCTTATTGTATTATAAAATTACGTCACTTTACTCTACTCAAGTATACAATATGGCCCTTGGATGTTAGAATTAAGAGCACTCTGTTGAAATGTATGTCAACATTATTTGATCTAGAGAAAGACATAATACAACTTTTGATCTATTTCACTGTGAATCCTTGTTATGTTAAGCAGAAGGAAAAATGAAGCAGTTTAATTTTGCTCAAATGTTTTGCATTATAAGAAAGCTACAGTAATACTCAAAAGCTCTTATTCCCTTGGGATTCTAATGAATGTAAGTTTATCACAGTGATTTAGTTTTTAAATAAATGAAACCATATGGGCACCTTCTCCAGTTACAGTTTACAGGGTCTGAAAGTGGGGCTCTTATCAGCAGGTTTTTAAATGAAGCATTTGTAAGGTAAGTGACCTAATCTCAACAAATAAAAACATGAGATTTAAGTTGTTTTAGGATATTTTGGCAAGTACAAAGTTCATCTCTCAAAAGAGCTCCTGATTACTTGAACTAACCTTTGAAGTATCATTCTTATTTCTATATGTAAACTGCTCCTCAAACACTTCTCACTGTTCCTCTTCTAAGCCTTTATTATGACCTCTACTTTCTGAAAGTTGGATAAGAGGGCCAATGTCTGTACCTTCTGAAAGAGCCACATGAGAGAGAATAAAGGCTTCTGCTTTATACTTAAAGTGGGAAAAAGTTTCAAAGAATTCATCATTCTTTTATTGGCCTCTCTCCACCACTTACCTATTTTTAAAAAATTGCCCATAAAGACTTACTTTAAATTTGATCTCTTTATTAAAGCCATCCTAATAAGCTAGCTCGTATCTTCTAACCCTTGTCCTTTCTTATTGCTTTGAGCATATTTGTGTTCATAATTCATTTTGTTCTAGCTTGATTGAGAACAAACAATATAACTTAGGTGTCTTTGTATTAATATAATTCCTAGTACCGTGCCTCACACATAGCTGATCTAATTAATGTCTGTCAAATGTTTCAGTAACAGAATGGATGAGTTCAGTTGATCCACATAAATCCTGTTCTAGAAAGTCCAAATTTAGTCTGGAAAATATCAGAAGTTAACGATCATTGGTTTTTGTTTTGGTTTGTTTTTTGATAGCCGGAGGTGTATCTACAGTGCAAAAATTGCCCAGATTGATTAAAATGTTCATTGTTAGCAATTCAAGATATATGTCACAAAGAATGGCACGCTGGGCCTTCAGGGTAATGCTGAGACCCCACCAGCTAAAAGATAAACATCAGAGAGAAATTTTTACAACTCTCAGCTATCAAGTACTGTTAGGATAGTTTTAATACTTGATTTCTTAAGTCTTCATAACAAACCGGCTTTGCAGTTATGGACAACGCATTGTTACAGAGAAAGATTTGTTATCTTGTCCAAAATAACTTAAATTTAGAATAGTAAATGGCCAGCTAGAATTCATACCCTGTTTTGTCTGACACCCAGGTATATCCTATTTCCAATGTATTATTCTGCTTTGAAGGTCATCTTCAAAGAAAACTGTTTTGGACCTAATTGTGCCCTCCCCCTTTCCCCAATTCATATGTTGAGGCCCTAAGCCCCAGTGTAGCTATATTTGGGGATAGGGCCTTTAAAGAGGTAACTTAGGTTAAATGAGGTCATAAGGTTAGGGCTCTAATGCAATATGACTGATGTTCTTAGAAGCAGAGGAAGAGACCATGTAATGAAAAGACGTTGAATTTTATCCCCATGGTCATTAGGGAGCTACTGTAGACTTTGAAATAAGAGTGAGACATGGTAAAATTTGGATTTTAGAGAGATTACTTTGGTGACGATGGAACAAGTGGAGTCGAGGTAGGCAGATCAATTAGAAGACTCCCTCACTCAGATGAGGGACTTTGAGGGTCTGAATCAAGAGCCCCTTTGAGGGACTCTAATCCAGTATGACTGGTGTCCTTCCTTATAAAAAGAGGAAAAGACTATGTGAGGCCACAGTGAGAAAACAGCCAACTGCAAGTCAAGAAGAGAGGCCTTAAGAGAAATACACCCCGCTGACACCTTGATCTCTGCCTTCCAGCCTCCAGAACTGTGAGGAAATAAATTTCTGTTTTTTAAGCCACCCAGTCTGTGGTATTTTGTTATGGCAGTGTTAGCTGACTAATACAGAGGCACTATTAAAAATCTAGATCTATGCAGTAATAGAAAAATATTTAGGTCTAGAGACTAGGAAATGATCTAGAGATACAATGTCTCAGTGCTTTTCATGACAACCTCATTCAGTCATATGAAAATAAGAGGTATTTACTTACTACGTCCCTGCCAAGTCACTGCCCAGTGCAGGCAGCAAGGCTTCTGAGCCCCCAGATTTGGCATCTCTTCATAATCTCTACAACTCCCTTTTGTGGAACCACTTTCTAGATTACAGCTTAATAAAACTTGGCATTATTGCCCTTGGTCTAATACGAACACTGCTAATTCCTAGAGCCAAACTGCACAGTACTTACTGTGAATTCGGTTTTCCTAGGACTCTGTGATGAGTGGAGATTAGTGTGGCAGATTCTGTTTGCTGAGGACCTCTGTTATCTTGTCCCAGTTGCTCATTTCCCTCTTCTCCTCTATATGCCTCTTTATGCCCAGAACATCTCTTGATGTATGTGTGGCACTTTTTTCCTCAACTGTGGGAGATTGAAAAGATACTTGTACAGTGCTAATGACTGGTCAGTCATTGTTACTATGAGGTATTTCCCCTTCCTCCTTGTTTGTCCTTGGATCTTTATTTTTCTGGGTGCTGCATTTTTAAATGATTTTATTTTATTTACACAATATTTCTTCAAAGGTGCTACTCTCTTTCAAAGTGATATGATGGAAATGGAAAAAATATTGAGAATTCCAAGCTGAAAAATGTATTGCTTTCTTGTTTCTGCTGGACTAGTTGGAGAAAATGTTTCTCATAGTAATAATGCTGTTAAATGACAAGACAATCAAGCCCTCACACTTTCATTTTCTATTTGAAAAGATGAACTTATAACTAGCATTGTGGGAGACATTATACCTGTAATCAAAAGAGCTTGACTTTAAAATGAAAAGAATCTCATAAGGCTATCTAAGACAGGGGATTATTCTTGTCAAAATCATTAGCTCCCCATTAAGTCCAAATAGAATAAAGCCTTTGTTAAATTACTGGGAGATGATTCTCCTGTCAGAATCTGATCTCTTATCCAAATTCTCTAGGGAGGAGCAACAGCGGTAACAATGAAGTTTAAAGTTTGTTACCATTGAGCCCTATGGTAGAACGTCATTTTTATATTATTCTTGGCCATAAATGGAAAGAATGCAATAGTCATAAAGTCTTGTGGATACTAATGTAGAGATGTGAAAGGCAGGCAGAGACAGCAGCAGGAGGATTTTCTGCATTTTACAGAGGTATCTTCTGAGTTTAGTGATACCGGGTAATGGGGCAGTTAAAATTCATTCTGAGAGGCCCTCTGCAGAATAAACGACAGGCCAGTGAACTTAGTCTCTGACCAAATATGAATGACTATCAAGATCATAGAACCTTCTCTCAGTTCGTTAGACTTCTTTTTTTTAATTGAATAATTTATAAAAGGTTCTAGGAGTTGGATTTATAAGAGATTTGTATGTAATAAAAAGCTTATATGTAAAATACACCTATGGTATACAATAGTTCTTTAACCCTTAAAGCAATCCTGAGTGGTCGTCTCTATTATGTTCATTTTCCACATTTATATAATTCAAAGCTCAGAAAGGTTATAGCTCTCATCAAATAAGTGTCAGAGATAAGACTAAGTCTGGCTTCTTTGATCCTAAGTCCAGAGGTCTCTGTGAGAATGTCATAACACTTTCTCCATGTTTATTAAGGAGGTAGTTAACAACCATTTTCTACCATAATAGCTGCACCAATTTACTTTTCCACCAAGTAAGGTGGAAAAGGGTTTCCTTTTCTCCTAGACAACACTTGATATTTTTTGTCTTTTTGATGATAGCCATTCTAGTAAGTGTGAGTTGATGTCTCTATGGTTTTGATTTGCATTTCCCTAATGATTAGTGACTTTGACCATCTTTTCATGTATCTATTGGCCATCTGTGTATCTCCTTTAGAAAAATGTCTGTTCAGATCCTCTGCCAAATTTTTAATCAGATTGTGTGTGTATGTGTTTTGCTATTGAGTTGTATGAGTTCTTTACATATTTTGAATATTAACCCCTCATCATATATATATGATTTGCAAGTATTTTACCCCATTTTGTAGATTGCCTTTCATTTTGTTGATGGTGTCTTTCTTTTTAGTTTGAAATAGTCCCATTTGTTTATTTTTGCTTTTGTTACCTTTGCTTTTGCAGGCAGATTCAAAAAATCATGGCCTAGACCTATGTCAAGGAGCATACCACCTGTTTTCTTCTAGGATTTTTATGATTTTAGGTCTTACATTCAAGTTTTTAATCCATTTTCAGTTAATTTTTGGTATAGTGCAAGATAGTGGTCGTCCAGTTTTCCCAACACTATTTATTGAAGAGACTGTCCTTTCCCCATTGTATGTTCTTGGCTCATTTGCCTTAAGTTAACTGACTATAAATGTGTGGGTTTGTTCCTGAGATCTCTATTCTGTTTCACTGATTGTCTGTTTTTATACCAATACCGTATTGTTTTCAACATTATAACTTTGTAGTATAGCTTGAAGTAGTAAGTGTGGTGCTCACAGCTTTGTCCTCCTATCTCAAGATTACTTTGGCTGTTAGTGATCCTTTGAAGTTCCATACAAAATTTAGGATTGATTGTTCTATTTCAGTGGAAAATGCCATTGGAATTTTGATAGGAATTGCATTGAGTCTGTAGATTGCTTTCAGTATCGTGAGCATGTTGACAATATTAATTCTTCAAGTTCATAAGCACAGAATATTTTTCCATTTACTTGTGTCTTCAATTTGTTTCATTAATGTTTTACAGTCTTCAGTGTACAGGTTTTTCACCACCTTGCTTAAATTCTAAGTATTTTATTGTTTTTGATGTAATTGTAACTGGTATTGTTTTCTTAATTTATCTTTCTGTAAGTTTGTTTTTAGGGTATAGAAACACAACTCATTTTTGTGTAGTAATTTTGTATCCTGAAACTGTACTAAATTTATTTATTAGTTCTAAAAGTTTTGGTGGAGTCTTTAAGGTTTTCTATGTATAATATCATATCCTCTGCAAATACAAACAATTGTACTTTTTTCTCTCTGATTTGGGTGCCTTTATTTTTTTTATTTTTAGTATTTCATTTAATTTTTTATTGAAGTATTGTTGATTTACAGTATTGTGTTAGTTTCAGATGTATTACATAGTGAGTTAGTATTTTTACAGTTTATATTCCATTATAGGTTATTAAAAGATGATGGTTATAATTCCCTGTTCTATACAGTGTGTCCTTATTGCTTGTCTAATTCATAAACGTAGTTTGTATCTGTTAATCCCCCTGATTTGTGCCTCCCTGCTTTCCTCTCACCTCTGGCAACCATAAGTTTATTTTCTATATCTGTGAAACTGTTTCTGTTCTGTAAATTCATTTTTATTTTTTTTAGATTACACATATAAGTGCTGTCATAAAGTATTTGTCTTTCTCTGACTTGCATCACTTACTGTGATAGTCTCTAGGTCTGTTCATGTTTCAGTAAATGGCAGTACTGCATTCTTTTTATGGCTGAGTAATATTCCATTGATAAATACCACATCTTCTTTATCCATTTATCTGCCTGTGGACATTTAGGTTGCTTCCATGGTGCTGCTATGAACATTGGAGAGTGCATCTATCTTTTTGAATTAGAGTTTTTGTCTTTTCTGGATTTATGCCCAGGAATGAGATTGCTGGATCATATGGTAACTCTATTTTTATTTTTTAAGGAACATCCATACTGTTTCCATGTAAGTGGTTGCACCAACTTAGATTCCCATCAACAGTGTATGAGGGTTCCCTTTTCTCCACACCCTCTCCATTTATTATTTGTAGACATCTTGAGGATAGCCAGTCTGACAGGTGTGAGGTGACATCCTGTGATTTTGATTTGCATTCCTCTAATTATTAGCAATGTTGAGCATTTTTTCATGTACCAGTTGGCCATCTGTAGTCTTTTTGGAGAAATATCTATTTAGGTCTTCTGCCCATTTTTTGATAAAGTTGTTTTTTTCTGTTTTGTTTTGCTATTGAGTTGTATGAGCTGTTTGCATATTTTGGAGATTAAACCCTTGTTGGTCACATCATTTGTGAATATTTTCTCCCATTCCATAGGTTATCCTTTTGTTTTGTTGATGGTTTCCTTTGCTGTGCAAAAGCTTTTAAATTTAATTAGGTTTTGCTTTTATTTATTTAGTTATATAAATCATCTATTTAGTTTTGCTTTTATTTCTTGTGCCTTAGGAAACTGATCCAATAAAATATTGATTTGATTTATGTCAAAGTGTTCCACCTATGTTCATTTCTAGGAGTTTTACTCTTTCAGGTTTTACATTTAGGTATTTAAACAGTTTTGAGTTTATTTTTCTATATGGTATGAGGGAATGTTCTAATCTCCTTATTTTACATGTGACTGTGCAGTTTTCCCAGCATCACTTGTTTAAGAGACTGTCTTTTCTCCACTGTATTGATATAGTTTTGCCTCCTTTGTCATAGATTAATTGACCATATGTGTGTGATCTATTTCTGTACTCTCTGTTCTGCTTCATTGGTCTATATGACTGTGTTTGTGCCAATACCATGCTATTTTGATTACTGTAGCTTTGTAGTATATTCTGAAGTCTGGAAGAGTTATAACTCCTGGTCTTTGTTCTCAGAACTTCTTTGTCAATTTGGGATTTCTGTGGTTCCATATAAACTTTAGGATTATTTGTCCTAGTTCTGTGGAAAATGTCATGGCTATTTTGATGGGGATTGCATTTTATCTGTCTATTGCTTTAGGTAGTATGGCCCTATTAATAATATTAATTCTTCAATCCAAGAGCATGGCATATCTTTTCATTTCTTTGAATCATCTTCAGTTTTCATCAGCAATGTTTTATAGTTTCCAGAGTATAGGTCTTTCACCTCCTTGGATAACTTTATTCCTAGGTATTTCTTAATGTAATTTTAATTGGGGTTGTGTTTTACTTTCTCTTTCTGATATTCCATTGCTAGTGTATAGAAATGCAACAGATTTCTCTATATTTATTTTGTATCCTGCAACCTTGCTGTATTAATTTATTGGTTCTAATAGTTTTTGGGTAGAGACTTTACAGTTCTCTATATAGATTATCGTGCCATCTGCAATTCATGACAGCTTTACATCTTTTCTTCAAATTTGGATGCCTTTTATTTCTTTTTCTTGTCTAATTGCTGTGGCTAGGACTTCCAGTAATATGTTGAATAGAACTGCTGAGAGTGGGCATCCTTGTCTTTTTCCTGAATTTAATGAGAAGGCTTTCAGCTTTTCACCATTATGAAAAGCTGTGGATTTGTATTATGTTGGCTGTAGATTTGTCATAAATAGCCTTTATTGTGTTGAGATATGTTCCCTCTATACCCACTTTGATGAGGGTTTTTATCATGTTGAATTTTGTCAGTGCTTCTTCTGCATCTATTGAAATGATCGTACGTTTTTGTTTCTCCTTTGTTATTGTACTGTATCACATTGATTTGTGTATATTGAACCATCCTTGTCACCCTGGAATAAATTTAACTTCATCATGGCATATGATCCTCTTTATGTATTTTTGGATATGGTTTGCTAATATTCTGTTGAGGATTTTTGCATCTATATTCACCAAAGATATTGGCCTGTAATTGTCCTTTTTTTGTAGTGTCTTTGTCTGGTGGATACCTTTTATTTCTTTTTCTTGTCTATTTGCTGTAGCCATAATTTCTAATAATATGTTGACTAAAAATGATGAGAGTGAGAATCCTTGTCTTGTTGCTGATATTACTAAAAACAAAAAACAGAAAACTTTCCCTTTTCCCTATTGAGTATGATGCTAGCTTTGGCCTTGTCATATATAGCCTGTATTATGTTGAGGCATGTTCCCTCTTACTCACTTTTTTGAGAGTTTTTTCTATTATGAATGTATGTTGAATTTTCAATAATTTTTCTGCATCTTTTGAAATGATTATATGTTTTATAGCCTTCATTTTGTTAACATGGTGTATTACATTGATTGATTTGTGGATGTTAAAGCATCCTTGCAACCCTGGAATACAGTCTACTTTATTATGGTGTATAATCCTTTCAGTATATTGTTGAATTTGCTTTTCTAATAGTTTGTTGAAAATGTTTACATCTATGTTCATCAGGGATATTGACTTTTTAAAAAATAGTGTAATCTCTTTCAACACTTAACCTGTGGTCTAGATGTGTCTGCATGTGTGTGTGTGTATGCAAGTGTGTGTACTCACAAACAGTGTAAGTACACATTTCTCTAGATAGTTATCATTTACAGTAGAAATTTTTATATAAAGTTATTTATGTTAACATAATTTTATGACAGAATTATCAACAATTTTCACAACACTAAAAAATAAGTAAATAAATCACATCAGAAAATAAATACTCATGAATATAACTATTCAGCCTGTACCTCAACTTAAAAAAAAATCACTGTATAAAGTTTTAGTAAAACGGCCAGTCCTCTCATCCTTTTAAAAGGATCTTCAGGAAGTATAAAATAATGTAAGAGGAAGGATAGTTATCTTCTGAGGATTTGTTTGAAGATCTGAAATTTAGTTTGGCATTATTCAAGGTTAAATTAAACTAGAGAAAAGAGATTACTGAGAAGAAAAGTTGGGTGTGTGTGCCTTTCTGTGCTACAAGGTACCAGAAATGACAAGAGACGCAAATTAGTCCAGACTTTTTTTTTTAATTTTGTGCACTTAAACATAGACCTACCTAGTAAGATAAATACTTAATTTAGATAAAGTCCAGAATTCATATTTTCAGTCAAATCTTTCTTGGAAGATAAATGCTAGTAAGATAGAGACGTTAAAAACTGGAATAGGGGTGGACCTTCAAGATGGTGGAGGAGTAAGACATGGAGATCACCTTCCTCCCCACAAATACATAAAAAATACATCTATATGTGGAACAACTCTTACAGAATACCTGCTGAACATTGGCAGAAGACCTCAGACTTCCCAAAAGGCAAGAAGTTCCCCACATACCTGGGTAGGGCAAAAGAAAAAAGAAAAGCAGACACAAAAGTATAGGGATGGGACCTGCACCTCTGGGAGGGAGCTGTGAAGGAGGAAAAGGTTCCACACACTAGGAAGCCCCTTCACCGGTGCAGATGGGGTGGCGGAGGAGAAGCTTTGGCGCCACAGAGGAGAACGCAGCAACAGGGGTGTAGAGAGCACAGTGGAGAGATTCTCGCACAGAAGATTGCTGCCAACCAGCACTCAGCAGCCTGAGAGGCTTGTCTGCTCACCTGCCAGGACGGGTGGAGGCTGGGAGCTGAGGCTTGGGCTTTGGAAGTCAGATCCCAGGGAGAGGACTGGGGTTGGCTGCATGAACACAGCCTGAAGGGGGCTAGTGTGCCACAGCTAGCAGGGAGGGAGTCTGGGAAAAACTCTGGACCTGCCTAAAAGGCAAGAGCCCATTGTTTCGGGGTGTGCAAGTAACGGGGATTCCTTCACTGTCTGCCCACAGAAGGCAGAGCAACACCTAAGCGAGCTCCAGAGATGGACGCGAGCTGCAGCTATCAGCTCAGACTTCAGAGACGGGCATGACATGCTAAGGCTGCTGCTGCAGCCACCAAGAATCCTGTGTGCAAGCACAGGTCACTATCAACATGCACACCCCTCCCCAGGAGCCCGTGCAGCCTGCTACTGCCAGGGTCCCGTGGTCCAGGGGCAATTTCCCCAGGAGAACACGCGACATGCCTTGGGCTGTTGGAACATCACACTAGTCTCTGCTGCAGCAGGCTCGCCCCACATTCCAACTATTAACTACAGTACCCCTCCCTCCCCCCGGCATGGGTGAGCCAGAGCCCCCTAATCAGCCACTGCTTTAACCCCATCCTGTCTGGGCAGGAACAGAAGCCTGAGGGCGACCTACATGCAGAGGTGGGGCCAAAACCAAAGCTGAACCCCAGGAGTTGTGCGAACAAAGAAGAGAAAGGGAAATTTCTCCTTGTAGCCTCAGGAGCAGTGGATTAAATCCCCACAATCAACTTGAGGTACCCTGCATCTGTGGAATACCTGAATAGACAATGAATCAATCCAAAACTGACGTGGTAGACTTTGGGAGCAACTGTAGACTTCGGGTTAGCTGTCTGTGACTGACTTGCTTCTGATTTTTATGTTTATCTTAGTATAGTTTTTAGTACTTATTATCATTGGTGGATTTGTTTATTTTTGGTTGCTCTCTTCTTTTTTTTAATTACTTTGATTTTCTTTAATAATTTTTTTATTTTAATTCTTTTCTTTTACTTTTTACTTTATTATTTCAAATTATTTGTTTTTCTTTTTTTTCTCCCTTTTCTCCTGAACTGTGAGACTGACAGGGTCTTGGTGCTCTGGTCTGGTGTCAGGCCTGAACCTCTGAGGTGGGAAGGCTGAGTTCAGGACATTGGAACACCAGATACCTCCCTGCCCCACTTGATATCAATTGGCAAGAGCTCTCCCAGAGATCTCTGTTTCAACACAAAGATCAGCTCCACCCAACGGCCAGCAAGCTCCAGTGCTGGACGCCCCATGCCAAACAACTAGCAAGACAGGAACACAACCCCACCCATTAGCAGAGAGGCTGCCTAAAATCATGCTAAGTTCACAAGCACCCCAAAACACACCACTGGACATGGCCCGGCCCACCAGAAAGGCAAGATCCAGCCCCACCTACCAGAACACAGGCACCAGTCCCCCCCACCAGGAAGCCTACACAAGCAACTGAACCAACCTTACTCACTGGGGGCAGACACCAAAAACAACGGGAACTACAAACCTACAGCCTGTAAAAAGGAGACTCCAAACACAGTAAGTTAAGCAAAATGGGAAGACAGAAAAATAAGCAGCAGATGAAGAAGACCCATCAGACCAAACAAATAAAGAGGAGATAGGTAGTCTACCTAAAAAATGATAGTAAAGATGATAGTAATGATAGTACAGATGATCCAAAATCTTGGAAACAGAATGGAGAAAATACAAGAAATATTAAACAAGGGCATAGAAGAACTAAAGAGCAAACAAACAATGATTAACAACACAATAAATGAAATTAAAAATTCTCTACAAGGAATCAATAGCAGAATAACTGAGGCAGAAGAAAGGATAAGTGACCTGGCAGATAAAATAGTGGAAATAACTACTGCAGAGAAGAATAAAGAAAAAAGAATGAAAAGAATTGAGGACAGTCTCAGAGACCTCTGGGACACCAATAAATGCACCAACATTGGAACTATAGGGGTTCCAGAAGAAGAAGAGAGAAAGAAAGGGTCTGAGAAAATATTTGAAGAGATTATAGTTGAAAACTTCCCTAACATGGGAAAGGAAATAGCCTCCCAAGTCCAGGAAGCACAAAGAGTCCCATACAGGATAAATCCAAGGAAAAACACACCAAGACACATATTAATCAAACTATCAAAAATTAAGTACAAAGAAAAAATATTGCAAGAAGCAAGGGAAACACAACAAATAACATACAAGGGAATCCCCAAAAGGTTAACAGCTGATCTTTCAGCAGAAACTCTGCAAGCCAGAAGGGAGTGGCAGGACATACTTCAAATGATGAAAGGGAAAAACCTACAATCAAGATTACTCTACCCAGCAAGGATCTAATTCAGATCCAATGGAGATATTACAACCTTTACAGACAAGCAAAAGCTAAGAGAATTCAGCACCACCAAACCAGCTTTACAAGTGCTAAAGGAACTTCTCTAGGCAGGAAACACAAGAGGAGGAAAAGACCTACAAAAATAAACCCCAAACAATTAAGAAAATGGGAATAGGAACATACATATCGATAATTACCTTAAAGTAAATGGATTAAATGCTCCAACCAAAAGACATAGACTGGCTGAATGGATACAAAAACAAGACCCATATATATATATATATATATATATATATGCTGTCTACAAGAGACCCACTTCAGACCTAGGGACACATATAGACTGAAAGTGAGGGGATGGAAAAAGATATTCCATGCAAATGGAAATCAAAAGAAAGCTGGAGTAGCAATTCTCATATCACACAAAGTAGACTTTAAGATAAGGACTATTAGAAGAGACAGAGAAGGACCCTACATAATGAGCAACGGATCAATCCAAGAAGAACATGTAATAATTGTAAATATTTATGCACCCAACATAGGAGCACCTCAATACATAAGGCAAATACTAACAGCCATAAAAGGGGAAATCAACAGGAACACAGTAATAGTAGGGGACTTCAACACCCCACTTTCATCAATGGACAGGTGATCCAAAATGAAAATAAGTAAGGAAACACAAGCTTTAAATGATACATTAAACAAGATGGACATAATTGATATTTATAGGACATTCCATCTCAAAACAACATAATACACATTCTTCTCAAGTGCTCATGGGAAATTCTCCAGGAGAGATCATATCGTGGGTCACAAATCAAGCCTTCGTAAATTTAAGAAAATTGAAATCCTATCAAGTGTCTTTTCCGACCACAATGCTATGAGACTAGATATCAATTACAGGGAAAAAAACTGTAAAAATTACAAACACATGGAGTCTAAATAATACACTACTAAATAACCAAGAGATCACTGAAAAAAATCGAAGACGAAATAAAAAAATACCTAGAAACAAATAAAAATGAAAACATGATGACCCAAAACCTGTGGGATGCAGAAAAAGCTGTTCTAAGAGGGAAGTTTAGAGTAATACAATCCTACCTCAAGAAACAAGAAAAATCTCAAACAACCTAACCTTACATCTAAAGCTATTACAGAAAGAAGAACAAAAAAACCCCAAAGTTAGCAGAAGGAAAGACATAAAGATCAGATCAGAAATAAATGAAAATGAAGTGAAGGAAACAACAGCAAAGATCAATAAAACTAAAAGCTGGTTCTTTGAGAAGATAAACAAAATTGATAAACCACTAGCCAGACTCGTCAAGATAAAAAGGGAGAAGACTCAAATCAACAGAATTAGAAATGAAAAAGGAGAAGTAACAATTGACACTGCAGAAATAGAATCATGAGGGATTACTACAAGCAACTATATGCCAATAAAATGGACAACTGGAAGAAATGGACAAATTCTTAGAAAAGCACAACCTTCTGAGACCAAACCAGGAAGAAATAGAAAATATAAACAGACCAATCACAATCACTGAAATTGAGACTGTGATTAAAAATCTTCCAACAAACAAAAGCCCAGGACCAGGAGAGTTTTATCAAACATTTAGAGAAGAGCTGACACCTATCCTTCTCAAACTCTTCCAGAATATAGCAGAGGGAGGAACACTCCCAAACTCATTCTACGAGGCCAACATCACCCTGATACTAAAACAAGGCAAAGATGTCACAAAGAGAGAAAACTACAGGCCAATATCACTGATGAACATAGATGCAAAAATCCTCAACAAAATACTAGCAAACAGAATCCAACAGCTCATTAAAAGGATCATACACCATGATCAAGTGGGGTTTATCCCAGGAATGCAAGGATTCCTCAATACATAAAAATCAATCAATGTGATACACCGTATCAACATACTGAAGGATAAAAACCATACGATCATCTCAATAGATGCAGAAAAATCTTTCAACAAAATTCAACACAAAACCATCCAGAAAGTAGGCATAGAGGGAACTTACTTCAACATAATAAAGGCCATATATGACAAACCCACGGCCAACATCGTCCTCAATGGTGAAAAACTGAAAGCATTTTGACTAAGATCAGGAATAAGACAAGGTTGCCCACTCTCACCACTCTTATTCAACATAGTTTTGGAAGTTTTAGCCTCAGCAATCAGAGCAGAAAAAGAAATAAAAGAATCCATATCAGAAAAGAAGAAGTAAAGCTGTCACTGTTTGTAGATGACATGATACTATACATAGAGTATCCTAAGGATGCCACGAGAAAACTACTAAAGCTAATCAATGAATTTGGTAAAGTAGCAGGATACAAAATTAATGCACAGAAATCTCTTGTATTCCTATACGCTAATGGTGAAAATCTGAAAGAGAAATTAAGGAAACACTCCAATTTACTACTGCAACCAAAAGAATAAAATACATAGGAATAAACCTAACTAAGGTGACAAAAGTCATGTATGCAGAAAACTATAAGACACTGATGAAAGAAATTAAAGATGATGCAAACAGATGGCGATATATACCATGTTTTTGGATTGGGTGAGTCAACTGTGTGAAAATGACTATACTACCGAAAGCAATCTACAGAGTCAGTGCAATCCCTCTCAAACTACCAATGGCATTTTCCACAGAACTGGGAAAAAAAATTTCACAATTTGTATAGAAACACAAAAGACCCCGAATAGCCAAAGCAATCTTGAGAAAAGAAATTGGAGCTGGAGGAATCAGGTTCCCTGACTTCAGACCATACTACAAAGCGACAGTAATCAAGACAATATTGTACTGGCACTAAAACAGAAATATAGATCAGTGGAACAGGATAGAAAGCCCAGAGATAAACTCATACACATATGGTCACCTTATCTTTGAGGAGGCAAGAATATGCAGTGGAGAAAAGACGGCCTCTTCAATAAGTGGTGCTGGGAAAACTGGACAGCTACATCGAAAAGAATGAAATTAGAGCAATCTCTAACACCATACCCAAAAATAACTCAGAATGGATTAAAGACCTAAATGTAAGGTCAGACACTATCAAACTCTTAGAGGAAAACATAGGCAGAACACTCTATGACATAAATCACAGCAAGATCCTTTTTGACCCACCTCCTAGAGAAATGGAGATAAAAACAAAAATACTCAAATGGGACCTAATGAAACTTCAAAGCTTTTGCACAGCAAAGGAAACCATAAACAAGATGAAAAGGCAACCCTCAGAATGGGAGAAAATATTTGCAAATGAAGCAACTGACAAAGGATTAATCTCCAAAATTTACAAGCAGCTCAATATCAAAAAAAAAACAAACAACCCAATCTAAAAATGGACAGAAGACCTAAATAGACATTTCTCCAAAGAAGATATACAGATTGCCAACAAACAAATGAAAGGATGCTCAACATCACTAATCATTAGAGAAATGCAAATCAAAACTACAATGAGGTATCACCTCATACTAGTCAGAATGGCCATCATCAAAAAATATACAAACAATAAATTCTGGAGAGGCTGTGGAGAAAAGGGAACCCTCCTTCACTGTTGTTGGAAATGTAAATTGATACAGCCACTATGGAGAACAGTATGGAGGTTCCTTAGAAAACTAAAAGTAGAACTATAATATGACTCAGCAATCCCAGTACTGGGCTTATACCCTGAGAAAACCATAATTCAGAAAGAGTCATGTACCACAACGTTCATTGCAGCACTATATGCAATAGCCAGGACATGGAAGCAACCTAAGCGTCCAACAACAGATGAATGGATAAAGAAGATGTGGCACATATATACAACGGAATATTACATAAAAAGAAATGAAATTGAGTTGTATGTAGTGAGGTGGATGGACCTAGAGTCTGTCATACAGAGTGAAGTAAGTCAGAAAGAGAAAAACAAATACCATATGCTAACACATATATATGAAATCTAAAAAAAAAGGAGGTTCTGATGTACCTAGGGGTAGGACAGGAATAAAGATGCAGATGTAGAGAATGGACTTGAGGACACGGGGCGGGGGAAGCGTAAACTAGGAAGCATAAACTAGGACTGATGTACCTAGGGGTAGGACAGGAATAAAGATGCAGATGTAGAGAATGGACTTGACACAGGGCGGGGGAAGCATAAACTAGGACGACGTGAGAGAGTAGCAATTGTCATACATACACTACCAAGTGTAAAATAATTAGCTAGTGAGAAGCAGCTGCATCTCAGAGGGAGATCAGTTTGGTACTTTGTGACCACCTAGAAAGGTGGGATAGGGAGGGAGGGAGGGAGACCGAAGAGGGAAGGGATATGAGGATATATGTATACATATAGCTGATTCACTTTGTTACACAGCAGAAACTAACAAAACGTTGTAAAGCAATTATACTCCTATAAAGATGTTTAAAAAAAATCTGGAATAAGTTTAAGAAGAGGACTTCAAATTGAAAGAGGTTGAGCAGGTCTTACTGATGTTTCTTAATGGATGCCACATTTTCTGTTAAGATACAAAATTGAGTTCAGGATTCTGTTTTCATCCCTAAGGAGTTGAAAATAAAAGATTACCTGGATTTGAATTTGAGTTCTTACATCTGTTTGGTTTTGATCTTCATTGTTTCATATCTTAAAATGATGATAGGAATTATAGCATGTCATATTGCCTTTAGGGAATGTTAAATTATATAACATATGAAAGTTCCCAGCATACATTATTTAATCATTAAAAAATTTTGTCTTAGTTTTATGTGAGAGAACAAGACTCTTTGATAACACATTGGTGTACGGATCTGTGTGAGGGAAAGATATGCTGAGATGGTCATTTTTAAAAAGTAATAAGTAAATTGGTGTCGTCAATGTTGAATATTTTGAAAGCTCTGTGGCATAATGGAAGGGTACTCTATAAATCTAAAATTTGGTTACTTTTTTGGCTAAATCATTTTTTAAAAATTTATGTAATATTAACACATGTTAACCCAATTAAGTGGTTTTCAGGCTCAGTAAATATGTTTTGATATTGGTAATAAGCAGTCTTAGATGATCTAAACATATTAACAGAAGCAAAATCACTGAATCCATTATGTTTTTCTCATTGAAAATGAAAGAAAGTCATAGTAGATATTGTCACAGATATAGGTCCATAATGGTTTATGGAGCTGAAGAATCAGGATACACATATGACTTCACTGAAAACTTTCATTATCAGTTAGAAATAACTTGCTTGCAATAATACTCAACTCAAACTGTTCGAAGCATAAAAGAGAAATCAGAGGTGTGTTTGTGTTACTTCATAGGAAATTTGGAAGTCTGTTTGGACTCAAGGATATCGCTAAGACCAATTTGTCTCCAAATATTTCTACTGAGTTGGCTTAGCTATGCTCAGTTCCCAGCAGCGTAAAGTTCAAGTTTTCTCAGGTTCAAGTCCTTTGCAGTGGTTTCTATTTGCATTTTATTGACTGATAGGGTGATGTACCCATTCCTGAGGTAATCACTGTGACTAGAGGAATGTACTGTGTTAAATGCCTTAGGCTGGGGTCACATTTTTTACTCTGAACCAACTGGGGAGACATACAAAAAACACATGTTCCAGAAGGAGGGGGCTTCACCAGTTTAAAAGTTTATCAAAATAGTGAGGAATATGTTCTTGTAGCAAAAAATGCCAAGTTCCCACTATCTCATTTGTTCTAAGTGTCAGTATCTATTTTCAAAAACATAATTCCCATTATGAGTCATTGGTTTTTAAAAAGATAGATCCATAATTATCATGGTATTGGGGTAATGATGGAACACATTTAAGCTTGTTTGTCCTTAGCAAACATTTGTTGGTGGCATTTTGATTACCAGAGATCTAAAGATAATTCACTTAATTCTTAGCATTCATTATATCAATGTCTTCCTACTTCTTCAGTTAAAAGTGTGTGGTGAAAATTCAGTGATTGAATTGCAATTATTCTTCCCCAATTAATAAATTAACTCTTTTTCAGGCAGGGCTAAAACCACTTTATATGAAGTGTTTAAATCATGTCTATCAGGGATCACTAAGTAATATAATCAGTCCAAATAGATTTGACTTTGATGTTTGGTATAGTTATTTAATTTCACAGATTTTGGTTTAGTTATAAAGGCTTTGAAGGAGGGTATAGAAAATGAAACAAATGGTATAGGTCAACATGAGATTTAAAAAAAATTGTTTTCTTGTAACAGTAGAGTTCCTCTATATTTCCAATATAGTTGATTAAAAATTGTGTATGTTCATTGACCAAAGTGAGCAGTTGGAAAAGGAGAGGTACAATCTGGAAGACATTAATTACATACTCTGAAGAGCAAAGGTAATTTGTTGGTGGGGAGACGAGGAAATAAAATAGTTCGGGTCACCTACCGATTTTGCACACTTTACCAAAAGTTCTAATTGCATTTCTATTTATGAGTAAATTAAGTTTTGTGAGTTGAAATGTCTAACCTTTCACATTGCTATTATTTATATGTATTTATTGTATTTCAAATAGCGACTATTTAAAAGGATGGCAAAGCTGTAATTGTCAGACACTATTTTCTCTCCCACCTGTAAGAGAATGCTAGAATTAAATTTCCCTAGGAGTTGTTCACACCTGTATTTTCAAATTGTTTTGAATTTTCTCCAGAAATGTTGTCCTGCTTATTTTTGTTTTGTTGATTTGTGTGATTTTTTTGGTTTTGTTTTATTATTGTCATAGCTGTTTTTCCCCTTTATATTTAGCTAAGTGAATTAGCACAAACTAAGTGACTAATCCCCCCAAATATATCAAACTTCAAGTAAGTAAGAATTTTAATAATTCTTTGCCCAATAGTGGTCTGTTCTCCTAGGCTACTGATTTATGACTTCTCCAGAGGCCTAATGATTAAGCCACTGAATGGTGTAGGATGTCTGTGAAAGTGCTGCATGCTACTCACGTGTCTGCAAAGTATGAAATACATTGAAACGGTCAGACACCTAAGGACATGTATGTATGTGATGGATAACCAGTAGCATACTCCTGGGGCAACAGCATTGTTCAAGAAGTGAGTTATTCTAGACCCACACTGGCCACTTGTTTTCTGGTGGTAGCAAGTCATTTAATTTCTGTAGGTCTCAGCTTTTCTATTTGGAAACTGAGAATAATAAAGTACGCCTCATAGAGATATTATATACACTTGGAAACACATTGAGACACTTTATATACTATAGAACAGAATTAGATTTCAGCCAGTTGGTCCTTACTGAGATGTTATCTAGATATGCTTTGGAAGCTTGGGCTGGTTTCCCATACTGGGCTTCACTGAGCGACATTGTAGCACCTTGACATCAATGTGGCTCTGGGTGTAGCCCTCAAGTTTATAATAACACAAATTTGATTCTTTTATTATAACCCTAACTTGTCAAGAGATCAACACATAAAACCAGAATCCAGTTTGTAATTTACATAAAATACATATTTTCAGTGTTCAGAATACTAACGTGTACTGGCATAATTTGACGAATGTTAGAGTCCCTGGGAAGTCAAGTAAATGATAATAAAGTTACCCTAGTGAATATGAAATAATAGGTAGATGGAAAATTTTGAGGGATAATTCTCCCAAGCTATATAAAAACCTCCTCCTCCACAACATCTATCTCCCATTTATACCAATGTTTCCCAGCCTCTTCTTTCACTTAGAGAAAAACAAACATTGAAAAAATTTTACTCTCTGACTCATTTTTATTAAGGCTTCCTTTCAGTAGAATGATCTTATTTTAGATATCATATAATATTAGTGATTAGTTTCAGCTTAGTTATAATTCCATTTCATACAATGAGTGCTTCCAGAGAGGTGGTTTCCTGTATTCAGATCTGGCTCCCAGCCCAAAATGTCACTAATTGATTAAAAGTCAAGGGAAAAAACTTTTTAATTTGTATGAATTTGCTCAAATGACCTGGGGATTCTCTCAGTATTTGGGTTGGTATTGGGACATATTCCAAAGCTATGCTGCCTCCTAGAATTACCTGTGAGCCTCTGAGAATGTTAAAATCTTGGTCCCAACAGCTAAACATTCTAATTAAGCCATATAAGTATTATTATTACTATTTTCATTTTACTCATGAGGTAACACACAGGGATGCTAAAGACTGATTAATTATAGAATGGGTTTTTTGGGATAAGTTTTAGAATTTTATTTATTGGGAAATATTTAAAAATAGGATTCATTCTATTCTGAGATAGTCTACATATAATCATTTCCAGGAGGGGGGGGATATGGATGGAATTTCAGTGACCTATGATTCTGCCACTGTTTAAATTGACTATATTCATAACTAAATGGTAATTTACTCTGACCACAGAAGGGACTGTCTAAGTTACAGAGCTATGTAGCAATGAATATGATCATTAAATTTCAAGTACCAGTTCTTAGAGAGGGCAACACATTAAAATAAACAGTATTACTGTATTTTCTATTATAGGGTACCTAGATATTCTATAGTTAGGACGTTCAGTCATTTCTTGATATGTATTCTTTAAGATAACCTTATGAGGTACTATAGTGTTATTTTAAAATTATAGATAGTGAAATTGAAATCTTAGAGGTTAAATGACTTTGCAAAATTAGAGCACATATTTGTCAGAAGTCTATATCACACAATAAGAATGTAATACTATCTGCTCTGACCATTGCACTACAGGAATCATTTAGCCTCCTACCCACTGTTAGCCAAGCTGTGAAGGTTGAGGGCACAATCCTCCATAAGACCACCCTCACTCCTGAAACTAACTACACATTTCAGGGGTTACCAAAACCACTGTCCATTTCAATAACTCATGATAAGGACTCACAGAACCCACTGAACACTATTATACTCACAGTTGCAACATATTACAGGGAAAGGCTTTAGATTAAAATCAGGCAAAGGAAGAGATTCAAAGGGCAGAGTCTGGGAGGATTCCAGATATGAAGCTTCTATTATCCTCCTCTGTGAGGTTGGCCCTCCTAGCATCAATGTGCGAGAATATTGTCAACCAGGAAAGCTCACCTGAGCTTAGTGTCCAGAATTCTTGTTGAGTCTTCATTTCATGTCCTGGTTGATTGATTTATTGATTGTCTACATGGTTGAACTCAATCTCTGGGTCAACTGATACCACAAGATCCAAAGCCTCACCCTAAATCACATAATTACTCTTTCTGGAGGGGCTATCCCCTGCTATAAACAGACACTCCTATCAGATATGACAGATTTCCTTACAGAAGACAAGATTAAAGGTGAGGCCTTCCTTTAGACAAGGCCAAATTCTTTACTATGCAACTCCAAATGCTCATATAGTCATTTATTTCTGGTCATTCACTTATTCAAGAGCTATTAATTTAATTGCTACTCTGTTAACAGACTCTTTACTGTGTGCTGAAAATCAGTGAAGAAAAGAGATATGGCCTCTGTCTTTATGAAATTTTTTAGGGAGTAAATATTAAATTATAGTCATATAAATCACCATATAATTAAAACAACTGATAAAATAGATAAAGGAAAGTATAGCATTTTATGACGCAAAAATATCAGGACGTAATATAGGCACAGGACTCATGGAAGGCCTTGTTGTGAAAGGGACATTTAAACTGATATTTAGTAGCCTGCCTTAGCTAAATCAAAATCAGAGTCAGTAATGTTGACCATAAGCTATTTTCATGTTGTGCTTAAGAGACAGTTGATCTTAATTTTTTTTGCTTAAAAAAGTAATTGTTTCCAGTACTCCCCTGAAACAAAGAATTATAAAGAATTTCAACAACACACACTTAATGCTGTTTTACATATAGTCATGTCAACTCAATAAGCAAACATGTGTTGAGCATCTTTTATAATCTGTATTCTAGGCATTGAGTAGATAACCAGCAGTGAAAAAAATAAAACAAAACCTTTGTCCTCAAGTACGTAACATTCTAGTGATTTAAATAACTGAGTTTAAACTCTGCAGGTAGTTATTGAATAGTACTTGAGAATGTTGGATGCTAGATTAGGCTGCCTTCTTAATACCAGCTCTACCACAAAGTATCTCTGTGACTTAGATAAGTCACTTAATCTCTCTGTGCCTAAATAAAATGTGGATAATGAAAATTCTTATCTCTTACGGATGTTGTGAAGACTAAAATTTCACTGTTTATAGAGCATTTTGACTTACCCATAGAAAGTGTTCAATAAATGTTGGGTATCACTATTTTTAGAAAGGAAGCAACTATTGGATAAGTCAGTCCAACATGATTTATGTATTGAATGCAGTTTGGTATGTCCTTTGTTTTTCACTAATTTACAGAATGACTATGGTATACTTCACATTTCTTGGCCTCTCCTTATCATTAAAGTCCCTTCAATCTCTATCCAATTTTAAATTTTTGAAATATTCCATGACCTTTTATGACCTTAGCTGAGCTTCTAAAGGCCAAGTCATTCTCCTTATACTTAACTTTGAAGAGAATCTGGTACAGTTCGCCCTGTGTATTCATAGATTCTGCATCCATGGATTCAACCAACTGAAGACTGAAAATACTTGGGGGAAAAAAAAAATCCAGGAAGTTCCAAAAAGCAAAACTTGAATTTGCCATGCAGGAACAAATACTTACATAGCATTTACATTGTATCAATATTTAAAGAGGGACTTGAGCATCTGCAGATTTTTGTATCCAAGGGGTGTCCTGGAACCAATCCCTCCACCCCTGCTGTGGATACTGAGGGATGACTATACAAAATAATGACTACCTTATATTTGTTTTTTATTATACTTGTTGAAAACTTAAAGTTATTCCTTAGTCAAAATGTCCATGTCTACTACAATACAGTTAACCTTTGTATCTAAGGTAGAAATCAACCAAGCACACAGACACAGGTAATGAGTTCTGATGGAGGAATACAATTCATTAAGGTGCTACTAGAAAGCTATACTTTGAAAGAAGTCTTGTAAAGTCAACAACAGAAAATTAAGCTTGGCAGGAATTAGAGGCCAGATGCCCCACTGGTTTTATTTGCTGTTATTTTTTTCCCCCTTCCCTCACAATAAAGTTGGGGGTAGTTGTTTCTCAGTTCCCTCTTGACAGGAGATGCCTCCTCAGGAAAAAGACATCTAGAAATTGCTTTCCTATAAAGATAAATTAAAAGCTAATTTACCACTGTCCTGCTGAATCTCATTCCTCATTTCAACAGATCGAGGTGGAGTTAGTGATCAGAGGAATCAAATGCTAAAGAGATGTCATGCAGACAGTAAGCAATTGCCCTATTGACTGCTACTGATTCCAATAAAATTAGTTTAGACCACTGCCAATTTTTTTTTTCTTCCCTAAATTGTGGGATAAAACCCAAGCCAAAATTTATATATTCAGAGTAATCTAAAGAAGACTTGTGGTTTAAAAGAAAACTAATGAAATGGATGGGGCATAAACAGAACAATGAAAGAATTAAAAGTATCTCTTCCAGAAACAAAAAGTGAGCATTTTTAGAATTGCTCAAAATCTTAGAGATATACCAGTTTAAAATGAGATGGAATGGGAATTACATTCATTATAATTAAGGGAACATCAGCAAAGTAAGATGCTTGGCAAAATTCATCAGTATGTATATATAATAAATATTGACTATGAAATTGAAAGATCTTAGAACCCTATGAGAGAAATATCACTTAATATTAGCACAATGTTCAGTATAGAAATATTGAACAAACATCCTTGAAGGTGGATGTCATACTAATAGTATTAGCCACTTTGAAAAATATAAAATTACTAAAGCCAACAGAAAACTCTGAAAACCATTAAATGCAACTTATTTTTTTAAATTAATTTTTACATAAATAACAAGTAAATAACAAAATTTATTGGCCCAATTTACTTAATAAATGCAGTTTAAATAATTAAGATGCCTCACAGGACAAAGAAAAATTATGAAAAATATGAATGATCTAATTTATGAATTATATTTCTAAAAAATATTATATTGCATCATCATTCTGGAAAATCAGTTTGTTTTAGATTTCATATCAACCTAGTTATTTAATATATTTTATAAGTTCTATTATAAAATTAGAACATTTTACTGAGTTTGTTTAAAATTTTATTTTGATTTTTTCTTAAGGCAGAATATGTCTGTTAATATTAACTCAGTAAATTTTTCCTAACTCTTAAAAGTTGGAATCAGAATTCTGTGATCATTTAATATATATTATGTAGTTTAAGAACTTGAATTTTTAAATCATAAGAGCAGTATACCCACATAGGAAAAATATTGGAAAATGAAAGAATGTTTAAGTCATTTCTAATCCCACAATTTCTAATATCTTGCTTAGTCTTTGCCCATTTAGTCTTCTTTCCTATGCACTTTTAAATATAACCATAACTTGAGAGTTTGGTTATATATAACAATTTGATGTCATCTTTAAATTTTAACTTAAAGATATTTTTCAAATTGCTGCATATATTTTATTTTTTATCTTTTTACGGCCTTTAAAAAAAATTTTATTTGGTTGCGCCGGGTCTTAGTTGTGGCAGGCAGGCTCCTTTGTTGGGGCATGTGAACTCCTCGTTGCAGCATGCACGTGGGATCCAGTTCTCTGACCAGAGATCGAACCTGGGCCCCCTGGATTGAGAGCGCGGAGTCCTATCCAGTGCGCCGCCAGGGAAGTCCCTGCTGCATATATTTTAAATCATGGCTCCAATATATACATACCTACAAATATACACGTGTGTGTGTGTGTGTGTGTGTATGTATATATATATAAAATAATTTGCTTCACCAATTATTGAAGATAGATGCTAATCATTAAAATTTTGCTATCTTAAATAATGTGAACATACCTATTACTAGATAAAAATTTTCTACATTTTGTTTTATTTTTCCATAGTTAAGTTCTCAGATCAATGTTTAATCATGGGGAGGACAAGAAACTCAATTTTTTAGAAAAATGTGTTTTCCCCCTTTTAACGGAACTGTATTCTGGAGTTTGGACACTGGGGTATTTAAAGAATATACTACTCTAAATTGAAGTACAATTTCATGCTAGAAAAAAAAGTCATGTATTTATGTCAATAATTTAAATGTATAAAAATAATTACCAAGATACATTTTCATTGCCCTGAGCAGCACAGTTTCAATGTATGCATGGTATCTATTCTGTGCACTCCATCAGATGTCCAAAAGCTAGGCTACATTCTATAGAAGAGATCTGATTCTTGTAGCAGCCCTTCAAGACAGACGTTGTTACCCTTGTTTCACAGGTAATCACACAGGAGTCAGGATCTCAGAGAGAACAAATGACTTGCCCAAAAATGTACTTATTTGTAGTAAAGCCAGGAAAATAACAGATTTTTGAGCCCAAAGTGAGAAAACTAAGATTACAGATGTGCATTGCTATGCATGAAACTTGAGTCATATCAACCTACTTGTTTTTTCTCTTAGTAGGTGTTCTCCCTCTCTGCTGTGAATTGATACATTTCTTCTTTCTGGATATATTTCCTCATACCAGAAAGCCTTCCATCTATCTTTATTCATCTGACATCTTCTATCCATTTAAAAGTCTGCTTTACAGATACCTCACTATTTTTAATAGACTTAATTTTTTTAGAACAGTGCAGTAAATAGTTCCTATATATATACTAAACTAATGATATTGTTAATTATTTTCTGCATCAGTTGCTTTAATAAGCCCATGCTATATTCACAATAAATTTATGAATGAATGAATAACACATTTAATATTTGTAGCAAATTCCCTATCTAACTCTGGTTATGCCTGTCTTAATAATCATATTCTTTAATTTAATTTATTTATTTATACAGCAGGTTCTTATTAGTTATCCATTTTATACATATTAGTGTATACATGTCAATTCCAATCTCCCAATATATCACAGCACCACCACCACCACCATCCCCCCCGCCACTTTCCCCCCTTGGTGTCCATAGGCTTCTTCTCTACATCTGTGTCTCAATTTCTGCCCTTTAAACCGGTTCATCTGAACCACTTTTCTAGGTTCCACATATATGTGTTAATGTATGATATTTGTTTATCTCTTTCTGACTGCACTCTGTATGATGGTCTCTAGATTCATCCTTGTCTCTGTAAATGACCCAATTTTGTTCCTTTTTATGGCTAATTAATACTCCATTGTGTGTATGTGCCACATCTTCTTTATCCATTCGTCTGTCCGTGGGCATTTAGGTTGCTTCCATGACCTGGCTATTGTAAATAGTGCTGCAGTGAACATTGGGGTGCATGTGTCTTTTTGAATTATGGTTTTCTCTGGGTATATGCCCAGTAGTGGGATTGCTTGGTCATATGGTAATTCTATTTTTAGTATTTTGAGGAACTTTCATACTGTTCTCCATAGTGGCTGTATCAATTTACATTCCCACCAACAGTGCAAGAGGGTTCTCTTTCCTCCACACCCTCTCCAGCATTTGTTGTTTGTATATTTTCTGATGATGCCCATTCTAACTGCTGTGAGGTGATACCTCACTGTAGTTTTGATTTGCATTTCTCTAATAATTAGTGATGTTGAACAGCTTTTCATGTGCTTCTTGACCATCTGTATGTCTTCTTTGGAGAAATGTCTATTTAGGTCTTCTGTCCATTTTAGGATTGGGTTGTTTGTTTTTTTAATATTGAGCTGCATGAGCTGTTTATATATTTTGGAGATTAATCCTTTGTCCGTTGATTTGTTTGCAAATATTTTCTCCCACACTGAGGGTTGACTTTTCGTCTTGCTTTTAGTTTCCTTTGCTTTGCAAAAGCTTTTAAGTTTCATTAGGTCCCATTTGTTTATTTTTGTTTTTATTTCCATTACTGTAGGAGGTGGATCAAAAAAGGTCTTACTGTGATTTATGTCAAAGAGTGTTCTTCCTATGTTTTCCTCTAAGAGTTTTATAGTATCTGGTTTTACATTTAGGTCTCTAATCCATTTTGAGTTTACTTTTGTATATGGTGTTAGGGAGTGTTCTAATTTCATACATTTACATGTAGCTGTTCAGTTTTCCCAGCACCACTTATTGAAGAGACTGTCTTTTCTCCATTGTATATCCTTGCCTCCTTTGTCATAGATTAGTTGACCATAGGTGCATGGGTTTATCTCTGGGCTTTCTATCCTGTTCCATTTATCTATATCTCTGTTTTTGTGCCAGTACCATATTGTCTTGATTACTGTAGCTTTGTCGTATAGTCTGAAGATAGGGGGTCTGATTCCTCTAGCTCTGTTTTTTCCCTCAAGACTGCTTTGGCTATTCAGGGTCCTTAGTGTCTCCATACAAATTTTAAGGTTTTTTGTTCTACTTCTGTAAAAAATGCCATTGGTAATTTGATAGGGATTGCATTGAATCTGTAGATTGCTTTGGGTACTATAGTCATTTTCACAATATTGATTCTTTCAGTCCAAGAACATGGTATATCTCTCCAACTGTTTGTATCATCCTTAATTTCTTTCATCAGTGTCTTATAGTTTTCTGCATACAGGTGTTTTGTCTCCTTAGGTAGGTTTATTCCTAGGTATTTAATTCTTTCTGTTGCAGTGGTAAATGGGAGTGTTTCCTTAATTTCTCTTTGAGATTTTTCATCATTAGTGTATAGGAATGCAAGAGATTTCTGTGCATTAATTTTGTATCCTGCAACTTTACCAGATTCATTGATTAGCTCTAGTAGTTTTCTGGTGGCATCTTTAGGATTCTCTATGTATAGTATCATGTCATCTGCAAACAGTGACAGTTTTACTTCTTCTTTTACAATTTGTATTCCTTTTATTTCTTTTTCTTCTCTGATTGCCGTGGCTAGGACTTCCACAACTATGTTGGATAATAGTGGTGAGAATGGACATCCTTGCCGTGTTCCTCATCTTAGAGAAAATTCTTTCAGTTTTTCACCATTGAGAATGATGTTTGCTGTGGGTTTGTCATATATGGCCTTTATTATGTTGAGGTAGGTTCCTTCTATGCCCACTTCTGGAGAGTTTTTATCATAAATCGGTGTTGTCAAAAGCTTGTTCTGCATCTGTTGAGATGATCATATGGTTTTTATTCTTCAATTTGTTAGTATGGTGTATCACATTGATTGATTTGCATATATTGAAGAATCCTTGCATCCCTGGGATAAATCCCACTTGATCATGGTGTATGATCCTTTTAATGTGTTTTTGGATTCTGTTTGCTAGTATATTGTTGAGGATTTTTGCGTCTATATTCATCAGTGATATTGGTCTGTAATTTTCTTTTTTTGTAATATCTTTGTTTGGTTTTGGTATCAGGGTGATGATGGCCTCATAGAATGAGTTTGGGAGTGTTCCTTCCTCTGCAATTTTTTGGAAGAGTTTGAGAAGGATGGGTGTTATCTCTTCTCTAAATGTTTGATAGAATTCACCTGTGAAGCCATCTGGTCCTGGACTTTTGCTTGTTGCAAGATTTTTAATCAGAGTTTCAATTTCATTACTTGCGATTGGTCTGTTCATATTTTCTATTTCTTCCTGGTTCAGTCTTGGAAGGTTATACCTTTCTAAAAATTTGTCCTTTACTTCCAGGTTGTCCATTTTATTGGCATAGAGTTGCTTGTATTAGTCTCTTAGGATGCTTTGTATTTCTGTGGTGTCTGTTGTAAGTTCTCCTTTTCCATTTGTAATTTTATTGATTTGAGTCCTCTTCCTCTTTTTCTTGATGTGTCTAGCTAATGGTTTATCAATTTTGTCTTCTGAAAGAACCAGCTTTTAGTTTTATTGATCTTTGCTATTGTTTTCTTCGTTTTCTTCGTTTCTTCGTTTCTTCGTTTCTTCGTTGTGGTCAGAAAAGATGCTTGAAATGATTTCAGTTTTCTTAAATTTACTGAGGCTTGATATGTGACCCAAGATGTGATCTATCCTGGAGAATGTTCTGTGTGTACTTGAGTAGAAAGTGTAATCTGAAGTTTTTGGACAGAATGTCCTATAAATATCAAGTCTATCTGGTCTGTTGTGTCATTTAAAGCTTGTGTTTCCTTATTAATTTTCCGTTTGGTTGATCTGTCCATTGGTGTAAGTGAGGTATTAAAGTCCCCCACTATTATTGTGTTACTGTCGATTTCCTCTTTTATAGTTGTTAGCAGTTGCCTTATGTATTGAGGTGCTCCTGTGTTGGGAGCATATATATTTATAATTGTTATATCTTCTTCTTGGATTGATCCCTTGATCATTATGTAATGTCCTTCTTTGCCTCTTGTAACATTCTTTATCTTAAAGTCTATTTTATCTGATATGAGTATTGCTACTCCAACTTTCTTTTGACTTCCATTTACATGGAATATCTTTTTCCATCCCCTCACTTTCAGTCTCTATGTGTCCCTAGATCTGAAGTGGGTCTCTTGTAGACAGCATGTATTGGGTCTTGTTTTTGTTTCCATTCAGCGACCCTGTGTCTTTTGGTTGGAGCATTTAATCCATTCACGTTTAAGGTAGTTATTGATATGTATGTTCCTATGACAATTTTCTTAATTGTTTTGAGTTTGTTTTTATAGGTCCTTTTCTTCTCTTGTTTTTCCCACTTAGAGAAGTTCCTTTAGCATTTGTTGTAGAGCTGTTTTGGTGGTGATGAATTCTCTTAGCTTTTTCTTGTCTGTAAACCTTTTGATTTCTCCATCGAATCTGAATGGGATCCTTGCTGGGTAGAATATCTTGGTTGTAGGTTCTTCCCTTTCATCACTTTAAATATGTCATGCCACTCCCTTCTGGCTTTTAGAGTTTCTGCTGAGAAATCAGCTGTTAACCTTATCAGAGTTCCCTTGTCTGTTATTTGTCCTTTTTCCCTTGCTGCTTTCAGTAATTTTTCTTTGTCTTTAATTTTTGCCAATTTGATTACTGTGTGTCTCGGCATGTTTCTCCTTGGGTTTATCCTGCCTGGGACTCTCTGCACTTCCTGGACTTGGGTGGCTATTTCCTTTCCCATGTTAGTGAAGTTTTCAACTATAATCTCTTCAAATATTTTCTTGGGTCCCTTCTTTCTCTCTTCTTCTGGGACGCTTATAATGCAAATGTTGTTATGTTTAATGTCCCAGATGTCTCTTAGGCTGTCTTCATTTATTTTCGTTCTTTTTTCTTTATTCTGTTTTGCGGCAGTGAATTCCACTGTTCTGTCTTCCAGGTCACTTATTCGTTCTTTTGCCTCACTTATTCTGCTGTTGATTCCTTCTAGTGTATTTTTCATTTCAGTTATTGTATTGTTCATCTGTTTGTTTGTTCTTTAATTCTTCTACGTCTTTGTTAAACATTTCTTGCATCTTCTTGATCTTTGCCTCCATTCTTTTTCCGAGGTCCTGGATCATCTTCACTATCGTTATTCTGAATTCTTTTTCTGGAATGTTGCCTATCTCCCCTTCATGTAGTTGTTTTTCTGCAGTTTTATTTTGTTCCTTCATCTGGTACATAGCCCTCTGCCTTTTTATCTTGTTTGTCTTTCTGTGAATGTGGTTTTTGTTCCACAGGCTTCAGGATTGTAGTTCTTCTTGCTTCTCCTTCTGCCCTCTGGTGGATGAGGCTATCTTGATAATGTTAATTAATGTTCATAGTTCATTAAGATTCTCTTAGATTTTACCTAATGTTCTTTATCTGTTCTAAGATCTCATCCAGACTTCTACCCTGCATTTAGTTATCATGTCTACTTAGGCTCCTCTTGGCTGTAGTAGTTTCTCAGCCCTTGATGACTTTAACAATTTTGAGGAGTACTGATCAGATGTTTTGAAGTACGTCCTACTATTGGAATCTATCTGATGATTTTCTCATGATAATACTGGGGATATAGGTTATTGATAGGAAGATGACAGAGGGAAAGAGCCATTTTCACCATGTCATGTTAAAGCACATATTATCAGCAGGATTTGTGACTGATGATGTTGACGTTGATCATCTGGCTGAGATATTATTTGTTAGGTTTCTCCTCAGTGAATTTATTCTTTTTTCTCTCTTTTCCATTCTATATGTTTTTTGTTTGTTTGTTTTGTTTTTCATTGTTTTTTGTTTGATTTGTGTGGTTTTTTTTTTCTTTTTTACTTTTTGGTCTTTTTTTGTTTCTTGTTTTGTTTCATTTTTTTTGCCCACATCATGCAGCTTGCAGGATCTTAGTTCCCTGACCAGGGATTAAACCTGGGCCCCCTGCAGTAGAAGCACAGATTCCTAATCACTGGACCACCAGGAAATTCCCTTCCATTCTATTCTTTTTGGAGTTAGATAGCTCTTCTCTTTATCCCCAATGCACCTTTATTATTGCTTATCAAGGGAAGGAGGGGCAGGTTTTATTTTCTTATTATACTGAGCTACTGTTGGATAAAGGAACAGCTTTGGTTATGTCCATTCCCTAAGCACCTGTCACCTAGTGTGTTGTATAAGGAATATTGAAGTAAATATTTGTTGAATCAGGAGATGTTTTGTAATAAAGCAAAAACTTTAAACCCAAAACTAGTTTTAATGAGCCAATACAGCATAATGGGCAGTATATTTTGCCATAAAATTAGAATATAGACTTAAAATGTGTGACTTTAGTTTCCACATATCTTCAACAATTATGGAACGTTGAAAGAAAACAGATTTCTAATATTTTTAAGTAATAGAATGACATAAAATATTACACAGAACCTCAAGATATAAAACTAGAAAAGTTAAGCAGCTGTTTTTATCAAGCTGGAAGTAGATATTCATAAAGATAAAGGCTCTAGAAAAATTATATCATGAAACAATTCATAAAAGCAGATTACCTTAGTGTTGATCCTATTCAACATGATTTCTTCTCAAAAAGTATTTTAATTACATTAATAAAATAAAATTTGAAATGAGCTTTTTACCTAGAGTAGAAACTTTCTCTAGTATTACTATCTGAAGCCAGGAATATCTCATCTGAAAGTTGTATGTAATTCTAAGAGGAGTGTTTTTTATTCTTTGCATTTCTATTTTGATTCCTAAATTACCCTTTGAAGACTTTATTTTTTACCCCAAAAGTGAGAGTGGTAACATTGCCTTTGAGATAAGTGGTCTTCAAGAGAGAAATGACATACCTTATACTCAAGAATGGAGATAAATTTCTTTAGAGGATTTTCTGTTTCACTTGGCTTGAAACATGGCATTTTACATTTGTTAGAAGGCAGACTTATGTTGAAGTTAATATTTGGGCTTATTCTTTTGAGGAGTTGGAAATTAATCATCTGCCCCACAGTAAAAACTCTCTTTAACATGAAGTCCGTATTCATTCTCAAAATGAAAATTAAAAATCTCCGTGTTTCATAAATCTGAGGAAACTAGTTCTGGATTTTGGGGGTTTTTGTGTTTGTTTCCTACTGGACCACTGATACCTGTTTAATATTTTCAGGTCCAAATATTTCAAATTAATTTTTAGAGTACAGACACTACCCTAGCAGAAATCAAATGAATAAGAACTGGTATCCACATAAAAGTGCTTCCTCAGAATTTTACTTTACTGGTTGTCAAGGCTGTGGAATTATTGTTATTCAGTTGCCTCCCACCCTATAATAAATACTGCACTGAATAAAGGCAAAGAAAAATAGCCATTATTTATTACTAATGTACAATGTTAACAACCCATTATTAAATTAATACTAGTCTTCTATCCAAAACATATATATTTTTAATTAAAATATAAGTAATAAATACTAGCACTTTCTGGAATGTTTTTAGAACACTTGGTAGATGATATTTTAGTTTTAAGATTATTTCTATTATAGTCATCTAATTTGTTTAAAAAATCCTTCATGTCTAGGTATTTCCACCATGAAATAGAGCCATTGCTTTCTAAATACAAAGGAGATTTTCACCCTAATTAATCAATTCTTTAGATATCCTTTATTCTCTGTGTTCCTCTCATGAAGCAAGAGGTAGAACTGTGTTGAATAATTGTAAGTAAATTCTGTGAAATCTTACAGATCTTGGCCTGAATTCTCACTTTTTATTATGAGCTTTGAGAAAGAGTACAAATTATTTAAACTCTTCGAGTCTCAATTTCTTCCTCCATTAAATAGGGAAGAAAAACAAAACAAAACAAAACAAAATCCCCATGTAGGTTTGCAGTGAAGATAAAATGCAATATGCACAGAAGTAACAGTATTTGGTACATTGTTAGCATTAGTAAATAGCAAATATATAAAATCAGCGTAGGGAGAAATAAACAAAAACTCATATACTCAGATATTCTACAAGCTCCAGAGAGGATCTGTGTTCCCACATCCATAATCCTATTGTTCATTATTGCTGTTGAGCTTTACTGTTCTATTCCCAATTTTTTACCTCCTTACAGAATCTTTAAAGTATAAAGAAAAAGTGAGTACATACTATATGTAATACAACACAGTGAGTATTACAAGGTTGTATATTTTTTCTGAAGCAGAGTCCTTTTTCTTTGCTAGTGTAATCAAATATCTGAAACCATGTGATGAATATATGCCTCAATATTAGAAATGAAATTCAAAAGTAAACTCAATGAGAAGATGTAATAAATGTAAGTAGTAACAGAAATAATATTACATATTCTAGCACCATTTTGTAATTTATGTGAGATTATTATGTATCCAGATAACTTTTTTATGTGTTTGAATTCTTTAAAAAATCCACAGCTACTTATTTATCTAAATTGTATTGTTTCAGAGTGTCATTATCAAAATATTCTCCAGGTGTAGTGAAGAAAAATCCAGAAAGTCTTTTAATTTACAAATTACATGTACAGACACATCAGTTGCAAGTGTTTTAGATCTCATGAAATTGGAGGCTGCTTTTTAGTGACCCTAGAACTTAGAACCACACCACACTAGTAATAACTAATCTGGGTCAAATGTGATGTAGAAACATGAAGGAAAGCCTTCCTTCTGAGAGGCAGGCCTTAAGAGTGAAGCCGTGCTGGTTCTTCTCTTCCAGTGAAGTGAATTCATCTAGGGTAGAAAATGCTGTAGATACAAGATGTATAAATTTGCGAGTTGTGAGCATCTAATTAGCTGAAAGCAAATATCCTAAGTAGGTAAAGTTAGAAAAAAATTAAAATGTAGACACAAGTTCAGAGCATTAAATATAGTCAATTTCAGAGGACACAGAGAACTAGGAAGCTGTAAACTCCTTGTTTACAGGATTTTGGCTTAATCTTTATGCCCCCACCACCACTCAAGGCACCTACAATAGTATCTTAATCTGTAATAGAAACACAGTAAATGTATATAAGGGTTCATTCAAAAGTTACTTAGATGATTTTTTTCTCTTGTGTTTTCTTTTCTCACTTTACTTGTTTGAAGTTTTGATACAGGGAAATAGAATTTTCTACTGCTATGTGGAAGAAAAAAGTGACTCTATTTCTACATTCTTAATTTCGATTGTTTCCTTCTTTCTTCCAGCCTTGCTACCTGTGTAAATAGAATATGTTTTTTCTCCTAATTTCTGCAAAATACATAAAAACAGTTGAAAACAAAAATTATAACATTGTCCTGTTAGGTTTATAATATGTGTAGGTGTAATACACCTGGCAACTATAACATTAAATACTGGGAGGAAAAGAGAATAGATGGATCCATAAAGTGGTGAGATATCTGCATTTCATGTGAACTAGTAAAATGTTAACTCTAAGTACTGTGAGAACTTAAGTATACATTGTATCCCTAGAGCCATCTCCCTCTCTCTCACACACATACACACACAAGCAAAAAGTTACAGTTTGAAAAATAGGAAAATGAATTTATTTAAAATTCATACAGTCCGAAAGAAAACATGTTTTGAGAAAAACAGGAAGAAAATATTGCAGAGACAAACATAATCTTTTTATCAACCCAAACTTCCCTTAGTTCCCTGATTGTGCTGTGTCCTTTCTCAGTTTTGGACCTTTCTCACAACCTATTTATCTTTATGGAGGACTCTTTCTCCCCACTCTGCCTGGTAAATCTCTACTTTAACATGTAGGTCTCAACTTAGATGTAATTTACTTCAGGAAATATTCCAAGACACCGCTGATATTTTTTCCCACTGAACACTGTATTTCCCCTGTTATAACACATACCATTTGGTATGGTAATTACTTATTTACTTGTCTTTATCCCTTGAGTCTATAAATGCCATAGTACAGCTACCTTATGGATAAAGGGGAATAAATAAACAGTGAATGGTTAAAGAAGCCAGGCACCATGCTAGGCATCTGGATAATGAAATGAAAGGCAAAATCTCTGCTCTCAATGACTTAGTCTATTGGAGGAGACATATAAATGAAACCAACAATATGTTAGATATTATACTGCAGTATCTGGCCCCTTTCAGTTTTATTTCCAACTGTTTACATTTTCTAAACCTCTACACCCACCATCCATATATTTCTACCAATTATTATCTGAACATAATTTATGCTGGTTTTCTTCCCCTGTTTTAGTATGCCTTTGAATATTTCAACTTATGAATGCTTCAGTAATCATAAATAACATTAATAAAATTTGCCCAAGCTGCTCTGGACAATGGTTTTCTCTCCTTCCTCTGAACTTCAGTTGCACTTCTAGTACTGCAGTCCACTTGATCATCATGTATAAAGGCTTGGTTAATTATTTATATGTAATTATATCCCCTTTTAGATTTAGAACTCTTGGAAGATGGAGATGTTACATAACTCTGCATATATATAACACCATCGAGAGGCCCATCAAGGAGTAGAAAAATATCTCGCTCACGGAAGTTGCATCATAATTAATTTTTTTAAAAATTATAAGCTATGCTATCAGTCCTACCTATTCTTATCCTGTTGAATCATTTGGATTCATTATCTGTTCTCCAGATTTGCTTTGCAAAGTACAGATCCCGTTTATCCTGAACAGTTGAAGACTAGTGTTCTATTTATATTATTAACTAGCTTTACATGTCCCGAGGATTGTGGCAAGTGCTTTACACGTATTCTGCCATTTAACCTTCCAATAACCCCCTGAGGCAGGTACCCCTAGTAACTTCATTCTGCCTCTGTAAAAGTAGGTTCCAAATAGGCTCAGTTGTTGTGATAAAGCCTTATAACTAATCAGTAGAAGTCATAGGGTAAATCTCAACTCTGATTCTAACATTTTAGCCACCACTATATTCTAGTCATGGGTAATGCACGTAGCTTTTCCAGTCCTGCACATCATGATGATAAGTAATTATCACTAGCTAATTCCACAGACTCAAGAAATGTATACAGGAACTATGATATACCTTAAGAAATCCTACAAATATAATAACAAAGTATGTTATTCAGAAAAGAAATCATTATTTACCAAGAATCAGAACGTACTTGGTACTTTGCTAACACTGTCTGATCTTTTCTTCCGAAAGGATTTTTTAGGGTTACTATCCCTATGATCATTTTCTAGGTGAGAAACCTGAGACTTAGAAAGGTCAAGAACACTTTTCAGGGTAGATCACACAACTAGTAAGTAGCAGATTGTGGATGTCAACCAATATGTTTGTCATAAAAAATTGTGTTTTTTAACTATTATACTACACTACCTTGTTAACCTCTGTTTATGTGCTTCTCAGTTTGTTTACTATCTCTTTATCATTGTGTCACCATGAAGAATAGGAATATACTCAGAGTTCTGTTATGTAAATTTACTGGTTGGGTTCAGGATAACTGGTTTAAGTAGTCTGACTTTCTGTTTCCACTATTTGTAAAAACTGTCCAAGATACTATGATTTTATCCAATTTTAAAACATTTTATAAGTAAAAATATTATTAATATATTTTAATCGTATATTAAACATATGTGGTCAAGCACACGCCTTCCTGACACACCTATGTTGTTTAGAATTGGTAAGCAGCATATTTACATTGAACTAATTTCATACTTTTATCCATGTCTGTGTTGTAACCCTTATCCAGAATTCTCAGATTCTTTCCTGCAAAGTCCATATTCTATAATCTAGACAGAATTATGGGCCCAGGTGGAATACCTAAGATCATTACATTTTTGTCATATTCTTTCACATGTAATAGGTGAAACTAATAAAAAATGTACTAATGTAAGATAAGCCAGCTGCTTGTTTCAACACAGCAATTGAATGCTATCAATCAAGGTACTCCTTGCTGTCAAAAAAGAAAACTGGAAGTTTCTGTATGGAAGAAAGTAAGGCTTAGGATACATTAAAGTAAAAAGCTTAATCTGTAAAAGAAATATACTTCTAAAATTGGGGAAATGAACTAGGAAAAAAACTAGGAGCACTATTTGATAAAGCCTGTCTAGACATTGGTATCTTGACTGTGAATATTGAATAATAAAACTGAAATGAATAACATTATGATAAGATCAGGTAAATTCATGAAAATATAAATCAGCAAGAGAGAACAAAAATGCTGTGGCACTTATTTTAAGGACTGAATACAAATATGGGCTGCATCTTTATTTGGCAGACTCTCTTCTCGGCTGACCACTTTGTAATGCCTACAATGAAAAACAATCTTCCTTTTCTGTCTAGTTTTACTGTGGATTTTAGAAACTACCTACATTACTTTGTATTCTTAATAAAATTCAATTTTGTACTGTTACAAAGTACAACATGCGTATTAAAATTTAGAAAATTTAGGAATGTAAAAAGGACAGTAAATTTCACCAGGTAGCAGTTATTCTCAGAGTGAATCATGATTAATATTTTTATTTATGGGACTTTAAACAAGATATTAAGTGTTCTCCATTCTAAAGAAAACTATAATGAAAAATTTCTTCTGTGTTTTTATGCTGATTGTTTCTGGTAAGCATTTAGTTTTTAACATAGTCTATTAATGTACGTTAGATTATGATTGCAGAGATAAATATTAGGGGCATCAAAAGTCCTATTCAAAACTATAAAGCGTGAATGAATACTAATTTTCATCCCATATAGGCTGTGTCTTCTACATTTACGTGAGATTAAATAACCGGCTACATTGAAGCTGGAAGGTTTATACTCATTTTATCGCAGCCTAGCCTTCTGGGGCTATGTGGTCACTTTGGGGAAAGTCAGCATAGTTCAGGGCCCATGCATTTGGACAAGTGACATGAGGTGTTAAAAGGTGACACAGATTCCCAATGTCTCTTTTTCTATAAATTCTAAAATTGACCACAGGCATGTTTTTTTCTTAAAAGGATGTGCACATGCTTACTTGGGATTTTGCTTCTAACTCTATAGAAGCATATATTTGCTAGTAATGGAAGAGATAGGGACCCAAGGTCTGTAAGCTTGCATCCATAGTGGAAAAGTGAATTGTTAATGGAAACCGTAGTTTTCAATTGGTATAGTGTCTGGTTTGCCTTGAGACATTAATTTTATCTTCACCAAAGTTTTTACAAACAACCTATTCTATTATTTCTTCCCTCCACAAAATCAATGCTACTTAAAGTGTGATACTTGAATTATTAACACGGGCCTCACCTGGGAGCTTGTTAGAAATGCAGAATCTCGGGTAAGAAAGCATTGTGCTGGAAATTGAAGTTACACATAAATGTAATAAAATAAAATCATCTTTTTGATTCAGGGGCTTACAATTTGGTAGAGATGTCAGGATTTTCACATGAAAAGACAAATAACAACTCAGCGCTTGCAATCTTAAGAGACATAGGGGTGAACCACGTCCTCATTGAGAGGACTGATTTTTCCAGGCTCCAAACTAAGAATTGAAATATTTTAGAAATGAACTTTTAATTCAGCAAAAATTTACTAAAATCTTCCATGCGTCAGATATTCTGCTAAGACAATGAGGGTATCAGACAGATCCAGTACCTGCCCTTGCAATGGTTTCACTCAATTGTTTTCTAATTTGTAATATGCCTAGCAAACTACTTTTTATAACACAAAGAACAGAACTGAATTTCCCTAGAAGTCAATTAACTCTTTGCATAATTGCTTACATAATAACTCTTTTGTTACTTTTCCAAGGTGACATGGAGAAAGAGGATATACCTTGAGACTTAGGGTTAAAGTAATTTTGTAACATGTGTTATGGATTTCTAATATGCATTCCCCTGACTATACCTTGATTCCCCAAATACTCACATATGACAGACCATTATAGTTACCTTCATGATAAATTTATTTAATCTTTTTTAGCTTTTTTGTCTTGGTTTCTGTAAACATGCTTGGTATAAGATACCTGTCATCTAAAAAACTTTTAAATGCCTTATCTATTTACAAAAATCAGAGATGTTATGAAATGTGATAAGAGAATTATTCCTGACATAAGTTAGACAGGACCCTTGAATTACTCATCTGTGAACCAATTTGAAGAATTCTTGCACTGGTAGATAGATCTGCCCCTCTCCTCCAAGAAAACAGAACCAGATGTCCTTTTTTCCAGCCTCACTCTCCTAGACTTGTATGTATAGAGCTATGAAGCCTACTTTTTCCTAAGCTTCAGATATTATCAAACCCCTATCTGGAAAAGTAGGTCTCATGGGTTCATTTTCCCCTCTTCTACAGATTATTCCCTAGGTAAGGAAAAAATAAACTCAGGGAGGAGAGTTCCCTCACCATTTTGGCACAGTGTTAATCTTCCTTCTTGTGGATAGGATTGTAGCCTTAGGTGTTTCAAATACGGTTTTACTGATTCAGCAACTTAGCAGAATAGATATAGTTAATGAATTGATTAATTTTAAAAACAAGCCAAAGTGATCAGACCTCTGAAATAACCCAATCCAAATTGAGATCTAAAGCCTTCTTCTGCAGCTGACCTATTTATTCAAAGCTGCCTATCTTTGTAAAACCTGAGGCAAGGAAGCCTGAGTACCACAGGACTTTACCTGGAATGTTAACAGAAGCCTTGCGATATTTCAGGCTGACTCTTCTTTTTTTTTTTCTTTTTTTTTTAAACATCTTTGTTGGAGTATAATTGTTTTACAATGTTGTGTTAGTTTCTGTTGTATAACAAAGTGAATCAGCTATATGTATACATATATCCCCATATCCCCTCCCTCTTGCATCTCACTCCCACCCTCCTTATCCCACCCCTCTAGGTAGTCACAAAGCACCGAGCTGATCTCCCTGTGCTATGTGGCTGCTTCCTACTAGCTATCGATTTTACCTTTGGTAGTGTATATATGTCAATGCTGCTCTCTCACTTCGTCCCAGCTTACCCTTCCCCTTCCCATGTCCTCAAGTCCATTCTCTACATCAAGCTGGCTCTTCTTGGGCCTCAGCAGGCCTCTACCTTTCATCACTAGAGGTTCCTCTTGCCTCTTCTCAGACAGAGCTGTAGGTCCCAATTTTCTAAAAAGATTTAATACCTTTCCTTCAGAAGACTTCATTATAATTATATTACATTTGTACCTCTACCTTTGAAGAACACATTTAATGAACCTAAGAAATGGAAATTGGGCACAATTTGTATTTTTATGTTATGAAGTTTGACTCATACTCTTTTTGCTAGAGTACTTTCATTGGAAAGATAAGCTTGAGCTCTTCTATTTATTTAAAATTATGGTTTCTAATTATCACGAAATATGGATTTTATTATTTTTATGTATCATCGAAATGTCACAAAGTTATAATACAGTTTACTCTTGAACAACACAGGTTTGAACTGTGTGGGTCCACTTACAGCAGATTTTTTTCAGTAGTAAAACTACAGTACTTCATGATCCATGGTTGAATTCATGGATTCAAATTAACAGATACAGAGGACCGAATAGCCAGATTTTCCTGCACAGAGGGTCGGCACCCCTAATTCCCACGTTGTTCAAGGGTCAACTGTGTTTTGTTCTGGAGTTTTATTTAGTCTGTTTTCCAATGTAAGAATATATACAGTCTGCTCCTATGGATATCACTTGTGGTTAATATACTAATCTTTTCCTTGTCTTTCTGTACTACCTCTAAATAATAGATTGTGTGATTTTCTCTTTGGGAAAAATTTACCTCATTTCTTTCTCTGATTGTCACAGATGTATTTCCCAATCACACCTACACGTACCAACTAGTTTTAAGAAAGAAAGAAAGGAAGGAAGAAAACACATAAAAATATCCCTCTTAATATATTTTCTGATTGTATATTGTAATATCTTTCAATCCCCAAAGTTAAAGTTTTAATTGTAGCTTTGCTGTACAATTAACCACATCTTGGAACTGTATTGTAAAGTGTTGTGCCAACTATATTCACAATTATACTGAAGGCAAGAAAAAGATAAAGGGATTAAAATACTTGTGAAAGACATTGAGTACTAAATGACTAAAATAATCTTTATCCGAAAAATATAAGATCTATTGAAAAAAACACTTGTTTTATGAATTCCCTCAGAAAGTACCCTGAAATGTAAAAATGCTTGTATTGATTATAAATGAAGACCCAGTAAAGATGTCATCTGGTTCCTATTTTTTAATTAATAATTTTTGAAATCGAAGAGATTTCTTGGCATAAAAGTCAAATAGTTCTATAAAGCTCAAAATGAAAAAAGAGTAGTCACCTCATACATTCTACTCATCCCTGATCTCTCTTCACCAAATATACAACACTTTTAACTCTTCTTTAAAAAAAAAAAAATCTGAATATTTATAATATAACATGCTTAAATGGATATTTGATTTTTTTCAGATTAAGGTATTATTGACTAGCTTTCTACTGGAAGATGACTATTTTGCTTAAGTAGAAATCCCCTCCTTACCCCACCTACTACACACATTCTTTCTATATAATTATATTATTATTAGTTAAATAAATATTCACTATGTTCATCATTATTATCTTGTACACATTCTTCAGAGCTGAGCCATGTAGTGTACTATAAACATATTGCTTTTATATAATTTTTAAACTTTTAATTTCTTGTTGACGTACTTTCTAAAGCCCTCTGTGTACTTTCTTCAACTTAAACTGATTGCATAAATGTTATCCTGGGACTTCCTTTCACTAGCCTGCTGGACAATCTGTTTGCCAAAGTTTAGGCAAAGTTTATTTTATAAGTTACTTTCTCTTTGGTGAAGGACACAAATCCTCCTGGATTGATCCTTCTGTATAAGCCTCCTGATAAAAGATGCTTGGATGATACATTTTTGGTGGCCTAACATGTCTGAAAATATCTTTATTCTATTCTCTTAATTGATAATTTATCTGTGCATACTAGAGACTGAAAATCATTATCTATTAGAATTTAGGCATTTCTTCACTGCTTTCTAAATTCCATTGTTACCACTGAAGGTTTTAATGCCATTGTGATTCCTAATCCTTTGTGTGTGATTTTTTAAATAAGTTTTATTGAAAAATAATCCATATGCCTTACATTTCACCCAATTAAATTATAAAATCCAGTTTTATTTTTTAGTATCTTCACAGAGCTATGCAACCGGCACCACAGTCAATTTTAGGATATTTTCATTATGCCTAAAGATAACCCTGGACCCATTAGCGATCACTCCCTGTTTCTTCCCAATCTCCACAGCACTAGGCGACCATCATTTTATTGATGTGCTTATTTGAGACAATTCATATAAAAGGAATCATACAATATGTGGTCTTCTATGCCTGGTTTCTTTTACTAGCTTAATGGTTTCAATGTTCACTGATGTTGTAGTTTATATCAGTACTGCATTCCTTTTTGTTGTCAAATAATATTCCATTGTGTGGCTATACCTCATTTTGCGTACCTATTCATTCCCTTAAGGATATTTAAGTTGTTTCCAAGTTTTTGGCTATTATGAATAATGTTGCTATGGACACCAGTGTACAAGTTTTTGTGTGTTCAAATTTCTTTTTGGTAAATAACTAAAAGTAGAATTGCTGGACCACGTGGTAACTTTTTATTTTACATTTTGAGGAACTGCCAAAATGTTTTCCAAAATGGCTGGGTCTTTACATTTCCAGCAAGAGTGTAATGAGGGTTCCCATTTATCTACATCCTCACCAGAACTTAGTATTGTCTGTCATTGTGATTACAGCCATCCTGATACGTATGAAGTAGTATTGTCATTGTTTTTGATTTGCATTGGTCTAATGAATACAGATGTTGAATATTCATTCATGTGTTTAATGGACGTTTGTGTGGTTTCTTTGGAGAAATGTGGATTCACATTCTTTTCCTGTCTTTATATTGGGTTATTTGTGTATTTATTATTGAATTGTAAGAGTTATTCATAAGAATTATAAAAATCATAATATAAGAATTATTAGATATTTATCTGAATACAAATGTCTTACCAGATTTTATTTGGAAATATTTTATCCCATTCTATGGTCATTTCTTCATTTTCTTGATGGTATTCTTTGAAGCATAAAGATTTTTAGTTTTCTTAAGTAGAATTTATCTTTTTTTTTTTGCCTTTTTCACTTGGGCTTTTGATGCTCTATCTAGCAAGGCTTTGCTTAACTCAGAGACTCAAATATTTACTTCTACATTTTCTTCTAAGAGTTTTATTATTTTAGCTCCTATTCTTAGATATAAAATCCATTTTCAGCTAAATTTTGCATGTGGCATAAGGCAGGGATCCAACTTCGTTTCTTTGCATGTGAATTTCCAGTTGGACTAGAGTCATTTGTTGGAAAAAAATTCTTCCCTGTTGAATTTTTTAATCTAAAATTAATTGAATGTAGATGTAAGAGTTTATTTCTGTAATTTCAGTTGTATTCCACTGACATATGTCTCTATCCTAAGGTAGTACCACCTGTCTTGATTATTGTAGCTTTGTAGTACGTTTTGAAATGGGAAAATGTGAGTTCTCCAAAATGTTCTTCATTTTAATATTTTTTTTTCTGGCTATTCCAGGTCCGTTGCATTTCCATATGAATTTTAGATCATCTTGTCAATATGCAGAAGACAGCTTAGATTTTCCTAGGGATTTCATTGAATCTGCAGATCAATTTGGAAAGTATTAACATCCTTACAACATTAAGTCTTCTAATCTGTGAATATGGGATTCCTTTTCATTTAGTTAGATCTTCTGTAATTTATTTCAATGATACTTTGTATTTTTCAGTGTATAGGTCTTGTACTTCTTTTGTTTAATTTGTTCCTAAATATTTTATTCTTTTATTGTGCAGTTTTTAGATGGAATTGTTCTTAGTTACACTTTCAGGTAGTTCATTGCTAGTGTATAGAAATACAATTGATATGTATATTTTTTTTCTTTTATCCTGCAAACTTGCTGAACTCATTTATTAGTTCTAATAGGTGTTTTTAATGTGTATTTTTTTAGGATTTGCCATATACAAGATCATGTCATCTGTAACTAGACATAGTTTTATTTCTTTCTTTCCAAACTGGATAACTTTTATTTCTTGCTAATTGCCCTGGTCAGTGAAACGATGAACAGAAGTGACAATAGTAAGCATCCTTTTCATTTTCCTAATAGTAGCAAAACGTTCAGTCTTTTGTCCTTATATGATGATAGCTGTGTTTTTTTCAAAAATGGTCTTTATCAGCCTTCCTCCAAGGGCTTCCTTGTTGTACAACTTGAGTTCCACTCATATCAAAGTTTGCTTTAATAATGCCCACTGGAGTGGTGCAGTGAACAATCTATGTGTTTGGAATGCAGCATCCCTGATCATGATTTGTCTCATCTCCTTCAACCCTTGGCTTAAATTTTACTTCCTTAGTACCCTAAAGGCCAATCAGTCATCATGCTCTTATTGCTTCTTTGCTTTTAAATTTTTGTTGGTTACCTTTGTCTTTTCTAGTCTCGTCTCCTATTCTCTTTATTCTTGTGTGTTTGAGCCTTTCTTATCAGTTTTTTTAAGGGTATGGAAAAATGGAGAGGTGAATTGGTGTGTTTAATTGCCATGCTTAACATAGCTAGTGAGCACCTTTTGACCTAATATGTGTCAGGCACTGTGTTGCATTTGTCTTTGTTCATTTTCATTTCATTGAATATATAGACACCTTCCCAAGGTTATTGTTGCCTCCTATGGTCTGGGACTAATATGCAGATTTAAGAGAACGATATTTGTCCTTTGAAGGGAAAAAAATGACTTTTATCTTTACTTTCCAATAAATTTAGTCACAAGTACCTGTTGCCTACTAAATATGCAGAGACTGCTGGAAGTTATGAGCTCCCTCTACAAAAGAGGTGTCTTTATTCACAGTGCCTCACCTCCTCTAACCCAATTGCTACTACCACCTCCATCCTATTATGTTTATCTTATATAACCTATGCAATATACTTATATAATTTATATGTATATAATCCTTTTTTAACTCTACATTTATTTTCTTACCCGTCTACCTCTAGGCATGAAAAACTCCCTAACTAGATGTATGCAATTTCTACTTGGTAATTATGTTTTTCTCACAACCTTGTGGTAAATTTGGTTAATTTTTTTTTCCCTCAAGCATCGTTTCTCTGTGGTTGTGACTACATAAATTGAACAAGGCAAAGACCTGATTTTGTTTATCATATTATTAATAATTCTAGCATATCATTCTTACTGCAAAATCAAATACAAGACACTGAAACAAGATGTGTAATACCACAGCATACCTTGGCTTTACCCATCCAATACACCTAGCACTCTCTCCTTTATCTCTCCGTATACCAGTCAGTATCTCAGTATTGATAATAATACTCTACAAGTTATAGAGCATGTTTGCACTCATTATGTCTTTTAATATTCTTAAAAACTTATTAAGACATATGCTAGGTTGGAGGCTAAGGCCCAGAAAGGTTAAGAAACTAGTCCACAGTTAAATGTCTGGCAAGAAACACTACAGGTAGATCTGTCTTCTACCTTAAAGACTAGAGCACATATCAAGATTCCATATGTGCCTGGTCTATCCTTCTATATAAATAAAAGATGGAAGTGAAAATTACGAGATTCCTTTGGTAGAGATGTGTTGAAGATTATAATGAGAATAACATAACTGCCAACCTATAATGGGCATTTACAATGTGTCAGACATTAAGCTAAGTGCTTCTATTGAATTACCGTGTTTAAACCTCACACCATCCCTATGAAGTCAATAATGTCATTATCCTCTAATATGAGCTGAGAAGAGAACCCCACAGGAGCATGTGTTACTTTGTTCTATCTTCTCATATCCTCTTATAGGTAAAACTGAGGTAAACATTTTTCTTAAACAATATTCCCACTAATAACTAATACCTGAAATGATAAGTTTATTATTTAGCAAATTTTGTCAATGGATATTAAATCCAAGTCTTTCTTTTCGTAACATAAAATAAATGAATTTCTTATTTGATTGTGCCTTGATAACTAGATTTTAATTTTCCAAGTAATGAAAACTGTTTCAAAGTTTTACATATTTGAATTTTAGAACTCTGAATGCCATTACAATAAAGTTTCTTAAGAAATCAGAGCGTAAAGTGGCTAAATTGCTAGAAATGATTTTACTTGGGGACCCAAAATAAGCAGTTTTCCATCCAGTTTTAGCAAATGAGTTGGTATTATCAGAATTCTTTCTCAGAGTAAACTCGCAACTTGCTATATCTATAGCCTAAAATGGGAAAATCTCTTAGCACTGGTGTAGTACACTCTCAGGTCAGGACCTAGAGTCTCTGACTGGGTAGCCACTTCCTAGAAACAACTCTGCGGTATAGAAGGAAGAGTAAACATGTTTTTAAACAGATAGCGGTATTTATCATACAAACTAAATGTGTTTCAGCACGTAATTGTAATTAAATTACTAACCATCCATATCCATAAAATGGAATAATGTACACCTATCAAAAGGGATGGGGATATCCATGCGTAGAGTGTACATGCACCTCCCCCCACACACGTGTATTATTTTTATTTATTTATTTATTTGTTTATTTATTTATTTCTTTATTTATTTGCGGTACTCGGGCCTTTCACTGTTGTGGCCTCTCCCGTTGCGGAGAACAGGCTCTGGAGGCGCAGGCTCAGCGGCCATGGCTCACGGGCCCAGCCACTCCACGGCATGTGGGATCCTCCCGGGGTGGGGCACGAACCCGTGTCCCCTGCATCGGCAGGCGGACCCTCAACCACTGCGCCACCAGGGAGGCCCCATGTATTATTTTTAAAAGTATACAATCTGTTTTAAACACTAGGCTCAGTCCACAGAATATTTTCTCAAAGCACCTAATTGACCTACAGTTTCCACCTTGTAATAGCACATCTAAATTATAGAGGATTTTTATTTTTCTTTTGGAAAGACTAGTAAATCTTTACGAGACATTATTATGCAAATTGAAAGATATGACGTGACATGTTTGCCCTATTTAAAAAAAACTTAAAGAATTGACTCTGTTGGATTTGGAGTAGATGTTTTTTCTTAAATTTTTTACATAAAAATTTTTTTTTCTTTAAAAATAGAAACAGTTTTATTTATTTCATTCTTTCTCATTTGTATGCCTTAAACTTTTTTGTTTTGTTTTTTTGGTCACCTTAGTGCCTTGGCTAGGACCTCCAGTACATTACTGAATATAAGTGGTAAGAGCAGTTATCCTCTTCCTTTTATGACTTGTTCCTGATATTGGGGCAAGGTAATACCATCAGGTTAAAGAAATTCCCCTCTGTTACTATACTGCCAAGTGTATTTGTGGTTTTTTTTAAAAAAATCATGAATAGGTACTGTTTTTTGTTAAATGCTTTAGGAATCTGTTGAAATATGTTTTTTCTCTCTTAGTCTACTGATATGGTGACCTGCATTAATTGATTTTCAAATGCTAAACCTGCTGTGATAAACCTCACTTAGTTATGATATATTATCCTTTCATATATTCCTACATTTGGATTGTTAGGAATTTTTCATCAATGTTTGTAAGGAATCTTGTTCTGTAGTTTTCTTTTCTTGAATGTGTTCGTATGCTTTTGGAATTAGGGTAATTCTGGCCTCATAAAATTAGTTAGAAAATATTTTCTCCCTTTTTCTTTCCTAGACATGTTTGTATAGGATTGGTGCTATTTCTTCTCTAAATGTTTGGTAGCATATCCTGTGAAGCCATCTGGGTCTAGTGTTTTATTTGTGGGAAGATTTTTAGTTTTAAATTCAGTTTCTTTAGTAGATATAGGAATTATCCATTTCTTCTTGAGTGAGCTTTGGCAGTTTGTGTTTTTCAAGGAACTTGTCTATTTCATCTATGTTGTCAAATTTATTTATTTATTTTTAAAAACTCATTTATTTATTTATTTATTTGGCTGTGTTGGGTCTTCATCGCTTCATGGGCTTTCTCTAGTTGCGGGGAGTGGGTGCTACTCTTTGTTGTGGTGCACGGACTTCTCATTGTGGTGACTTCTCTTGTTGTGGAGCAGGGGCTCTAGGTATGTGGGCTTCAGTATTTGAAGCACGAGGGCTCAGTAGTTGTGGCTCACGGACTCTAGAGCACAGCTTCAGTAGTTGTGGCACACTGGCTTAACTGCTCTATGACATGTGGGATCTTCCCGGACCAGGGCTCAAACCCATGTCCCCTGCATTGACAGGCGGATTCTTAACCACTGCACCACCAAGAAAGTCTCTATGTTGTCAAATTTAAAGGCAAAGATTTGTTTGAAGTTTTCTCTATCTTTTTAAAACTGTGAGATCTGTACTAGTGATATACTCTCTTTCCTTGCTGATACTTGTAATTTGTGTCTTTTTGTGACTTTAAGAAGGTCCTGGGATATAAGATCAATATATAAAAAATCAATCGTATTTCTAAATGCTAAAGATGTACAATTGGAAATGTAAATAATACCACTTATAATAAACCAAAACTATAAAACACTTAGGTATTAATTGAATAACATATATAAATGCAAGATCTATATGCTGGAAACTCATGGGGAAAAATAAGCCTCCTAGAGCCCCAAGTAAATGTACATATATTACATTGTATTTGTGGATCGGGAGACCATAGTATTAAGATGTCAATCTTCCCCAATCTATAAATTCAATATAAGTCCAAATAAAATCCTAGCGTAATTTCATAAAAACTGACAACTGATTCTAAAATTTATATGGAAATGTAAAGGACCTGGAATATCTAAAGCAGTACTGAAAAACAAAAATAAAGTATGAGGATTCATGCTACCAGATTTCAAGTTTACTATGTCAAAACAGTGTGATATTGGAGAGAGGTAAACATGTAAATTAATGAAACATAGGAGTACAGAAATACATCCACAAATAAATAGTGAAATAAGTATTTTTTTAAGTACAAAGATAATTTAATGAAGAAAAGTTAGTCTTCTCAACAAATGGTGCAGGCACAGTTCAACATTTAATGCAAAAAAACCCCATAAAAACCTTGATTCATATATTATACTATATATAAAAACTAACTCAAAATGGACCAAAAGGGCTTCCCTGGTGGCGCAGTGGTTGAGAGTCTGCCTGCCGATGCAGGGGACCCGGGTTCGTGCCCCGGTCTGGGAAGATCCCACATGCCCGGAGCGGCTGGGCCCGTGAGCCATGGCCGCTGAGTCTGCGTGTCCGGAGCCTGTGCTCCGCAACGGGAGAGGCCACAACAGTGAGAGGCCTGCATACCGCAAAAAAAAAAAAAAAAAATGGACCAAAAATCTAAAACTATAAAATTTCTAGAAGAAAACAAAGGAGAGATTGACTTAGGTAGGAATTTGACACTAAAAGCATGATTCAAAAAGAAAATATTGAGAAATTGGACTTATCAAAATTAAGGAATTTTTTCTTTGCGAATTTATTATTTGAAAAACACTAATAAAATGAAAAAAGAAGCTACAGACCAGGAGGATATACTTATAAGTCAAATATCTCATAATGGACTTGTATCTAAAATATATATATATGTATATATATACACGCACACACACATATATAAAATAAAAAAAGGGCAAACGATTGAACAAACACTTTACCAAAGATATATGATTGGCAAATAAGAACATGAAAAGACGTTTAATATCATTAGTCATTAGGAAATGCAAATTAAAACCACAATTAGGTACTATTGCATACCTGTTAAGAGTGGTTAAAGAAATTAAAATAAAAACCTGATAATAAGTTCTGGGCAGAAGGCCAAGTAGCTGGAAGATTTATATATTTATAGTGGGAATGAAAAGCAGTACAGCCCCTTTGAAAAGTATTTTGATAGTTTCTTATAAAGTGAAACATCTTTTTACTATATAAGCCAGCAATCCCAAATTTACCAAATGAAGTGATAACCTATATTTACACAAAAATTGTATGTGAATGTTATAGCAACTTTACTCTTAATAAACCAAAACTAGAAACAACTCAAATGTCCATCATGTGTGAAATGGATAAACAAACTAAGGTACATTCATACAATGGAATACTATTCAGCAATGCAGAAGAGAGAACTGATAAAATAACATGGATGAATCTCAAATATGTTATGTTCAGTAAAGATGCTACAGACTGGATGATTCCATTTGTATGACATGCTGGAAAAGGCAAAACTATTGAGACAGAAAACAGATCAGTGATGGCCAAAATCTGGCAGTGGGGAAATGAGCTGATTGCAGAAGGACATAGAAAAATATTTTAGGATGATGGTCCTGTTCTATATTTTAATAACGGTATTGGTTACAAAACTGTATGCATTTGTCAAAACTTACAGATCTGTACACTAAAAAGAATCAGTTTTACTGAGTGTAAATTATACCATAACAAAAATGGAACAAAAAATTAAGAAAAAATAATTGCCTTAATGTTATATCTTTCTATATGGGAACACAGTGAAAATTTGAGGCTAGGACTGTGGTTTTACACTAAGCAAAGAATTCTGAAGAAATCCACCGTAGCAGTCATAATGAATGATATGACACAAATTATCACCATTCTAAATATGTCAGGCAGACGTCCTGCTGACAAGAGGGACTGTCTGGTATGATAAGTAGCTGCATCAGCTTATCAATTTCCAAGTACCAAGAGTGAGTGAAATATGTTATTTTTATAAATGTACTACATGGAGAGATGTTTTTCTTATTACCGTGATTATCATTGTTGGTTAAAAGACATTTTTGTATAACCTAAATTCAAGAAGAAACTTGATTACTAAAATTGAGAATGAAATTTGATCCTATTTTGTAAAATAATGCCTCACATAACTTATATCTGGAAAAGTGCCTATACTTTTTGTATCTCCAAAGAGTTTATAAAAGTTCTAATTTTCTCTCAGGGGGGAACATATAACCTAGAAGCACATGAATATGGCACAGCTGTGTTCTTACTATCCCACCAGGTCCAATACATGATCAATGTGAATTGTTCGATTTTTAGGTCATGAAGGCAGCCAGCATAATGTTATTGATGATCTGATGGCTACACATACAGTATTGGAAGCAGTGGTTCTCTGGCTTAGAGATATTTACGTAAACAAAACGAATGAGGGAAGAAACCTCCTAAAAGTAATAACTTGCAATTGCTGGAATCTGGTTACCAGCTTCTAACCATTCTTTATTGATCTGCTTTTACTCTGAGGCAGGTTAGCAAATTTATTTGTATGTGTTTCCAAAACCATAAACCTGCATACATTTGTGGAAATGTGTTAAAAAGCAGAACAATCTCTAAAGACTATGCAGACTAGCATAAGTATTCGGTGAAAATTACATGCCTGGATTGTTGATTGGTCTATGCTTATGTAGCAAATTAGATGTGGATATACATTGTTTCAGTGAGTACTATTCATATTTTATAGAAACCCAATTAGCCAGTATAGAAAAATCTTTGTTTCCTATGGTTAGTGTTTCTCTGTTAGTTGGGGACTTTTCATTCAGGTAATGATTTCAGGAGAATTTACCAAAAAAAGTATCTTCTCCAGAAGATGTCAAAAGATACAGAAGTGATTTAGGTGCAAAACTAGAACTATTTTATGTAACACCCAAAAATAAAACAGCAAAAGAGAAAAATATTTCTATTGTACAATGAAACATAGTTCCAAATCACTTGAAGAATATGGAAATTATGACAAGAATGTATTCTGTTGTACTGAATGGATGATTATGCTTAAATGGTAAAATGATAATAAAGATAATAATTAAAAGAGTTACTATGAGGCAGGCAGTATTTTAAGAACTTTGCATGACTTAGCTCATTTAAGCCTCACAATACCCTATGAGGTAGTTTCTATTCTTTTTCCCATTTTAGAGATAAGCTCTCTATACCTGTTTATTCTTAAGTCATTTGCCCATTACCATGGTATTATGTAACAACCCTGGTACCTCGGGGGTTTAATGCAACAAAAGTCCAAATTTTCACTCACATCACAATCCAATTGGGTCATCAGTAGATGCTTCCTGTATGTGCTATTTTAGGCTCCCTCCATTTTGGGTCTCCGCCATCCCAGGGTTCTCCCAGTTGTCTGCTGGATTCCCTGCATCCAAAGGGCGGACAAGTCAAGAGACAATAGAGGATTGTCAGAATCCTTCAGGGGCCAGGTTAGGAAGTGGCACAAACTAGTTTTACATATATTTCATCATCTAGAAGCCACATTCACATAGCCTGAAATTAGCTAAACCAAGGTTGGAACTTAGGTACTCTGGCTCCAGAGTCCAAAGCTGTGTATACGGCATCACACTCAGAAAAAAGAAAAAGAGTGGTAAAAAAGATATGAGATTTAGTATGAATTAATTTTCTATCCTTTTAGAATTCCTCTTACTATTTGTTAGTAATAAAAATTCAGAAATCTAGTTCTTGAATCTATTTCTAAGTTAAAGATCAACTTAGAAGATTAGATACCTCAAAGCTACCTACTACTTGTAAACTGTTAACTTGTGTTTTATACAGAAAATATACTCAAACTTTGATAATATTCTCCTATACAACTTTGAAAAGAACACAAAAATATTTCTTAAAATCACAGAATATAGTGGGTCTGTGTGGGGGAGTCTTCATCAATTGCATTAGATTTAATTTCTGAAATAGTAGCTCCTCTTCTTTAATTAAAAAGATACTTTTCTTTTATGATAATGCTGAAGAATACAGATAAGATACCATGTTTCCATATTTGCATTCTGATTTGCATATTTCATCCCCTTCGATACTAGTGATCTTCCTACTTCAGTGTAAGATTCAAACCATTGATAATGTTGCATGAGCCAATGACTATGCTTCATTTAAAGCAGTTTATGAAGATTGATGAGTCAAGCACAAAATTTCTGTTCTGCTCAAATAATCTTTCTGACAAAATTAATCTGATGCACTTGTAATTATGTACATAATCATTATAGTGTTGCACGTAATTAAGCATAAATGGTACGCGGTTCAAATACATAACATTACAGTAATTAGTATTGCTTTCATAGAGCCACGCCAAATTTTAAATTTTAGCTTTTATTTTATTTTTTTTTTTTTTGCGGTACAAGGGCCTCTCGCTGTTGTGGCCTCTCCCATTGCAGAGCACAGGCTCCGGATGCGCAGGCTCAGCGGCCATGGCTCACGGGCCCAGCCGCTCCGCGGCATGTGGGATCTTCCCGGACCGGGGCACGAACCCACGTCCCCTGCATCGGCAGGCGGACTCTCAACCACTGCGCCACCAGGGAAGCCCTAAATTTTAGCTTTTCATGTTGGTAGCTCCTCATAGTTCTTTATGATCTGTTAGAAGAATACATATTTACCGTTTCATCTGATATCATATACTGTTTAATTGTCTCCATATCACCTCTCTATACATACACAAATTCTCATGCAGGATAAATTCAGTAAACCAAAAGCTAAGTTGCCCTTGTCTCTTTTGCTATTTTCAACCACCAGACTCCCACCTAATATGCAAAATCATGTGTGAGGTCTGATCTTTCATAACCATTTTTATCCATTTTCTCTTATTTCTCCTCTTGTCTCGCCGTCACTACCATGATGTTGGTAACCTTTTAGCATGCCTTGTACTCTTCATACTCCAGGAGTTTCAAGATTGGAGAGAGCAGAAAGATGGAACCAGTAATCTATGGATTTTCTACTTCAGACTGAGACAGGGCAAAGAAAGAGTTGGGCTGTAGGGATTACGTGGAAAACAATGAATTTAAAGCAGTGAATTAATATGCCTGTCCTAAGGTACAGACTAATAAATTAGGTAATACCCCTACCTTCATGCTCTGTATCCTATAAGATATTGGTCTTTTCTATGAGAAACTGTTCCTCTTTCTGTCCGAACCCCTTCCTACATTTACCTCTGTCCCCTCTGCACCGCTGAAACCGTTTTTAAAGGTCTTAATTGATCCTATTAGGAAACCCAGTGCAGTCTTTAGGCTTCATCCAAGTATATTTCTCAGTTTTTAATATTTATTGCCCTGCTTACTTCCACGGACTGTTATTCTTCCTTAGGTTTTGTGAAGCTTTCTATGTTCCTCGTCTATATATTTAGTTATTTCTCAGTTTTCTTTTTTTTTAAACATCTTTATTGGAGTATAATTGCTCTGAAATGGTGTGTTAGTTTCCGCTTTATAACAAAGTAATCAGCCATACATATACATATATCCCCATATCTCCTTCCTCTTGCATCTCCCTCCCACCCTTCTGGGTGGTCACAAAGCACTGAGCGGATCTCCCTGTGCTATCTGGCTGCTTCCCACTAGCTATCGATTTTATATTTGGTGTGTATATATGTCCATGCCACTCTCTCACTTTGTCCGAGCTCCCCCTTCCCCTTCCCTGTGTCCTCAGGTCCATTCTCTACATCTGTGTCTTTATTCTTGTCCTGCCCCTAGGTTCTTCAGAACCTTCTTCTTTTTTTAGATTCCATATATATGTGTTAGCATACAGTATTTGTTTTTCTCTTTCTGACTTACTTCACCCTGTATGACAGACTCTAGGTCCATCCACCTCACTACAAATAACTCAATTTCGTTTCTTTTTATGGCTGAGTAATATTCCATTGTATATATGTGCCACATCTTCTTTAGCCATTCATCTGTCAGTGGATACTTAGGTTGCTTCCATGTCCTGGCTATTGTAAATAGAGCTGCAGTGAACATTGTGGTACATGACTCTTTTTGTCCGTTTTCTTTATTAACACCTTTTCTTCTGCTTGCCTTTCACATATAAAAGTTCTCTAGGTTTGATTTATATCATAAATATTCTTTTTTAAAGGATGATTATTTTCTCTTTGGACTTCAAGGACCAATTATGTGTTTTTGACTTCCAAATCTCCACCTCTAGTCCAGACTTTTCTTCTTAGGTAGACTCAAATTCTCAACTCCCTCCTAGCCATTTTCTTGTCAACATTTTAAACTAAACCGTCAAAAGCAAGCTTAGTATTTCCCTCTAAACCTCCAGTCCTTCTGTTATTCTTAATTCATTTTATTGGTACTGTTAACTCAGTGTTACTATGCTTTCACCACACCAAGTTTCTGGCCATCCACTCATCTAAATATTCATAGTCCTAACCTTTTTGATAGCTTTCCTTTCTTTACTGTCTTTGACTCATTTTTCTCCTTGTTATTAGGCACTTTCAAACAATACACGTCAGAGTATATCACTTCTGTCCTCCTTAACTAGCAATGATTCCCATTATTGAAACAGAAAATTCTACTTAATCTAAGAATAAATCTACTTCTGTCCGGCCCCAAATAATAATTCCAGTCCCATTTCCTACCACATCAAACACTTATGTTTTAGCCACACAGGGTTATTTACCATTGTCTTCACCTCTTACATGCTGTCATTTTTTAAAAATTTATTTTCTCATATTGTCTACTTTATCTGGAATGCATGCTCATAAATTCTGTCTACTGAGCTCATCTTTTAAATTTTAGTTTAAATTTAACTTCTTTAACAACCTTTTTTCCAGATACCTACCTCTATTTCCAGTCTCTAGATGAATTCTTCTCTTTCCAGCTAATGTCACATGTATTTTTATTTAGTATATGTGTTGTTCTGCTATGAATTATAGCTGTTGTTTACATTGTTGCACTTCTCATCTAACCCCACTTGCTTCCACACTCATGTTGTAATTCATTAATTTGTCTAAAGCAATTTTGCATCTGTGGAAGCCCAGCAGATTCCTTAGCATTGACTAGGTGCTCAATCAGTGTTGAACTAAAAGAAGCATATAGAGTAAAGGCAATTTTGGACTGATTCCACCATAATCAAACAAGATTTGACAACTCAATTACCTAACTTAAAGATGTAAATGAACTATCTTTAGGACCTAGTTTAATTTAATGGACTAGAAATGACACCTGAGAGTATTAATTGTCATCCTAGAATTAAGCTATTTTACTGATTTATTAGTTCATTCATCCTATAAAAATTATAAAAAACACTTCTTGTATCTACAGCACACTACTAACCTTAGAATGACAAAACAAATAAAAAAAATACACCACGGTTTCAACCGCCACCAGATTGTACAGTGGGAAGTAGAGGCATTTTTGAAAACACAGGCTTTGTTTGTAGTCAGCCTGACCTTGATTTGAAGTTTTGAATACCATCTTCATCGTATATTTACCATATAATCTTAAATTAGTTATCAACCATAAATTTCCTTATCTGAAAACTATAAATTACAATGATATCTACATTTTTGACTGGTATGGGGTTTCAAAGAAATTGCACATTTCAAAAACTTCATATATATGCATGTATCTACATATATATATATATATATATATATATATATTAGGTTTATAATTTATAGCTGTAGATACTGGTGGGGGAGACCAAAATGTAAATAACTACCATATGAAACAAAACTGTTATAACTTCTAAAGATCCATTTATTCTATATTTTTATTAATAATGTATTTTTACAGACCAAATGACTGGTCTTCGCACATTATATAAATGTTAATATTTATAACAGCATATAATTGGCATTGACCCCAATTCCAAACCTACAAATCAGATGTGTTGATTTGTATAGTGGCTTAATTTATATCAAGGAAGCAGAAATTGTTCCAGGTATCTCAAAGAGAAATAAATTTTAATATAAAGTGTCAGTTGTAATAGAACAGTGGAAATTAGAAGTCGAAGAGGGCACACCTAGCTTTCAGCTTATGGAACTGCAGTTATGTTCCAGTTAGAGGGGAAGCTATGATAACTGATGAGTTTACTAGTAGTGTATTGATAGGCAAGAGAAAAAGACCAGGTTTTTATCCTGGAGCACTTCAGCCTTAAGAGGTTGACAAGAAAATGTGGAACTGTACAAAGGAGGCTGTGAAATAGGAGGAAAACCAGAAGTTCTGAGCCCTGGAAGCAAAGTGATGAAGGTACATCAGGGAAAACTAGTTAACAGTGTCAAGTGCTGCTGATAGGTCAAGTAAGATGAGGACTGAGAAAAGGCCATCACACTTATCAGCCTCAAGGTCATTGGAAACCTGTATCTGAGCAGTTTCTGGAGCAATGGAGATAAAACCTTTATGGAGTGGGCTTAAGATAGAAACAGAGAGGAAGAAAGAGACAGTGAGTATGGATTATTTTGTAAGTTTTGTTATAAAGAGGAACAAAGATACTGGGCAATGGTGACTCCTACAGGACGTGAGATCAAGGTTTTTTGTTTTTAATGTGAGGAAAAGTAGTACAAGGGTCAGAAAACATTCTGTAAAGGGCTATAATAGATATTTTAGGTTTGGGGGGCCAACTAGTCAGCTAAGACAACTAGTCGGGTTGTGTTTGTAGTGTAAAAACAGCCATAGGCAATATGTAAACAAATGGCTATTGACTGTGTTCCCATGAAACTCAATTGACAAAAAAGGATGGAGGCTTTAGTTTGATCTAACATAAATTTTTAAAGATGATTATGAGAGGAAGTAGAGAAAAACTGAAGTGATATCCTTGAATAGGTGAAAGGGGATGGGATTTGTGCACAGGAGTTGGGGCTGGAGCTCTAATTATGAGTTAAACCAAGTTTGAAAAGCAAGAAAAACAAGAATAGGCAGAGGTGGGTAAAATGTGAAGCATAAATCTGTGGAAAATTTCTTTCAATAGCTTCAATTTTCTCAGGGAAGTAGGAAGCAAGATCATCATATGTGGGTGACCATTATGAAGAAGATTTAAAGTTTTAAGAAGAGAAGATACATAAAATATTGATAGTTTCATGAAAGAGTTTAAAAGCAATTGGGCTAAGAAAATACTAGAGAGAATTAATTTTTTAGTAAAACATCAAATTTTCAGTTTGGAGTATTCTAGCTGTCCTTTTCCACACTGGACTTTCATATATCTTTATTAAAAGTTAAAATATTTCTGAAGCACCAGCTAAATTTGTGGCAAATATCAATTTATTTTGAATCATTTAACCTTGATCTTTAAAACCCTTATTTTTCTCCCCAGGGGAAAAAAGGAAATTGTCACGACCCATTAATATCCCTATTTTCAGACACCACAACCAGTCATACATTCTCTCCGTAATTTTTCTTGTTTAGCAAATCTTATTCCTGTTAGAAATTATTTGTGAAATGAATATGCCTCTGTCACTTCATCTGTATTTCATGCATTTATCATACTGAATCCTAATTTGCTCTAAGGTTTTGCTAACTTTGGCTTCACTGTTTTTGTTCTAAAAGGGTTTAGATTTATGAAATATATTATGTCCAGTAGTTGTCTAATATTTTGCCACCTGCTTCAAAGGTTATACATGGATTAGTAAGTCAAAACAAGCCCTCAAAATACAGAATATCAATGGATGTGTCAGATAAGAAAGGCATAAATGGTGAAATCAACCACTGAGTTGACATTTTTCCTCTTGAAATAATTTACCAGAATTTGAAAGGATTTGTGCCTTTGAATGTACGTAATAAGGGAAAAAGTGAAAGACTGAACAGATTGATCTGAAATTTTTATTAACAATACTTCAAACAAATGCAAGCCAACATATTTTAGAGGGAATAGATATTGTTTTGTTCTGTCAACCAATCATAGAAACTTTCTAGGAAACCAATCAAAGCTGTATTATTAAGGTTATGCACTGAGTAAATATTAACGTTTAAATTTAAGTAGTATGTGTGTGTGCACAGTTATATAGACAAAATATCTTTGCTTTTCCTCTACAGAACTGTTGCCCAGTTGCCAGCAGTTGAATTGTCAGTATAAATGTGCCGTGGTCAGAAATAGTACAATGTGTTACTGTGAGGATGGATTTGAAATAAAAGAAGATGGAAGAAGCTGTAAAGGTAATTATGACATGTAATTCTACTCAATTTTATTTTAACAGAGGCTTAATTAACAGAAATTTAATAAAATATCCTCAAGCACCTACCATGTGTTCCACACAGTGTTTATGTCCACTTTATTTTTTGTCTCTTGAGAGTTAAAAGTTGGCTCTCCCCCCAAAACCACATATAGAAACATTAGATAAGCATTTATACAAATCAATTTTCTTTCCTTTTTTGATTGAAGTGTAGTTGATTAATAATGCTGTGCCAATCTCTGCTGTACAGCAAAGTGACTCAGTTATACACACACAGACATTGATTTATATATTCTTTTCCATGATGGTTTATCCCAGGAGATTGGATATAGTTCCCTGTGCTGTACAGTAGGACCTTATCCATTCTAAATGTAATAGCTTGCATCTACCAACCCCAAACTCCCAGTCCATCCCTCTCCCTCCTTTCCCCCCAGCTTGGCAACCACAAGTCTGTTCTCTGTGTCTGAGTCTGTTCCTGTTTTGTAGATAGGTTCATTTGTGTCATATTTTAGATTCCACATATAAGTGATATTATATGGTTACAAATCAATTTTCAATTCATATTGCAGTAATGACAGACATGGGACATGTCAGCAATGGGATGTGTTTTGGTCAGTCACTCAAATTTTGGATTTAATTATTTTAACCTCCTAAATAGTTTATGTCTGTTATATAGCTGCAGTGTAGTAGACATTTGTTATCTACTAAGTTCATAATAGTCATGTAATGTTCTTTACAACTTTTGCATTGGTAATTCTGGTGATTGATATTTGACCAATGCAATAATGATGAATATAAAATATTTATTTTTTAATGTCCTAATTTTCATTTTTGTGAACGTTCTACACCAAATGTTTACTTTCCAAAATGACTCTACTCTGCCATACTGAACTATTTTAGGTTATTTCTTCATTATTTTGAATCCAAATATATATACATATACATAATATTATATGTTTGTGTATATATATATCCACAATATAAACAATACATTATTTTATATGGTATTTAGAATCTATATATAGAAAACATTGAATATAGAATCTGTGTATAAAATTGAGGAATATCTGTGTTACCAGCACCACTAATAAACAGAATATTTTCCAAAGAAATTGGTACTTTGCTGATTACTTTAACCCTTTGCTTTAATATTATAACTTTTACCTTAAAAATAGAATCTTAAAGTTGAAAAAAATCCTCAGAGAATATTTTTTTAAATCCTCATGACAAAAGTGAGAAAAGTGAGACCCTGAAAAATTAAGTGACTTAGTTAAGTCTGTACATCTTTTTAGTAAAAGACTTGGGACTAAAACACAGATCTCCAGAGCCCACTTATTCTTATCCTAGAGAGGCTCATTGGTTTATAATGTACATCGGGCTTAAATTTTCAGTTTGTGGTGTTTTCATTTTCTGCATAATACAAATATTATAAAAATATGTATTATTAAATGTTTTTCAGACCCAAAGGCTACATAATCTGACTATAGGGGGACCAAACTGGTATATTTTATTTGACTGACATTATTCTTAAACCAACATTTTAAAATCAGAAGGTTGCACACAGAAGTTCAGACTTTATGAAAAAACTCAGATTTGTCAACAGTAGACCCCTTACAATCACAGAGTCTGCCAGATATAAGTAGTACCTCTGGACATGCACGCAATTTCAAGTTCAAAACAACACCTGCCATTCACACAAGGTAGGCCAATATACTTACCTGTATCCTTTTCACTCTTTTGCTATACCTCACTCCTATAGGTGTCAGGATTTTCAGCTCCTTTTACATGAATCTCTTTCTCCTGAATCTCTCTTTTAAATCTGTAAAAATCATCATAATCACTTTCTTCTGTTGAATATTAGTAAGCAAATACACAGCAATTTTTAATGGAAGTTCACCAATAGAAGAGGAGATTTTTTTACTTTCTCTGCACTCCTGGATGGCCAGGTCTGAGCATCATTTACGCTTTCCTGAAGGAATTTCCAGGATATTCTCTGTCCTTAAAGGAAGAAAGAAGATAGCGCTACAAGTGATGACATGCCTGTTTCTTTGCAGCCAATTTTGTGGAGTTACATCAATGTCAGAACAGTGCATTCTGACTGAGGAGAAAGAACAAAAGAAATCATTATTCATATTGCTCTCCTGTGTAGCATAATCACATATCAGAAAAACTAAAATAGGAACCAATAATAGTAAAGATGAAAAAAATCGGTGAAAATATTATGGATACGAATCATCATTTCTGCCACTAGGGGCTGGACTTTATCAAATTCAAGATTTAATTTCACATTATCACTGTGGCCTTCACTCCAAATACTATTCTTCCTATCCCCAAAGCTACTTACTTCAAACAAACTGTCTATAAATGCAGGCTATTACACGAAGCTAAAAAATATCGGACAGAAATGCAAATAAATGTCATACAAATGCATAGTTTCCCAATTTAAATGATTCCTTGGCTACTTAGCCATCTTTTGCTTTTCCTTAGTCAACTCCTTTCTTAGCTTGGGGGGTCAGAGGATGGGGTTGAGAGTTCCCACCCTCTAAGTCACCTGTTTGATCTTTTTGGAGACCAGTCCCATTCTGAGAATATCTAGTAGCCCCACCCTGAGTCACCTCATTAGCATAGACTCTAGTGTATTTCACAGGGGTCGTTAGAAATAACAAAAGATACTCCTATAGCTCAGAAAATTACAAGGTAACTGAACTCTGTGTCAGAAACAGAGGATAAAGACCAAATATATATTCTTATTATACCCAAGCAGTTTAATCCTCTTAACATCCTTCAAAGGAGGCTCATGGACTCCTCTCTCTTGCCGGCCTTTTTCATATTGGTATCCTAAGGTATTTTTCTATAGCTAAGCTTTCCCGACTTTCCCTTTCTCTCTGTGGGATCTAACCCTCTCCTGTTTTTTTAATCTATTATCCATATGCTATTGACTCTCAAATACTCCAAGACCGATCTCACCTTATATTATTGGTTCCATATTTCCAACTACTTATTAAATGTTTACTCAAGGATGCTCTACAGATACCTCAAATTTAACACATCCAAATCAAACTCATTTTTTCCTCCCATGATACCTCAACTGTAATCTACACTTCTCATAAAATTAGACCATCATTCACTTCTATCATATCCAGTCAAACTTCACGTTATCTATTCTATTTCTTAAACATTTGAGTCCATTCCCTCTTCTCCATTCCCACTGCTACTGTCATTGTTCAAAATATTATGCCTTCAAAATACAATTTCTTGTGTGAAATTAGCACACAGCTAATTTTCCAGGTTCTCTTCTCTATATTCACCAATCCATTTTTCGTGACTTTGTTTAGTTTTAAAATACAAAGTTGATCATAAAGCTCATCTAATTAATGCTTTCCAGTGCCTATGTATAATGTACAGCACTTTAGTTTAGCATACAAATAACTTCATTATCCCATCCCAAAATGATTTTCCCAACATCATCTCTTACCATTTCCTCTTATACACCCTTACTCCACCTGACTCCTTATACTTTTTTGAAATCCCTGCTGTGTCATCCCAATGGCTTTTCACATGCTGTTTTGTTTAACTGGAACACCTCTTTCCATCTGATCCCTTTTTATTTAGTCTGAGGAAATCTAAATCATCCTTTAAACTCAGCTCAATATGCAGCCTTCACATTTTCCCTTCAATTCCAAGCAGGTTCATTTACTTCTCTGTGTTTCTATTATAACTAGAGTATGACTCTATTATAAGGGAATGCATAGAAATGAAATTCTATATCACTAGACTTGTTTCACCTAGAGGTTGAAATCATGTTTTATAAATTTTGGTTTCTTCAGGAATTCGTATAGTGCTTGGTACACAGGACAGACTGAATACACATTTGTCTAAATTATTAGCTGGCAGAGCTTTTTTTTTTTTTTTTTTAATTTGCCCGGTTGGTTAAGAATCATTAAGTACCTGCTGCTTACAGAGACTTGAACAAGGTGCTGGAGGAAAAAAGTATTGTGAGTGGAAGTAGGGAAAAAATAGGAGGAGGGCCATAGATATTAAAATAAAAATTAATTAAGATAAAATTTCTGCTTGCAACAGTACTTGATAGTTTCCTCCTTTTGATTTAGTGAGGGTGGTTTACATTGCTTAGCTCAGAACTTTTATTTAATCTGTTCATTAAAAATCGTGTTGCCAGTCTAATTCTTTGTCAAGATCCTGAAAAAGCCAGTGTCGTAAACACTAGAACTCTTCAGCAAATATACATTGGAGTGCATTTTATACCTTTGCACAAATATCCAAGGACTTTTAGCCTACGCATTAAAAATGAAAATAAATTATCTTTTAAAGTAAAAGATTTGGTGTTAAGCTTGATCTTGTATCTCTGTAACTATTAAAACGACACTGAACTTTATGTTCAGTTAGTGTGGTTTTGAAAAGATGTATTGGAGTTGGCTCTTTCTCGCTTTTTTTAATAGCCTCCTTCCAAAGTTTGGAAAAAATGTTTTCTTCAGGGAGAAAAAAAATGCACAACAATAAATCTGCTTAGAAATGATGTTAATTTACCTTTTAGATCAAGATGAATGTGCTGTTTATGGTACATGCAGCCAGACCTGCATAAATACGTACGGATCGTATGCTTGTAGTTGTGTGGAGGGCTACATAATGCAGCCAGACAACAGATCCTGCAAAGCCAAAACTGGTAAGTTATCTAATTTTTTTTTTTTTTTTTTTTTTTTAGCGGTACGCGGGCCTCTCACTGTTGTGGCCTCTCGCGTTGTGGAGCACAGGCTCCGGACGCGCAGGCTCAGCGGCCATGGCTCACGGGCCCAGCCGCTCCGCGGCATGTGGGATCTTCCCAGACCGGGGCACGAACCCATGTCCCCTGCATCGGCAGGCGGACTCTCAACCACTGCGCCACCAGGGAAGCCCAAGTTATCTAATTTTTGGTCCTTCCAGAATTTATTTCCTATTTGCAGTTCTTTTCATTAGAAATGTATATAGTAGAGCAATATGGACTTTGAAGAAATAGATTTTTTTCTTCATTTTAAGGAAATGATCCATCCTTAGAAAGCCAGAGAAGTTCTTTTAGTTGTCACTGATCACTACAAAACTCCTTCCATTACAGGAAGTTTCTAATGAACAAAAACCTGTTCAAAAGGAATGGATTAATTGATTTGAATTACCCACCGCTCTCCTGGACTGTATAATAGATTCCTCACTGGTTTCTGTGAGCCTCTGCTTTCCCTCTAAAATTCATATTTCACATAATAGTTAATCTGCTAGAATATAAACCAAGCCATGTCGTTATTTTGCTTAAAATCTCCCAATAGTTTTCCCTCAGGTTGAGAATAAAACCCAAACTTCTCACAGGGCCTCTAAGGGCTAATGGACTAGTACCATTTACCTTTCCATCTCATCTCCTACTACTCCTTTTATCACACCCCAGCCATACTGGTTTCCTTTTCCTTCAGCCACTTTGCTCTTGAGGTCTTTTCACTTGCTGTTTGATCTGCCTGCAATGCTTTTCCCTATGATAGTCACATTTTTATCATTCAAGTCTTGGCTAGAATGGCAACATTCAGAATGACCTTCTCTGACCATTCTATTTAAGGGTGTGTACTCTCTCCATCACAGTCTTATTTCCCAACTATACTTATTATTCATACCTATTCTATCACTACATGACTTTTTAGTTTTCTTTATAGCACTGCCATTTGAAATGAACATATTTATGTGTCTGTGTATCATCAGATTTACCCAGCATAATATAATCATTATGAAAGTACAGAACTTGTCAGTTTTGTTTGCTGTTATATACTCAGTTCTGACCATTGCCTGGAACATATAGGTACTCAGTGAATATTTGTGGAAGGATGGGAGAGATTGAGGGAAGGAAGGAGGGAGGGAGGAAGGAAGGAAGGAAGGAAGGAAAAAGAAGGAATTAATTTTTCTTTCTAATTAAGATTACTACAATGAGTGTTCTCCTCTTAAGTATTTGAATTTCGTGTTTCAAAACTGCCTTCCCTTTACCTCTTATCTGCAAATAAAGCCTACTGTTTCTACATAGTGTGCCGTCTTAGTACACTCTCAGTAAATATTGTTGATTTGCTAATGAAATAGCCTTGAGGTGCTGGTAATGATAGGATAACACTAATTTTTTGTTGTTTGTGTGTGTGTGTGTATGTGCGAACTGAATTAGCTTGGGAATAATATAGGAAGATATTATACATGGTATTCCATCTGGCATCTTCTCAGTTCCTCCAAATCTGGTTTCATTTCCTGCATTTTCAAATTATGAAGTTTTGATAAATTAGTGAGTGTCCTCTACTCCCTTTTATTAGCAATTGGAAAGTTAGGCATGGGATGGGATTCTCTTTCCTGAAACCAAATTGAGCAAAGCATTGGATTTGCTCTGCAAGCTGCTGCTGTTTCCCTTTACATCGTAACCTCGTGTTATAATTTCAACTATTTCTCCGAGATAGTATGTTTAATTATTTACAAAACGTATTTGTATAGAAAATTACCAAGAAAGGAACTCTTTTACTTCTTAGTTTATTTTTTTTTCAATTGCTGACTTGGTTTATGAAGCCCTATTTATTTTTCAGGGGCAATCCTCTAGAAAAATTAGGTCAAGTTATCTGTTCCTCTTTTTTTCACCACTGAGAGTTCTGATTTAATATATCAACGGATTAAAGACGTGGAAGGCTTTTTCTTTGCAGTTTCTTCTATTGATCCACACAATATTGCTGTGAATACACAGGGAGAGTGTAATGTAATAAACCCTATACAGAGAAGCACTTCCTCTCTTTCTACACAGAAGGGTTTCTGACGAAAAGAGAATGTAGTCAAAGAGGGATGGTACATGATATAGTGCTGCATCTTTGAATGTAGTCAGAGGGATGGTACATGATTTGATGATTCTAGCATTGATAATGGAATACATGTAAATGCCTTCACCTCTAGTGGTTGGCTTGATGACTATTGGCACACATAGTTAGAACAATACACAGTTTTCATGGGAACGTTCCTGTGGTTTGTAGTTTTAGGAAAATCAGTAATATAGTAAATGAGTACAAGTCTGTAACATATACTGACTAGTTCTAAAGGTCACATGGATATTTGAACAATGCATTTGTATAATTCAAAAAAAACCGATCAGTTTTGCTTTAGTTTTCTCATGTTTGTAAGAAATGTACAGGAGGATTTTTTGCTTCCATTGGATTAAATGTATTAAAATTCCATTTAATACATTAGCTTTAAATTTTTCTGTGGCAATTTTATTTACTGTGGTATTGCTGTGACTGAAGGGTGCTAGAAAAAAGTTATAAAGTAAACCCCATTTGTCTTCAGGCTTTGACTTTCCTCTTTTCCATTACCTGCTGCTTAGATTAGCACCTCTTTTTTTCTTCCTTTAAAATTTTACCCTACTGGATTCTGGAACCTGACTTTCCCTCCAAGTAAAGCCAGAGTTCAAGGGATTCCAGAAGCTGGGATTGTGTGAAATTAGGGAAAGGTTAGAATGGGCTGACCCCAAACAGTAGATGTTTGTAAAAGATCCCTAGACTTTAGACAGAAAATGCAACATAAATATATCAGACCCAGAGGATACAGTGGACAGCTAGAACTGCACACAAGGGGAAAGTTCTACAAAGACCTTACTAGATAATAGATGGGGAAATAAAAGTTCCTAGGAAAGGTGGCCTTTTATGTGAAGGCAGAGGGTGGCAGAGTCAGTTGGTTGGGAAGCTGCTTCTAAGGTGATGAACTAGTTCAGCACAAAATAATATCATGGGGCTTCCCTGGTGGCGCAGTGGTTGAGAGTCCACCTGCCGATGCAGGGGACGCGGGTTCGTGCCCCGGTCCGGGAAGATCCCACATGCCGCAGTGCGGCTGGGCCCGTGAGCCATGGCCGCTGAGCCTGCGCGTCCGGAGGCTGTGCTCCGCAATGGGAGAGGCCACAGCAGTGAGAGGCCTGCGTACCACAAAAAATAATAATATCATAGTTGCTCCCCAACTAGTCACCCCAAAGCTTGCCTGTGGGATCTTATTTTCAATGTGACAATTGATAGTAAATAGGAAAATGAATTTAAGTTAATTGATTAGTCTTCTTTTGTAGTATAATGACCAAATCCAAGTAAAATTTATAAGCCCTAAGAGTACCTTTAAGAAATACCTCTAGTAGGGGGAGGGGATTTTAGGCCCTGTGGCAGTTGGGAGAAGAGATTAATGTTAGGCAGGAGGCCTTTTCGTTCTTGATAATTCATGTAGTACAGACAAATTCTTTTCTACACTGAGTAAGATTTTCCCCTGACTACTGAAATATAGAATCAAGTGTTTCAAAGTTGGGAAAATTTCAAAGGTAATCTAGTCCTATCCGTGTGACATCAAAATAGGTGATTTCCAAATGGAAGAAAATCTACAGAACTCTCAGTATATGTAAAAAAAAATAATAACTTCATTCATACTTGGTATTACTGGGTAGTAGGAAGCATGCTAGAATGTGAATGTCATGATGGATTGTTCATAACTTTGGAATGGGACACACGTTAAAAACTAGTCATTTTTCAATTAAATGTTAGGACTTGTCATTTGAAAAAAGATGTTTTAAAGTAACTGTCAAGCATCTATAGGTATCCAGTAAAGCATCCTGTATATTTTTACATTTTTCAAAATTAGAGTTCTAATAATGACATCAAATCTGAAAATGAAAAGGTTTTTTTTTTTGTTTTTTAATTTAGCTTACTTTCTTTTAACTGATTTAGACTGATTTTGTTATAGAAGTATGTGTTAAATGTGAGCACCCAGGATTGACAGTGGGCTCATGCAGAACCTGTGAGAGTAAAAATAATAGCTAAGGGTGTTTAATTTATGAACTGTTGGCAATTTTGAATGAACTGATAAATTCAGGCTCCTTGGACTATACTTTTCAGTGTCCTAACCACTTGCTTAAGGCAGGCATTTACCCCAGCATTCAGTTCTATGGAACCTATAAGCCTCTATTGATTTCATCAAAGTAGTAGCAAAATAAAGAGCACTAAATAATTCTATGCTCATCATTGTTGAGTCACCACATTAAATGGTACCATATGAGAGAGAGTACACCTTTTTGCCGCAGAGCAACCAGAGTAATGAGAGAAGAGAGTCCATTAAATAACTTTGAGATTCTATTACAGCTTATGCTTTGCTGTTCACTGATTTGGGCGAGGGTAAGGGGAGACTTTTTAGGTGATGGAACTCTTAGCTGTAAGAAATACAAATTATAATCCCTGTGTAATCCATAGAAGCACACCTCCAAACAGTGTTAGAGAGTGTTTTCATAATACTTTCTTTGCTGCAATTTAAAGAAAGAAGGAAGGAAAGAAAGAAAAAGAGAAAGATAGAGAAATAAAACAAAATATAACTTCCTATGGCTCCTACTTCTAATCTCTATTATCATCTACTAATAAATAGTTTAAAATGTCCTTTTGGAAGGTTGGAGGAATCATCCATGGTTTTCTGTCAAGGCTGGCTCTGCTCATAGGGAGAATAGAATAGACTGGTACTTGTATAAAAAGGGACAAGCCTGGGAATTAAAAAAAAAAAAAAGGGAAGAGCCCCTGCTCAGAGTATCATACTAATTAGCCACTTGTGATGCTTGGAATTCAGTTATTAAAGTATAATTGCCTTGTTTTTCTTTTTAAAAGAAACACTCCATGTTAAAATTTAAGTGTTCGTAGGAAGAGTAACATATTAAGTCTTAGTGACGTTGATAACTTAAGAAACTATGGATCAGATCTGTTTCAGTCTACCATCTGGCTAAGAATGGCTTCCCACAGAATGATATGTGATCATGTCTTGACAACGTGAAGATTCACTATTTAGAGTTTTTACTCTTTTTAGATAGTCCAAAGGTCTAGTTCCTGCACAGTTTGTCATTTCATTGAGGCATAACTGTGAATGACACTTGATGATATGATGGTGTATGAGAAGCTCTGAGCTAGGAGCAAGCCTAGTAGACCAGCACCAGAATAGAAATCCAGATTTGTCATTTTTTACTCAGTCACATATGCCTGGAGGAAATGATGTACACTATGGTAAGTGGTAAGTGACAGAGAAGTAGCTCAGTGCCTGGAACAGAGTATGTGCTGGGTAAATGCTTGTTGGATGCTGCGAGCAATTTCCTAAACATTCAGGAAGCAGAATAAGGGTATTGGGATATTGAGGATCAAAAAAAGGAAAGTCAAAAGGCTGCAAGAGATTCGAAGGGTAATGGTTGTTTTTTGGGGTTTTTTTGTTTGTTTTGTTTTTGCCAGTTTCATCATGTTATTTAGGGTTCAAGCTGCCTTTGCTGTAGTAGAGGCATCAAAATTGGCTGGGGAGCTCTGCATAATCTCCATAAATGTGCTCCCTCAACCAGTCCCTCCTCAGACAGACATGCAGTCCGCGTGCGTGTTTGCTGTGCAAATATAGCTGGAGAATAAGCGACACCACCTGCAATCAGGCAGTATATCCTAAGCCTCTGTTCTGTACAAATACTAGAGCTTCACAACTCCCTTTGATAACGTGGCCTGGCCATTGAAAGTATTTTTCTATTTTTTAGAGTACTCCTACCCTATATCTTCTCTGGCCCTTTGCTCAGTTGGAATTCACATTCCATGACAGGACAGGGCAAGGATTTCTAATGGAATTTCCATTACCCAAATTAAGCATCACACTTTTTTTTCTAACCACACAACTGTTAATGAGTTTGCCAGTATTGAGGTATAAAACTCCTCATGAATATTCTATGTCTGTTTTTGCTGGGTTTAAAAATTTTTTAAGTTTTTGATTTTTTGTTTCCTGGAGGACATCAGTTTCACAGTCTAACACCTTTCTTGATATCTTAAATCTTTTTTCCAGCAACAAATTTGCAAGATTGATAACAGTCCTACCTGTCATGTGTTTTATGTGTCATGACACCTTTGATTTACCCATAGTCTAAAAAAATATTAGACACAGAAAAAATGCATGTCTTCCATTTTCTTTACCACTTAACATCTTAGCTGCAATCTAGCTGCAGATGTCTTTATTTGGATATTAAGAATTACATGGTGACATTTATGGGCTCTAGATTTGACAATCAGTAAACTTTGTTTTCACAAATGACACAATATATAAGTACAAATTTCTATCATTGTATTTTTTTATAGAATAGCTATTGATTGAACTAATATTTAAATCCTCCATATAAAATATGTAATAGATCATGTCATGTTCTACAGTTAACTTCCTTTCTTTGTCTTAAAATTGGACAAATATAATGAAAAACAAAAAGAAATGAGGCACATTTAAATTCATAGAAATTACAAATGGTTTAAGATTACGCATGGATGTATAATTTTTCTATTGTTTTGTTTGAGAAAAGTGTAAGTATAGTGCTATTGAAATCCTCAGAAAACCTAAGCTTAAAACCTGACAGAAAAAAAAATTTTTTTTTTCTAATAAGGGAAATTTGTTTTTCAGAGAGTTTTCAAGGCATCCCCTGTATCAGTTGCAGTCGACAATGTAATAACAGCAGTTAGAGAATGTCTCTTGAGCACTCTTCCCCCAGAGTTCATATTTGCCCTTGACTTTGATGATAAATATTCTGCATATTCTCCCTAGTCAAGCTGCTTAACGTCATTTTAGTCCTGAGAAGAAAAAATCCATTGTATTGAATGCATTTTTAAATGTGTGTGAGCATTTCTTCTTCGCACTAGGCCTCACACAGCCTCCATCTTTGCTTTCCATGAAAAATAATACTTGCCAAGTTATTAGATGAATTATATCTTAACAGACTTTAGAGGTTTAGAACATACCATCAAATTACAAGGGATATATATCTAGTAAAGTAGCTAAAAGTTTGGTATATAATCACCATTGAGTATTTAGAACTAGTCTTTTTTTAATAGCAAAGTAGAAGATTGTGATCTTAAATATAGGTTATCTATTTACATCTGTTGGCAGCCCTGTCAGAAAACAGTGAAATAGATTAAATGACCTTTCCCTTTTCCACCTCTAGATAATGAATTTTCAGATGTCTGCCTCCTTCCTCCTTATTCTAAGATGATGGTCTTGTTTCATATTCCCCTGAGAAAACAGAAGCCGTCAAAAGAGAACTTTTTCATCCTGAACTACATCTACCAATCTATTTGAATCTAGAGCTAATCACTTCATCCTTCTCTTATTGGAATTGAAGAACAAACTGACTTTGATCCTATCTAAGGCCAATCCCAGCCTCTGTGCATCAGTATCACCTTCTCTCACCTGTACAAGAGTTAGACTCAGACAATTGTCTTCTTTATTCCTTGAATCATCAAGATATTCTTTTCTCCTGGATCATTTCCATCAGTATACAAGGATGTAGTAAAGAGGCTGCAAAACAACCTCCTTTAAAACTGTATTTCTCTCCAGCTACCACTCCATTTTTTTTCCCCCGTTATAGAAAAACTCAGTGTGTTGTCTCTTTCTCTATTTTTCTCTTCCTCCTTCAGTGGGTCTTACCTTCTTATCACTTACTTAAACCTCTGTTGTCGAGGTTACCAGTGACCTCTAGTTGCTTAATTACTCAATTATCAGTCCTTAGCGCACAACTGATCTTGTCTCCTTGAATACTTTCCCTGTTAAAGAGTGTATTCTTGGAGTTCTCCTCTTACCTTACTGGGCATTTTTTTCCCCTCAATTTATTATTATTATTTATTATTTATTATTAATCCTCATTTTGTCAGTATTTTCAGCATGACTCAGTGTTCAGTCCTTTGGACATCTTCTCTTCTTTTATTGATTTCCTAAGTGCTCTCATCCTGTATCATGACTTTAAAAACACATCCTCTTCCATGGTTTTATTAAACATCTAGAGACTGAGACTTGCCAGTTTTTACCACCAGCCCTGAGCGCTTTGTTGAACACCAGATTCACTTGAATATTGAGATCCAACTTACCATCTCCATTTGGAAATTTAATGGAAATATCACTCTATGTGTCCCAAGCTCTTGATTCTCTCCCCTAATAATGTTTTCTCCAGTGATGGCCATCTTGGTTAATGTGACCCCATTCACCCAATTGTCCAAGCCAAAATACTGGAGTCTCCCCTGACTCCATTCTTTCTCTCAAACCCTTTGTATCAAACTTTTAAATATGTTCTGAATTGTACTACTTTCTCTAAAGAACAGCCTGCATCCACATTCCTACCAAAGCTTTACCTTTCTTCATAGAATTTAACACTGCCAAAAAAATATTAAATAGTATTGGTTTACCTGCTTATTGACTTTTTCCTCCACTAAAATGTAAGCTCTATAAAAACAAAAAATTTTATTAGTTTCATTCACTGCTGTATCTCTAGCATCTAGATGAATGCGTGGCGGAAGCTAGTCACGCTCAATAAATCTTTGTTAAATGTATAAATAAATATGCAAACACTGAGACAGTATTTTCTTTTTAGGAGACAAAAGTGGCTTTTTAAAGGACCCATGCTTTCAAACTGGAAATATTTTTAAAGCAATTTTTTAAATGTTTTTTATTGTGGTAAAAGTCACATAATATAAAACAGAGTATTTTAACCATATTTAACTGTACAGTTCCGTGGCACTAAGTACATTCACATTGTTGTGCAACTCTCACCATCATCCATCCCCCCAATTTTTCACCTTTCTAAACTGAAACTCTGTCCCCATTAAGCACTAACTCCTCATTCCCCCTCCACACCCCTGCACCCCCCAGCCTGTGGCATCTACCGGTATACTTTCTGACTCTGTGAATTTGACTATTCTAGGTACCTAGTATAAGTGTAAAGCAACTTTTAAATGAGCCAATATCTATTACTTATTAAATTCAATCATTACCAATTTATAAATTAAAGGGACATGTCTGAATTGGGAAAAATGTGCTTCTATAGCTAAAGAATTTGCTGTTTGCCACAATGAGAAAGGTGATTAGGAGATTCAAAAGTAGCCATAGCCCACCTCTCAGTAACTAATGCGAATTGCCCATCCCTGGACTATCTGCTAATTTTAATATTAATTCAGTAACCTAAAATTTGAATGAATCATACTCTGAGATTTACCAAAATAACCCTTCAATTTAATTAAATTTATACTTAATTAAATTCAGTATAATTAAATTTATTTCATTTTCCTGATTAAAAATCACAATGCATTATTTTTGTCATTTTACTTATTGAAATACACTATCATTCTTTATTTTTTTGAAATACACTATCATTCTTAAATTTAAAAAATCAGTAAAATATCTTTAAAAACATTGGCAAATCCATATTCAAACAGCCCTTCATGTGTCATTCATTTATTGACCACTTACCATGTGCCAAGTAAGACCTTCTAGTTAGTAGGGGAAATGTAATACTTCCTTGATATAGTGGATCGACTCTTTAAGAAACAGGAAAATTGTGAGAGCTGCTGATTTGCAAAATGAGAACCTCTTTTAGTGTGTGTGTCTGTGTGTGTGTGTGTGTGTGTGTGTGTGTGTGTGTGTGTGTGTATGGCACGATGTTATTGGCTTTAATTGTTGTTCAGAAAATGTTCCTTATTCCTGCGAAACAACATATTTCATTGCTTCTCAATCATCACATTTCACATTGAAATATCCTCTAAATGAATGTAGCGGTATTTCACTATTAACATCCAAATAACAAAAAGGTTACATTGTTTTAAAGTCTGTAATTCAGGTTGATCAGTAGTTTACCTGAGTGAGTTTTCACAATGCCCAAGACAAGATTACAAAAGGCAACACTGACCTAATATGCCAGCACTAAACCCATCATCTTCTCATAAAACCGACTCTGCTTTTTTTCCTGTTCCTCCCTATCACCCAAATCTCAAATTTCCACAGAATCTTTGACCCCACGCTCCTTATTATCTACATAAAACAGTCACTACAGTTTAAAACTTCGACTTTATTACATCACCCCATCTCTATGCCCCTTATTCTCTACATAAAACAGTCACTACAGTTTAAAACTTTGACTTTATTACATCACCCCATCTCTATGTAGGAACACAACACCACCCATTTTAGGTTCTTCTACCTATTTTCTGAGAAATTAAAATAGCATTTCCCTGTTCAGTAATCCAGATATTCAAAACCTGTGTCTATATAAGGTTTGTTTTTTTACTAATAACCTTGGGTTACCTTCTTTATAATTAAAAAGATAAATACCTTTCTTGATTTATATGTGTGAAATTTAATGTGTTCCTGAACCTCTGTGGATTCTCTGGGGCTTACATTTCTCCACTGGCCCCTGCTTCCAATAGAAATGTCGGCACACATGGTCATTCTTTCCTTCTGTATCGCATCAATCTAAAGGAGAACAGAAATACCTTTTCCTTTTTACCTAACTCCTTTCCAAACTCACTCCAGAATACTACCACCAAGGCAGTGTATAAACAAGATTTTTACATACTACCTTCCCATCTGATTTGAATTATATTACACCACTTTAAAAGTAAAAGCAAAAACAATTTTAGAAATTAAATGGGAAATATACCTATCCTACTATATTCTACTCACGCATATCCTATTCTATGTATCATTTCCCAGTTGATCTTGAAGATATTTTTGCTCGTTATACTCTTTCTAAAATTTATATTGACTTTCCATTGCACCCCAAATTAAAAATAAGTTTATCATCTTGACGTTAAATGACCTGTGCAATGTTTTCTCAACCTACTTTCTCAGCTACTGCAAGCTCTATGTGAGTTTGAATCTAGTTCTTTTTACTTAGTAGCTTTGTGATCTTAAGCAGGTTACTTAAACTCTAAATAATTTAGTTTTCTTACCTATAAAATGTGGATAATATTAGCACCTGATTCCTAGAGATGTTGTGAGTATAAAATAAACTGATAAAGATGAAGCTAGCTCCTAAAATATGCTCAAAAAGTTTGCTATTGTCATTATCATGATGAAGTACTTTCACCACTAATGCATACTGTACCCTCAGAAACTGAGGTTAGTATCTTCCCAACACATCTTAGAGTCTTTCCCACATATGTGCTTTTGTCAATGCTGTTTGTTTCACCTGACTTCCTTTTTTTCTTCTTCTTCTTCAACTTTTTTTTTTAAATCTCTGCATGTCCAATTCCTGTTCTTCCATCAAGGCAAACCTGAAGTCAAATGTCATCATCATTAAGGAACTTTTAACTCTATTAAACAGATATGTTTTTGTACATTTGTGCTGCTGTAACAATACTACAGACTGGGTAACTTATAGATAACAGAAGTTTATTTCTCTAGAGGCTGGAAGTCTGAGATCAGAGTGCCAGCATGGTCTACTGCGGGCTGTCTTCTGGGATGCAGACATATTGTATTTTCACATGGCAGAAGGTGCTAGGGGTCTCTCTAGAGCCTCTTTTATAAGGGACTTATTCATAAGCGTTCCAGCTTTGGGACCCAAGTACATCCCAACTGTCACCTCCCAATACCGTCATCTTTGGGGGTTAGGATTTCAACATAGGAATTTAGGGGACTCAAACATTCAATCATAGCAAGATATATCTAAACATTCTTTGGAACTCAATGTTACTATACATGTTTTATTAAATGTACCAAACCTGACTTAAAAAATATAGACTTTTATATATATTTAGAGATGTATATATATGTATATCAATTTTTCTGTTAGGTATATCTTTCTTGAAGACAGACTGTCCTGCTGATCCCCTTCAGATACTAGTTGAGTACCTTAGAGCTATAAGTTCTAAAAATAAAATAAAAAATACAATAAAGCATTTTCATCCAGTCGATTGAGTTTAGTATAAATGCATTGTGACAGTAAAAGGTAGTGCTAAGATAAATTACAGTATAGTTGTAGTAATTACATTTTCTTGATTAGGTGAAAACTGTTTAATGCATTTTAATGTTTCCACATTTGATTCATATTTTACTTTTTCTTTTGTAAAATCTGATAAAATAGTTTCCTCTGACATGTGGCACAGCATGTACTTATTCTAAATATCATTCAGTTCAGTAAAGAGATTTTTCCATTGACAAAATAGTTGAGGAAAATGGAGAAACAAATTTGGCCATATATGTTTTGGAAATGAAACTATTCCAGCCCTGTATCTTTTTTTCACTTACATGGTTAACTTTATCCACATTTTCAGTTTGGTTTAGTTGACTTTGGTCTATAATTTATTATATTATTTGAATAATGCTTTTTTTCTCTTTTTTAAACTAGATAATTTCCTCCTAGTATTTCATATTCAACTTTTTTTGTTCATTGCATACTTTTAGAAGTTTTCTTTTTTTGAAATTTAGTCACAGATTGCTCTTCACTTTTGTTGCATGTAGTTACATTTCACTTCCTATGAGGGTTTGCATAATTTTTTGCTACAAGTTGTTATCATTCTTCTCATTTCTAACTTCATCATATTTTCCTAATTATTAAAGACTTTATACATTTGTGTATGATAAACTAAAAATAAAATTGTTTAAATTCTTCTTTACGTTATTTTAAGTTTGCATTGGTTGAAAACCAATTCCTTGGGCTGTACAGATAACAATTTTCCCTTTTCCCATGCTTTAGTCTGGCTCTTCATTTTATATACTTTACATGGAAGTTATCATTTAAACTTTTAAACAGTTGAAGCTCATTCTTTTTTTTTTTTCTCATCTTTGAAATAACAGCTATTGAGGTGCACCTACCTAACTTCATTCACTGGAGATAATTGCTCACAATTACAGGATTAATTAGGGGAAATCAGAACACAGTGTAACTAGATAATACATATTTTTCTATGTGTATATGTGATATAGATACATTTATTATGTACATAAATATTTATTACGCTTATATTTATTTTTAATTATCTGAATCCACAATTCCAATTACTTAAAATGAAACTAGCTGAATTAATATTCTTAGAATTGAATGGAAGAATAGGGAGTTTAAATGAAGCTGTAAAAATTGGTTTTATTCACTCTGAAAACATTTATTTAACATCAACTATATGTCAAAATCATATTAATATAAGTATATAAAAACATTTTTAGTATATTGACTATGAGAGGAGAAGGATATGTGTGCAAGGATATGGTTATAGTCACTTGGAATTTAAAGAGATATTTTTATGAATCTAGTCAAATGAGATATTTCTTATTTCCAAGCTTCTCTTTTTAATTCTCAGTTTTCTAATCAGTTTTAAAAATTATGACACTGATTAATATAACATGATAGGAAAAAAATCACGTTCTGATTATACAAATCTCTATAACTGTTTGGGAGAGAAAATACTCTTTTTTATGCTGTTGATAATATGGGTGAAGAGGATGAGGACGGTTTTCCTCCTCCAACATGAATCAGTTGACAGCCTGTCGTAGAGGTTTATTCAACTTAAGTCTTGATTCTCTACGCCAGAGTATTGACTGAGTGCTTTCTTGTGTTCCAATCTCTTCTATGTGGAAGGTTAATATTTATTACTTCTCATTAAGTGTTAATGTAGAAAACCCTTTGCCTGAAGTCATCTGATGTGTTTTCTAACTGTTCCTTCAAGGAAACTGTTCATTGACTCTAAGTGTGGCATCTGATATGAGCATCACATTTATTCTTATCAGTCTTTTATCAGCATTGCCAAAGCTAATGATGATTTTCACTTGGCATGTGGAAGCATGTGGTAATAATGCCCACTAGAGAGCAGTGTAGTGCGGGTAGAGATGGATAACCTTTGTCAGGCCTATGCCCCCTTTCATAATGAAGTAGGAAAAAAAAAGATTTATATCCCTAGCCCCTGATGATTTTTGTGGGTCCTTGTGTTTCAGTAGCTTCTCCCACTCCCATATCAGGCCTTATGTTTTATTTGTCTTACGTGGGAAACCATAGATAATAATTAGCAGAGACACATGAGTATTACTTCAGTAAAGTACATCACAACTAACACTAGAAGTATCCTTCCTCCAGTATGTCATTTGAATTTTAAAAGTCACCATTATTATATCACACCATGTCAATTTATGAAGCACCTGACTTTCTCTCTATTGGCTTTCTGTTTATCTGAAGCTTTAAAATCAGTGGTTGATATGTTTTGCATTAAGATAAGCAACTGACTCACTCAAAAAGCAGCTACAAAAATCAAATAGATTGATTAGTTGTGTCCAGTAAGCATTGCCTGTGTTGACCATTAATTTATTGTTATCTCAGTTTCTCAAGAGAAACAAAATGTTCCTTCATATTCCAGCCTCTCTTCAAAGAATGTTTATGATATACTTAAATTTACTGACTGGTAGGCAGTTTAGAAATTGTTGTCTACATCTGGACTTCTTATAAGCTTGGGAGTAGTGGTTCATTTTTGAATGAGAGGTGATTTCACTAAAGGTCATTTTGGCTGTCAAATGAAGACCATAAGCACTGACATTAGTGTCAGTATATCTTTGTTAACCTGATAACACAGCTGTCTAAGACTCCTTCCTAACCTGAGAAATCCATCCATGATCCAACAGGCTTCAGGAGTGCCAAGGTCAACTGGAAAACAAACAGAGCTGGTACTGTTGAAAAGAGACCAAGTTTAGACTTCCAAATTAAGGAATGGCAAGGGCAAGTATTACATGATTCAAGATGGCTTTAAGAGATTGAGAGAGGAGCCAGCTGGCTAACCAAGCTCAGATGTAGTCACTTGACAAGGTTACATAAGCAGAGACCACAATTTTACTGATTCTTCTAAGAGAACTCTTTATTATGGAAATAATATTAGTATTTTTGAGACTTATTTTTGTTGGTTTATACCAAGCAGTCCAGGGACAAGTTCACTTCTCCACTGGGAAGAAACTGTTGGGCTATTTAGTTTATAATCTCACTGAGGTTGTACTGTTGTTTACTTTTGTTTGTTTTGTTGTTTTAAGATAAAAAAAACATTTAATGCCTTTCTGAAGGCAGAGAAGAATCCTATGGCTTGATTGAAGTAATTTCTTAGGAGTAAAAATTCAAATACTCACGGAAGGCCTTAGGATGTGTTTCAGAGTTGACATTTTAGGCCTGTGAGGGAAGACCCAAAATCATCTTCGTTGGACAGCTCTTCTATCTGAAAGATACACAAGGAGCCTGATATTCCTACTTCCCCAAGAAATGATGAAGACCCTTAAATAATGTGTTCAAAATGTTAGACGTTTAATTATATTAGCCATAGTATGTACCTTTGCTTTTCTCCTACCATTACAGTGTTCAGTATCAGTGTCTTGAATGATCTACTAATGTTTATGAAATCTTCTGAAGAGACAGTATTTCTCTGGATTCCATCCATAGGTTAAGAAATCCAAATTACTTTGTAACGTTTCACAGAATGTTTCTAACAAACTCTACTGTATAAGGGTTCCATGTGTCCTTTGGTCTTATTCAGAAAATTTGTAGTGAATGACCAATAGGTTCCAGACTTTTTATAAATGCTAGAGACAACATCAGCAGAAGTAGAAAAATATACCAGAGAAATAAATAAGATATATACAATGTATGGTAGTGATAAGTGAAAAATAAACTCGGGAAGGTGTACCAAGAGTGTAGGGGCTTGTAGTTTTTTTACAAGATAAAGTGGTAAGAGAAGTCCTCACCAGAACGGTGACATCCAAATAACACCCAAAAGGAGGTCAGCATGTCAAGTCGGCCATTCTGAAATATGATGATTATTCTAGGAAGAAGGAAGAGACTCTGAGATGGCAGCTTACTTGGCTTGTTCACAGAACAATAAGAAGACCAGTATGTGTGCAGCAAGATAAACAAGGGTGAGAGTAGTAAGGAGATGAAGGAAGCGAGGTCAAAGAGTAATGAGAATACACATCAGGTAGGGCTTTATAAACCATTTTAAAGGCTTTGAATTCCCTCTGATTGAAATGGGAACCCTTTGAGGAACTAGGCAGAAGACTTGCTTGATCTACCTTAACATTTTAAGGATATGACTTGCTATTGTGTTGCCATAGGCTCAGGAAGAGGAGGGCATAGATGGAGACAGAGAAACCAGTTGGAAGGCAGTTGTAATGATCTGGTTGAGATGTGATGGCAGCTTGGGGCAGGATGGTAGTAGGAGTCACTGATGTGTTTGACATCAGAGTCAAAGAGATTTGTTGACACGATGGATGTAAGGCAGCAAAAAGGAGAAGTTGGAGGTTTCCAAATTTTCCTTATTCCCTAATTAGCACGAAAGCTACTCTGAATATGATTATAGAGCTAAACTCTTTCAACACTAATTTTACATGGGCTTTTACTGTTAACTTTATATGTTAAAGGTGTTGTGATTCCGGTCAATTAGTATGTATTTACCAAAAATTCACCAATCCTAGCACAAGCAAAGATGCATTGTTCCAACAAGTGGTAGTAAACAAGTTTTTTACCTCGAGAATCTTATTTTCCTGACTGTAGAGAAGAAATGTGAAAGGAACTGGTTCAGTGACCAGGATCTAGTCACTAAGGAAATGTGTGATTGTTTGGCTCCAGGGGTCAGTCAGGGAGCCAATGAGCCTGAGGTCACAGGTGCTCTTTGTATGAGGCTGTGAGCTTTGCATGTTCCACTCCAGAGAATCTATTTCTGACCTCACACATCCACTTCAAAGAAGTGTGCCCTTGCTCACAAGGGAAGTCTATAACACTGTATGGAGAGGTCAATCCAGATCCATCATCATTGCTAGAAAAACAACTCACAGCATGTCTTTTATTTACCAACAGTGAAAGCAAATAGCATTGTCCTCATATTTAGACAACACATTATGACTAAGGAAATCAAGAATAGAAATGCTCAGTGGACTATGTTGTCCTTAAAAAAAGGAAGTGATATAGTTACTGAAGCATATACAGGTTACTAAAAAATACTTTTGGCAAGGAATTTTTAAAATTGTAAAGATGCGTTAAAAATATAGGAATAACTTTTAATAAGTAATGCCAAATTATGTTTTTAAAAGTGACTCATTTACTGAACTCACTTTCCTCTTTCTGTTTTATTCCAGAACCTACAGATAGGCCTCCTTTGCTGTTAATTGCAAATTCTGAAACAATTGAGGTTTTCTATCTTAATGGAAGTAAAATGGCAACCCTGAGCTCAGTCAGTGGAAACGAAATTCATACTCTGGATTTTATTTACAATGAAGATATGATTTGTTGGATTGAATCGAGAGAATCTTCAAATCAGCTCAAATGTATCCAGATAACAAAAACAGGAAGATTAACAGATGAATGGACAATCAGTATTCTTCAATCCTTTCACAGTGAGTTTCGATTTATATTATATGCCACCCGTTAAGGATTTCATTTGCAGACCAGTAGACAGGATTCTTAGATTTTCTAGCATAGCTAATGGCTTTTGGAAAGCTATATATGCAAGTATGAATGCACTTAAATAAGTATATTCCCTACGTGTTTTGCATATACACACATATACACAAGAATTGCACTGTTTATGTAAGCAGTACATTGAAGGGTTAATTTTAATTCTTTATTTAATGCTTATTGCAGTATCACCTAGATGAGAACTGTGATTTTTCACTGAATGATAGTTCACAATGTGATAGTGAAGGTAGGATTAAAAAACAACAACCACAACCAAAAACAAGAAACAGATTTGATAATTATAAGCTCTTCAACTGTAGTGTTTGTTAAAATACCTTGAAAACTATTAGTTTTATGCTAATTGGTAACAAGTACCTGTGTTTGTTGACTTTTTTCCTAGTAAATCAGAGTTTTTGTATATCTTCTTCCTAAAGAGTAATTTGTAATTTGTGATTCACTTGATTTCTCATGTCGGAAATTCACAAACTATTAACTGTCTTTCTCTTTCTGTATATCACATTGTCACACACACATACATTACCCCCCTCACTGTTCTGCTCTCTACCCCTCCCACATGAGAGTATAAAAATTTATTTGTGCTTGCCTGGGGAAACAGTATGCATGAGAATTTCAAGATGTATTCATTTATTTTATGATTTACAGAAAAAACTTATTCTTACAAATGCTACCAATATAAAACTTGGTAGAGAAATGAAGGAAATGTACAATCAAGTTAAGAAGAAAAAAAAAGAGTGCTGTGATAGAATAAATTTAGTTTTCAGATGTTGAATGTTTGGTGATTTGAATTCAGTAATCATATTTTATTGATGTTTGTGATGTACAGTTTCAGGGACTGGTTATTGATCCTTATTAAATGTAAGAAAATAGTACTATGTAATGTTTGAAAATTATGATTAGATTGAATAAAAACAGTGGCAAAGATTGTAAGAAAAATGGAATATGAAGTGAACAGAAGTAAATGTTTAACAAATAGAATCCAACATTTTGAAGATTTTCTTAACATAATTAAAATAATTGATAAGCTCATTTATTGTGACAGTGGACCAAAAATGCCTAGTGAAAACAGTCGACACTGTCTGTTTCAAGGATTCCATGGAGAAATGATAATTCATAATAAACACTAAATAACTATTGGTAGTAGCACAAGGAATGTTTCTGTGTGATTTGAGTATTTCAGACATTGGCTCAGCCAGCAGTTGAAAATCATTTGAACAAAAAGACTCTGGTTTCTGCCATGTTAGTGATTACCTTAACTAATCCAAATGTATTTCTCCCTAGCAAATGGAATACTGGCAGTCAGATTGCTAGAATATTCACTAGGTCATCAGGTAAAATTATTTTCCAAGTTTACTTAAGCAACTTTTTTTATACATTTAATATGCCCTAATAATAGTAGTAATCCTTTCTTTAATATGTATTTTTAAACAACTTTAATAGTACATCTCAGATTGGTTAAGCAACTCTACATTAGAATATTTGTAGAAAATAATTCAGAACTTAGATTTCATGTGATTTATAAACAATTCTTGGCAAATCTAGAAAAATAGAGATTGATTTTGTTAGGTAGTTCACTAAAATGATGAACAGACATTCATTTTGAACTATACAAAATTAATGCAATGGAAACATCTTAATTAGAATAAATAGTTGTTAATGAAGTCGGATTTAAGCCATGCAATTCCAGTCACTTTAGAAAGAAGTGATTAAATGTGTGGAAGTAATACAGTGATGGGAGTGGGACAGAGGTGTGAGCCGGGCTGGGCTCCTCTATCATTGCTTGTAAGCCATGTATTTTATCAACATGTCACAGGACAGCTTCCAATGGGCTCTGCATTCACCATGACAATTTGTGAGTTGATAATGAATTTTGAATATTCTTTGCATATGTAATTACTTAAAATCTCTGTTGTACCATATAAGCAAAAATAATGAACTGATGGGAGTATGCCTGAATACCTGTCACTAGCCACTATTCCAGAGATTATCTCTTTAGGTTTTCCTCCCTCGTTATCTTTAGATACTTTTCTCTGAATTTACCTGAAGAAAACATTCTTTTTTGGAAAAAAATAAAACTTTTATTTTTCAAGGTATTACTATGAGGAGAATCATTACAGGTCAAACCGACTTTAAATTTAAATTTTACATAATATTTTAGTAAACATCTTATTGCAATATTAAAATTTTTATGGCATATCTCATCTCACTGGATACCCACCACATCTCTGTGGAGTATGCAGGAGAGATACTCTTCCCATTTTATAATAGACACAATTTTAACTACAGAACTAAGATGTGTTAGGCAATACTGAATGGCTAAAAAGAAGGCAGAGATAGGACATCTAAATCCTATGTTCTTTCTTCTACATTAACAAAGGCAAATACAGGTCCCTTCAAAGAATTTCCCAAGTCTAGCACAAATAATCATATCTACAACTTATTAAATGTGCTAAAAGACTACATGCAATAGAGAGGCATTATTAGTCCCCTTATTCTGAAGGGAAAAATCGAGACTCTGAATTTGGGCCAGACTTCCTAGCCTTTGCTACACCGCACTGCCCCAGGGGTCTCAACTTTTGTTTTTCATTTCAGACAGCCAAAACAATCAGGTACACTAACATTAGTAACAGTGGCTCACAAAGACAGTGTCTACATGGGAGAGAGGTATAAGAATCTTGGAAGGGGGTGGACAAGATGAGTTGTACCAAGACCATGTCATTTGAAAAGGCCCAACACATGATTCTGATATGGCCACCTAGGGAGGCCTACCTTTAATACTGAGAATCATGTCTAAGCAATATTGTGAGAGAATGAGGAAGACTGATAATAATGTGCTCAGTAAACTATATTGACAAAAGGAACACTGGGGAAAATGCTAGAGATTATATTTTGAATTGAATTCATTCTTCTTTATAAAGCTACTTGATATTTATTAGCTAGTATTTTTGCCTGAAAGTTACAAAATACTAGATTTTGAAGAAAATTTTGGAATTAAGTGTTTTGTGAGCAAAATTTATTCTCCAGGGATTCACGTAAAGTACATTTACGACAACTAATTATTTCTCCCAAGTTTTTCTTAGGGAATACTGTGGTAGGAGCACAGATACCTAAAATCAGCAAAAGTGATGGGATTCCTAACAGTAGTGATGCTCAGCTATTTTCCTCAGGACAAAGTGCACAAGGATGATTGAGACAGATAAGATTATTTTCTGGGTGTATCCCTTATTAAGGAAGATGATTCAGGACCAATTGTTCTCTTCCAGGTATATAGTAGATACTTTCATTCTGTTTTTATGTATATTCAGTATTCTGCAAAATTTGAGTATCACTATTAGGATTCTAATGTAGACTTAACCAGCTTGTCTTCATCCATTCGTGGGCTCAGCTACAGTCTAGCAGAGTGTGCCAGGCCAAAAACTATAAAGGATTGCTTATTCTTTATACACTTTGCTTCTGAATTATCCCCATTCACTGGCTTTTATCTTTCTTTTATTTGGTCTGTTTCGATATCAGCTTAACTCATTTTCCATTTGAACCTCTGCCTTGATCCTTGATTGGATAATTTTTGGATTCACTTTACCCATGTCTTTTCTCAACCCTACTTCTTTCTCTTGAGTTAGCAATTCTTTAATAATCATATAATATTAATAGATGACATTTACTGAATGTTTATTTTGTGCATTAATAATTATACACATATACCTATCACAAAAATTATATAGGTATACTGTATAAAATAGTTTATAGATAAGACAATGAGCTTAAATAAATGTAATACTTTTTTAATTTAAAGGAAACCTTGACCTCTTAATCTCAATAGATACTGAGTAATGGCCTTTCTTAATTGTGCAGTATTCCCTATTTGCTTCTACCCAGCCTAGGAATTTCATAGCCTTCAGTGCTTCACAAGCATCCTCCATCAAGTTATGACTGGACAACAATGACCAGGCTGTGTCCCTACTGTAAATACAAGCATAGCAGGCATAGTCTTGGGACAAAATAATCAACTTATAAGAGTAGAAAGGCTAGATTCAAATAGTGTCAGCTCACAGTGAGTTTGCAGTTTACAAGATGATCATGGAACTTTGCAGCAACATCCTAAGATTACACAGTATCACAGAATGGTATAATCATCATAGAAACTTGACATGCAGTATTCAAGCATGTGACTTGTAAATAAAGTATTTTTATGACCTTTCCTCTGCAATTATCTTTCTCCATCTGATTGGAGAAAAGTCATTCACATTGTTTTAATTTGCCTTTATATGATTACTAGTGAAGTTGTCCACTCCATTGTGGACTCATATGTTCACGTCAATCTCGACACATCTGCTTGAGTGATCATAATGCTCCATTGCTTAAAATTAAAATACAAAATATTCAGGGGCTTCCCATTTATCTAAGGAAAAAATGAAACTTCATTTTACGGCTTCTCTGCCTCTACCTTGCCTCTCCCCACTCAAATCACATGTTCCACCTAAAAAAAAAAATACTAGCACTTCCTTTAATGCACTTTGTTTTCTCATGTCCATGTGCGTTTGTATATGCTGGTTCTTCACCATAGGCCATAGTTGTCATTTCCTATAATCAAGTATCTCTTACTCATGTTTTAAGGTATAATATCCTTTCCAAAAGTTTTTCTTTTGAGCTTAGCAGCCCTTCCTATGTGATCCTGGGACATCATAGTACAAATGCATTATATTTTATTTGTGTGTTTACCTGTCAGATTACCAAATAAAGGGTAACTACTTTAAGTTTAGGATGTGTGTTTTATTCATCTTGGAATCAGATTTCAGCCAAACGCCTGTCTGTTCTAGAATAAACATAGGTAATAAGTAAAGGATGAGGGTGGAGAATTAGACTGGAGAAGGGTAAGACCAACTTCTGGAGAGACCATGCCAAATCACTACTAGAGACATGGGGAAAACCAGTCTGCATTATGGCTAAGTAAGATCTTTTCTGTGTCTAGATAATAGCCTCACATGTGAATCTTGGTGTCCTTGAGATATAGGTTTGTTCAGCAGCTATTGGCTTTTATTTGGGTTCAATCTCTGACTTCCCCAGGGTCAGTAAATTTGCCTATAGATTTGTTTTGGAACCTAACCTCGATGACAATGGAAAAAACTTGATCCAGATCTGTTTGAGTCTCCCCACCCCCCAAAGCAGTTGTAATTAAACATTAGTGGAGCCAAAGGTCTTAAAATAGAGGTCAGTTAATTCTTAGCACAGGAACAAAACAGAACAACACATCTTGTAATCTTAACCTTTCTCCTCCCCTCAGTCTGATTAGACATTTTCTTAAGAAGGAGGTTCTACTATCTTATATTTATGTCCTTAGATGCGTCAAACAGTAGATGTGCTTCCCATCTCAGTCCTGTATACTTAGTTATTATCAAGGCCCCAAATGTTTTTGGGGTAAGCAGTAAAGAGCAAAGTCAGGATGTTCTTTGTATCTCTCAACCTCTGAGAAGCCCTGTTAGTTACCTCCACCCTAGAAATGTATGCATTTAATTCTTTGTGAGAGACGAAGTATAGTCAGCAATTAATCAATTTTGGTTTTAGCATTTCATTAGAGAAAGTTCAAAAATTGGGCAGCTCTGAGCTCAGGAGAAGAGGAAATGGTGATGACCATCCTAATCTTATAAATTAGTGAGATTTTTTTATTAAATAAAATGAAAATGAGAGACATAAAGGGAAATGAAAGAAAATAAAAGAATATTTTCTGATCTATATTTCCCACTCCAAAACAAAAAGTCGTGTTGTTGTTTTAGCTGTGTAGAATCCAGACTTTTTGATCAGCATATTTTGTGGACATCTAAATTTTGCACAAAAATCTTGGCTATAGAAACTAGTCTTATATTATTCCCTAAGAAACATCTGAGAAGAATCCAAAACACATCATCCATATAAGAAGGATATCATAAGTATTTATTCTCAGAGATACATTTTTATTTAACTGCTGTTTGATAAGCAACTGGATGTTTTATTAAACTCTTTATACTTCTTAAAAGTTCCTCATCTTTTATTTAGCATATTTATATGGAAACATAAAAATGACTTTTTCTGAGACATGGCTGCTGTGTGTGTGTGTGTGTGTGTGTGTGTGCATGCATGTGTAGCTAGTTATTACAACACATGCTTGCTGGGATCTGGAATTTTAACAAAGTGATCAGACCGTCCACTGAGAACTCAAAAAAAAAAAAAGACAGTTAAAATTAGCAAAGATGTTGATCTGAGGACATATTTCCAGAGAATTTAAAAAATTCTTCTGATACCATATGCTCAATGTTGTATTAAATTATTCGTTAATTTTTTTATATTAACATTACATAAATTTATACTTTGGAATAAGTAATCTGTTCTAATTGACAATCAGTACAGAACCATAAAATGCCACCCCGAATGCCTAGAAAAGAAAAAAAAAATTTTAAGTCTGTGTACTCTGTTACTCTACAAATTGGTCTTTATTGTTAATTCAGTTGCCAGGCTGGAAATAACTCAATTACTATATTATTGTCATTTGGCGACATACTTGAAATTAACCGAAGCAGAAATTAGAGATGTGCTAAGCTTCAATTGTTCATATTCATTTTTTCTATGAATTTGATAAAATATATTTCACACACACACTAAATATAAATATACTCCCCTCCAGATTTTGCTGTTTGCCATGTAGAACTTTTAAATCATTATTCTCATAGTATGCTTTGTCTAGATCCACATTTCTGTTTGTTTTATTAATGGATTTTAATTATCACATTTCTGTTTTATTAATGGATTTTAATTATCAAAGTGGAAATTTTTTCATGATCCCATTACAACGCCATATACCAGGTAGAACATGATGTTTAGCAGTTTACTTTATCTACCAACCTGAAACTTGGAAAGTAGGATGCTCTTTTCATTGTGAATAACTCATGAAATACATTTGGAATCCATGATGTATACTCACTCAAACTGGTATTTCTGTCTTGGTCAACTTTATCTTGGTAGAAGAGAGAAGGAAGTAAGGGAAGAAGAGAAAAGATATGGGAAAAAGAGAAATTATCACTTTTTTGGCAAGTAGACTAGTAAAATAATTTCTGACTTAATATGTATTTGATAATTTTTCACTTTAAATATAATAGTGTCATAGTGTATTTTCCTTTTATTTTGTTTTGCTTTTTCTTAAGGGATTTATGCCAAGTAAAATGAGCATTGTTTTCTCATATTTCTTGGCCATCAGAAGGTTTTAATCTTGTCAAGACATTTACAATATATTAGGAATTTATCAAATCTAAAGGCCGTGAGTAGTAGGAGACAAATTAAGCAACGTAACTAAGCAAACTGGCGTGTATAGGATTTCAGTTTTTGAATAAGATTCTTGTTTTCTTTTCTTTTTTTTTTTTTTTCAGGCTGTAACGTCTGTGACTTACAGATTTTCTGTAACACTCGGCTTTGTATTTTCCTCACCGTGGTATTTGGGATGAGTTGATATGGTCCTAGCTCTGTCATTAACTAGCTGTGCGACCTTAAATAATTTTAAAATGAAATCACTTGTTCACACAATAGCTGGAATCCCTGCCAGATCTAAACATACTTTCCCCTTCCATTCCCTTCTGTTTGATATTCTTGTTAATTTGCAGTATGCCTGTGTCTTTGTGTGCATGTGTGTCTTCCTCTCACCTAATTACTCACAACAGGTATATTTTAATCATTGTATAGTACTCTTCTCTAAGATATGTTCCTTGGGACACAAGTTTTCCTGGACATTCTTGGAAAGAATGAGTTTGTGGTCAAATGAGTTCAGGAAGTTTTGCATCTGTATACCCTTATTGGAGATTTATATGTATATTAGCCTATTAAAGATTCTGTGGAGTCCTTCTGTAAAGTACCTATTTTACTTTGTTTAGCTCAGGATTTCTTTAATTTCCTTGAGCACTGAACATTTTATTGGTATTTTTCTGGGTATGTCTGTGAGTGCATTTCTATGGGTGTTTGTTTCTAATGACATGTTATGAATATGTTTATGTGTCTAATACATATTCACACTCCAAATATCTAGTGTTTTATATTATCCACTTTGAGAAATATTGTTTTAGAGGTCTTATGGAATATCACTCATATTGTATCCTCCTACCACTTTTTACTGTCTCTGTGGCTAAACCTGTAACGTCGGTGTTTACAAGGAGATATAGAGAATTACCGTAATAAGTTTTCTAGCTATCTCTTCCCAAGAGCCCAACTACTTTTAGTTTATACCCAGAGGGTTATGAGAGTTATAGGATCCATATACCACAAGCCCTGAGACTGTGGTGACAAAACCAGAGACCATTTCAGAACTGGACCTTAGAGGAATTAGTTATGCAGCAAAGATTTGGTCATGTGTGAAATTCATGCCAGGAAAGAGCCTAGCTAAAAGATGACTGTAGTTGATAATGGTAACAAAGAGTGTGTTCTGGAACTAACTTAGAATTGCAGCCAGTGTCAAGTAATTCCAATTTAATTGTAACAATTTTTCCATGAGCTGCATAAATGTATGGTGACAGAAACTCTTAATGGTAGAACAACAGTGTCAAGTGATGAGATGGTCATGTAGATGGTGAAGGATTTTTTAAATGATTATGAGGTATAAATCTAGATTAAAATATATGCATATTTTAAATATGTATATGTATATTAAAATATTCTGTAAGTCTTTGTCATGTTTTTTTTTTTTTTGGCTGAGTTGGGTCTTCGTTGCTGCGCGCAGGCTTTCTCTGGTTGCAGTGAGTGGGGGCTACTCTTTGTTGCAGTGCGCGGGCTTCTCATTGTGGTGACTTCTCTTGTTACGGAGCACAGGCTCTAGGCGCGTGGGCTTCAGTAGTTGCAGCACGCAGGCTCAGTAGTTGTGGCTTGCAGGCTCTAGAGCGCAGGCTCAGTAGTTGTGGCACATGGGCTTAGTTACTCCGCGGCAGGTGGGATCTTCCCAAACGAGGGATTGAACCCATGTCCCCTGCATTGGCAGGCAGATTCTTAACCACTGCGCCACCAGGGGAGTCCAGTCTTTGTCATCATAATGACAACATTTACTTGGTAAAGTTATATAAAGTCTCTTGACAACTTTTGTTGTTTTAATGTAAGAATTAACCTATATCATTTTAATCTCGCTGTTTTAAGGTATTAGTGAAGAGATCTATCTATCTATCAAGTACAATTATTCAGTCCAGTTTCACTAAGAAAAAGCAGGTAGTTATACTGTATATCCAAAACTGAATGGTAGGGAAAGGCCTATGTACTACTAATCAACGAGACTAATTTTCTAACAAATCTATGGTTTAAAACATGTCCAACAAATGTACTAGAGAGTACATAAGAATAACAAAAGAAATATTACTTTTTTGTGTGTGACGGTCATAAGAATAACATTATTATTCTTATAACCAAAGAAGATTCTATTTAAAATTTTTATGTTGTTGGGAGATTCTATTTTGTTTATTGAAAATAACAACAACAGCAACAGAAACCTTGTGGCTTGATAGAACAGTTCAGCTTATCTGAACTGGTCAGAATAACTTAGTATCCATATGAAACACCTCACTTGGCCTTAAGACTTAGTTTGGTTGTTTGTATTATTTAAAAATATTTTGTTAAATTTTTTGGAGTCATGAGAGGTGAATGAATTCAAAATTATTATAAAACTTTAGAGCTTTGAGGATTTGATTTGTAAGAAGGGTATAACTTGAGTAAATTAGAACTATCATAGTTACCGCTACAAAAATTTTGAACTTGAAGGGGTACGTTATAATTGTGATTACTTATGCAAAACGCCATTGGCAATTACATCAGGTATTTAGATAATTTGTGCAAAAAAATGTTTGTTCCTAAAATGAAGATAATTGAGACAACATGTTCCTAATGTATGAAGTATGCAAATGATCATCTCAGTGTTACATTCCATTCTATGTGTTTAGTCTGAGCTTTTGTTTCTGAGACTCTCAGTTAATGTCGTTCTTCCTATGTCCATGGGATGATATTCACACAATATACATGGAGTATCAAGGTAATTATTTTGATAAATTCAAGCTGGATCATTTGTGTTTTTCAAATTTGTTCTCTTGAATTATGGGAATTTAATTATTTTTTGTACTTCATATTGAATGTTGTACCTGATTTATTTCTAAGCACATTATATAATGTTAAAAGTATTGAAAGATGACTCTAGTCATATATATATATATATTTATATATACAACAAATACTTTATTAGAGCTTTTTGTCGAGCCTTTAACAAGACATTACTTTAAGATTAATAATATTGATATTTTGGCATGGTCATAGATTAAGTGATATTAATATGTGAAAACCAAAGTTTTAAAATATGTATATTTTTCAATTCAAAATTGTACCTAAGATAAGGTGGGGTTGAGCTATTGTGTAATGTATATGCCTTATATACACCTCTTAAATTCTTATATACACCTCTTAAATTCTTATAAATATGAGTTATTTCAGAACTTACTGTTGCAGTTATTTAGTTTAGTGTATGTGGATTTCAGTGTGAGTTAAATATTCTATACTTCTGAATGCTGTGAACTGTATCTTTCACCCTAAAATTCATATGTTGAATCCCTAATCCCCAATATCATGGGATTTGGAGGTAGGGCTTTTGAGAGAGATTTAGGTTAAAGTCATGGTAGTGTAGAGCTCCTATGATGTGATTAACACCTTTGTAAGAATAAGACGTGGCCAGAGTTCTCTCTCTCTCTTCCATGTGAGGTTATACCAGAAGGTGGCTACCTGAACCATGAAGAGTCCTCACCAGACATAGAATCTGCTGGCACATTGATCTTGGGCTTCTCAGCCTCCCAAGCTGTGGGAAACAGATGTTTATTGTTTAAGACACCCAGTCTATGGTATTTTGTTATAGCCTGAACTGACAGGCTGTTATATTTAAAATGAAAAGAGAAGACATTCTTCTTTCATTCTAAACATAAGTATATTTCTTTCCTAATGTACCTATCTGGAGTGTCATGGGACAAATCCCCAGAAAAGTAACACTCTGCCTCCATTTGTATAAGTCTTAGGTTACCTTTAGAATAAAATGTCTGAGGTGGAGAACTGTAAACTCGTCATTGCTGGACTAGCTTAAATCCTCATTTCTTCTGTGTCATTCCTCAATTCAGAGATGCCCTAATATCTTTCAGGATGTCTCAGTGTGACTCCTAGAAATAATTTCCACTCGTGTCAAACAAATTAATCACTTGGTGACTGGTTTTCATCATTGGATTTGACTCAAAAAAGAAAAAGCAATGCAGAACTCATACCATTTCATTACCATTATGCAACTGACCCTAACAGTAGAGTAAGTTTAATATCTGAAATGTTTGCCAATAGCAAACATGGCTGAGAAAGCATCCTACAAATATTTGGTCTTTGGGCTTCTCAATTGATACTTCTTTTACTAGGCCCAGTGCAAGTGATAACATTGGTTTAACTGAACCTCGCTTTAATAACAGAATTAATCCACTAAAACTACATCAGTACACACTCTTATTCACTTATTGTACACTCGAACTCATACCTAGGGGAAACATCATTTTCTACTTGTGCTTCAGATTCTGGGTCTATAACTTGGGTAGGTTAAGAGATATGACAACTATGAATAATAAACAATAAAATATAGTATATATTATATAATATGTTATATAATAATTGAATAATATAAATATATAATAATAAGAATCAATTAAAATTCTGTTTTTTTAGAGACATGAATCAAAAGGTGAAAGGTAATCTAAAATAATCTAATATATGCCAACAGAAGTAGTCTAGATAACTAGTAGTCTCAGAGACAAATCAGGGCCAAGGTGTCAGTAAATTCTTATTTAAAGGACAGGAATAAGAGGCACAAAGTTACCTGACTCTGATGGTCATAAAATGATTCTTGGTATGAATAGAAAAAAAAGAAGGGCTCTAGAAGTCAAGATGTGGCAGTTTTAATGCAAAAGTGGTTATGGTGCTATTTTATCCTCAGTACAACATTGTCTGTTCATTCTTCTGATCTTTGCTTTATTATCTCTTCTTAGTCACTCAGGCTCACCAGTCGTCATTATTCTTCCACCCTGTTATATGGCACTCTCATCCCTCGTACTACTGTTGCACACCCTGGGTCTTCATACCTTCAGATTATTAGCGGCCTAATTGCCCTTTCTTAAAATTACTCCTCCACATTAAATGATACCTCTCCTTCTTGTATACATCTTTGCTGGGTAAAGGATAGTGATTTGCCAAATTTGAGCTCACAGGTAAAATCAAGGAAAATACCACAGCTGGTTAAAGAACAGGGCTTCCCTGGTGGCACAGTGGTTGAGAATCTGCCTGCTAATGCAGGGGACACGGGTTCGAGCCCTCGTCTGGGAAGGTCCCACATGCCACGGAGCAACTAGGCCCGTGAGCCACAGTTACTGAGCCTGCGCATGTGGAGCCTGTGCTCCGCAACAAGAGAGGCCGCGATAGTGAGAGGCCCGCGCACCGCGATGAAGAGCGCCCCCCGCTTGCCACAACTAGAGAAAGCCCTTGCACAGAAACGAAGACCCAACACAGCCATAAATAAATAAAAATAAAAAAAGAGTTCCAATTTCAACGGTCAGCTACTCTTACAAATTCCCATAATCAGAAAATGCAAACTTATTAAAAAAAAAAAAAAGAACAAAGGAGCTGTGACTTAAGATGACTCCTACACTGACTGATGTCCAGGTGGAAGCACAGATTTTAGGCAAGAGGTTCTTGAGCAAAGGTTACTAGGAATAGAAGAGCCATATTGATTTGAAAATATTTATTGGACACTTACCATGGGGTAAACACAATTCTAGGCTTCAGTAATATAGCAGTGAACGAGCCATACAGTATCCCTGATCACATGGGGCTTATTCCAGTGTGGGGAGATGGTGAACTACTAAATAATTAATTTTGATCGATATGACAACTCCAAAAAAAAAAATTAAATGATGGCAATGATATTGCCTGGTGGGAATGAGTCATTGTGTCTGTTGGGGGATGTGGGGTTGTTGGGGGGGCATGGTCTTCTCAATATCCACTGGTCAAGGGAGACCTTTCTGGGAATTAACATTTGAGCAAATACCTGAATAAGGGAAAGGGCAAAGCCGTGCACATTCAGATACTCTCTTTTCTTGTACATCAGGTACAGAGGTCCTAAGGACGAAGCTTTCTTTGCAATTCAAGAAAAATTAAGGATGTCGATTTAGCTGGAGTAAAGTGAGCAAGGAAGATATGAGTTAAAAGGGAGGTTTAGAAGGCTTGTAAGCCACATTAAAGACTTTGAATTTTATGCTAAACATGGGGGAGGTCGTTAGAGATTTTTCAAAAGAGGTCTGATATTTTGGAAAACAAGAATACAGACTCAAAATTTAGAGAAAAACCTGTTGTTCACTAAAACTGTGCAGAAGAAACAATAACATAACGGAAGTTGGTAGCCCACTACACCTCATTTCCTGGGTGGCCTTCCTGGAAAGTGTTACAGAGAGAAACACTCCGTAGAGTTTTGACTTAAAATTGAGCTACAGTTGAGTAAACTTAGGTATTTATAAAAATATCAGTGATGCTACCAAATGTAAAATAGATAGCTAGTGGTGAGCAGCCGCATAGCACAGGGAGATCAGCTCGGTGCTTTGTGACCACCTAGAGGGGTGGGATAGGGAGGGTGGGAGGGAGGGAGACGCAAGAGGGAAGAGATATGGGAACATATGTATATGTATAGCTGATTCAGTTTGTTATACAGCAGAAGCTAACACACACACACACACACAATCAGTGATGTGCTTTTGAAAACATTCATACAGGAGAGTAAATCCCAACAGTCCATCAGTTTGTTGAGACATGTCTTAGCTGGCCATCAGCTGTAACATAGAACTCAGACTATAAAGCATGGTGTTTTCTTTTCTGCTGACATGATATAATTTGTGTTTTCCAATGATCACTCTGGGTGCTCTGTGAGGATTGTTACAGTGCACCTAAGAGGGGAATAGAGGGTCAGTTAAGTTATTGTAGCATCCAGGGGAGAGAAGGTAATGTCTTGAGCAGGGAAAGTAAGAGCAGAGATGGAAAGGAGTGGGCAGTTTCAGATGAAGGCCTTAAGATTGCCTGATAGATTTAATAGGGGGTGAAGTGGGAAGAGATAAAAATAGAACGAAGGATGAATCCATTTGAGTTACGGGTTGAAAATAATATTTTGCCTAGTGGGAAGAAGACACCTCTGTGTAAACTGTTTTTGTTGTTTGGTTATATTGAGAGAATAATAACACTGGAATATTTTCTAAGTGCGTCCACCATAGGAAATGATTGACTTGTAGCTTGAGATAGAGGAAGGAATTGAGAAATAGTGGAACAGGGAAGTTACAGATACCTGATACTGCTCACCATCCCATGTCAGAAACACCTCCTTTGTCATTTTTCAGAAAGACATATACACAGATTGTATGTAGAACTTTGTGGCTACTCCTATCAAAAACTGATACTCACTTGGACTACATTTCATGTATTTAAGAAATTGGAACAGAGCTAGGAAGAGGCAAACTTTCCTTAAAGAAAAAGAAAAGGGCTCTGTAACATGCCACAGATTCTGTTCCTGATTAAGGGTGTACCTGCCCCCCATACACCCAAATTGAACTTTTTTTTTTTGCACTTTTAAAAGCAGCTTTATTGAAGTATAGTTTACATATCATAAAATTCATCAAGTTTAATTATAAAATTCAATGCTTTTTACTAAATTTACAAAGTTGTGCAGGCATCACTACAATTCAGTTTTTTTTTTAAGATTTTTAGAAATTTCATGTAATGTCTGAAACATTTATATTAACATATTTCCATACAAATAACCCAAAGAAAGTTTAGTATTAGTTGGGGTTTTTTTGTTTGCTTGTTTTTTTATACTGCAGGTACTTATTAGTCATCAATCTTATACACATCAGTGTATACATGTCAATCCCAATTGCCCAATTCAGCACACCACCATCCCGACTCCACCTTGGTTTGGTAGTATAGTCATTTTCACAATATTGATTCTTCCAATCAAAGAACATGGTATATCTCCCCATCTGTTGGTATCCATATTTAAGCTACGATATAGCTCCTCCTACTTCTACTCATTTTTAGAATATGCCAAGCTCATTCCTCCTTGGTAGGCTCTGCCCCCAATTCTCCACATGCCTAACAACTTCTTGTCACACTGAGCTCAGTTCAAATATCATCCTCCTCAGAATTCCCACTGTGATCAGTCACTGAAGTCATTATCCTGTCTTATTTTCTTCCTGATGCTAACACTGTCTATCTAATTCTACCCTTCTTGAGGAGAGGACTGTGTGAGGGATCATCTTGATCATGGCCAAATATAGTTGTTTCATCACAGAACCATATTTTGTATAAGTAGAGCAGAAAATTTCAAGACAAGTTATTTTTAAATTTCCCTGGCTTCATTTTTGAGCATTTATGGAATATCCTTCATGATTTAGCATTAAGCTGAATTACAGGTAATTTAAGGGAACAAAAACTATCATTGGTATAGACAGTCTAGTTTAGATATAGGTCTAAAAATAACATCCAAGTGATGGGAAGTCAACAAAATCTAATTTTAAAAATTATAGGGATTTGACTACTATATTAGTTTTCTATTTCTGCATAGCAAATTACCCCAAAACTTAGAGGCTTAAAAACAGCAAACATCTATTATCTTACACTTTTTGTGAGTCAGAAATTCAGGGAATGCTAAGCTAGGTGGTTGTCATAGGGTTTCTCATGAGGTTGTAATGAAGATGTTGGTCAGGACTGCAGGCATACAGTGGCTTCACTGGGACTGGAAGACTGGCTTCCAAGCCCATTCTTGTGATTATTGGCAGTAGACTTCTCTCCTTTCCTACATGGGCCTTGGCACAAGGTTGCTTGTATATCATCATAGCATAGCAGCTGGCTTCCACCAGAGTGAGTGATGCAAAGAGAGAAAGAGCAAAATGGAAGTTATAATACCTTTTATGACTTAGTCTTGGAAATCACACAGTGTCATTTCTACCACATTCTATTTATTTATTTTTTTAACTTTTTATTTTATATTTGAGTATAGGTGATTAACAATGTTGTGTGTGTTTCAGGTGTACAGCAAAGTGATTCAGTAATACATTTACATGTATCTATTCTTTTTCAAGTTCTTTTCCCATTTACATAACAAATGGGATTGTTACATAATATTGAACAGATTTCCCTGTGCTATACAGTAGGTCCTTGTTGGCTATCCATTTTAAATATAGCAGTGTGTACATGTCAATCCCAAACTCCCTAACTATCCCTCCCCCTGACCCTCCCCCCTGGTAACCATAAGTTTGTTCTCTAAGTTTGTACCACATTCTGTTTAGTACAAACCAGTCACAAAGAACAGCCCACATTCAAGTGGAGGAGAATTAAGCTCTACCTTTTGCAAGTGGAGGAGTAAGCTCTACCTTTTGCAAGTGGACACATTTTTTGGATTATCAAAACTACTAACTTTTTATCAGTTCACTTATGTATTGCTAGTACTGTGCTATTCTCTAGTGTGTGCTCATTATAAGCTGTCACAGAGACATAAACTAAAGTGCAGTCTTTTAGTTCCCTCTGGGAAGCAACTAATATTTGTGGAGTACCTACTACATGTCATTGTACTGGATTCTTAATGTGTGTTGTCTGATTTAATCCCCTGGCCACTTTGTAAACTGGATATCATATTTATTTAATACAAAAGCAGAGGCTTTTATGAAGTAGAACATACTCTAAGTAGGGAGTTAGGCTGAACTAAATGATATACACTGCTTTACTTTGGTATAATCACACTAGAGGCCTTTGATCCAGTTTAGCCACAGACAGGTTTTGTTTGAAACACAAAATACTTTATAATTTAAAAAACATCAGTTTACCGTATTTAGAAATTGGCAGACTTCAAATGAAGTTCAGAAATACTTATTTTGCACTTCTTTGAAACAATAAAGCATTTCTGTATCAAAACAGTCAGCTAAAATTGAGTCTTCTTTTTCAGGGAGATGTATACATTTAAGTCATCATCTAGGTTTGTCATAATCCTTCTTAACAGGTTTTACCTATTTATATTATCTTTCTAATCTTGTGGATGTTTATATTTGCTATTTCTGGCTAGTTAAATATAGCAAATAATTAAAGAAAATTCAAGTACTCAACTTTGTCCATATATAATTTTCAAAAAGTTAAAAACATGATTTGTACAAATATTTAATGAATGTATATTAAGGAATTATTTAGCTCATTAATAAGAGAACCAGCAGGATGGTAAATCTGGTTCAAAGAAGTACAGAAAAGACTGAAGTATTTACAATCAGTGAAAGAAAAAATTCTGAATTAAGATTATAAAATGAGATAAAAAACTAGTTAATGTCATAATGGACAGTAAAACTGGGGTTATATTTACTACCTGATGGAAATCATTTGCATCTCTATTGGACAAAAATTTTTTTTAATGTCTTGATCTACACGTTAATATTTAAATTCATAGAGACTGGGACCTAATCAATATTAAATTGTAAATTAAACAAAGGTATATTCCCTAGAGGAACTAAGCAGTCTTTGAAAGGGCCTATTAGACAATGGTTCAGTATGACATTAAACACACATTCAGACATTCCTTTTATAATTTTTCTTAGCAAGATTTTGACTTTGTTCTCAATTATTTTGTGGCATAAACTACTCTACTGAATAATACTTGAAATAATACTTGAGTAGTATTATTTGCTAGAGCTGCCATAACAAAACACCACAGACTGGGTGGCTCAAAAACCAGAAATCTGTTTTCTCATAGTTTTGAAGGCTGGAAGTCCAAGATCAAGGTGCTACAGGTTTGGACTTTCTGAGACCTCTCTCCTTGGCTTGCTGATGGCCTTTCCTCTATGTGCAGGTAGCCCCAGTGTTGTCTCTGTATGTCCTAATCTCTTTTTATAAGGACATCAATAAGTTTGGTTTAGAGCCCACCCTAATGGCCTCATTTTAATATAATCTCTTTAAAGATTTTATTCCCAAATATAGTCACATTTTGAGGTGTTGGGCGTTAGGACTTTAACATATGAATTTGGGGGGAAAACAATTTAGTCCGTAACACTGCACATATATTACACTGTAGTGAATCAAAAGTGTTTAAGTTTTACATTCACCAATTCTGTTAATTAATTCCTTGCCTTATGATGTGATGAAAAAGCTGATGTAACACTTTTTTATCCAATTATAGATTATCATAAGTATCTTCTTTTTTAAAACTTTAACCTTGAATTTTTAAATTAATTTCCACTGGGTACAACTTTAAGTTTTTACACCTAACATATATTGGGTTTTAAAAAGATAAAGTTACTTATATTTACATAATACTTTAACAAGTTTCAAAATACTTTCAATATTTTTTCACTGTAATTTAAAAGTTTATCAGTATTGATATTTAGATTATTTTATGATTCAAAGGAAAGTGGTCAATACTTTCAGATGTTGTAGACATGAACAGAAAAGCAAACTTGGCTTTTGGCAAGTAAGAAATTCTGAATGACCATAAAGCAGCTATTTGAAAAGAACAGTGAGGGCAAAATCCTGGGCACTTTTGGTTGAAGAATGAATAAAAGGCAACTAGAGAAACATAATAACAGGAACATATGTAATTTTTTTTCTAGTAACAGTAAAGTAATAAGGGTCTTACTAAAATTTAGAGACAATTTTGTAATGTCGTAAAAATTCCTAAAATGTTCAAGTTATCTGTCTATCTATCTATCTATCTATCGCTTACTGGAACTCTTTGTTTAATTGCTTTAATTCTCTAATCTCAATAAACATCACATTAAAAGCAGATAGAAACTTCAAATATAGGAAAAGGAAACAATGCCAATTCCCACAGTTACTGTTTGGCTAATTATTAGGTTCTTTAGTGAGACCTTGCCGCTTCAAACTAGGATGTTGTTAACAATACCTATTGTTTCAGTAGCAGAGCATCTTTCTGCAGCCATACAGAGTTGAAAGAAGTTGTGAATGCTGTCAAACGTCTCTTTTGTCTGAATTTACAATTGCATAGACTAAACCAACTGCATGCCTAGCATGAGAGATTGGTCATTGAATGGACTTTGGCATATAATTTATCAGAACCCTAGGTATCTGAAATGGCATTTGAAACAGTGGGTTCTGTTCTCTAGCTGCTATAATAATGCAAAGGGAATAAAAAGCAAAGCTAAGTATACATTTCCACATTTCTAGAGACAGAAAAAGTAGTTCAGAAATTTAAAACTCCTGGCTGCTGAACTGATTCATGTACTTTGTGGAGCATTTAAATGCTTATGTTTCCATAAAGACTGTGTAATTCAGAAATGAAACTGTAATTGATAGACTGACAATCTGTATCCAGTGAACTGCAATATCTACTTTTTGCTTGCCCTTGTAGGGACTGATAGAAGTTCCCACAAAATTGCTGCTTTCTCTACCTTGCTTTGACAATATATATATACCATTATGAATACAATGATGGCATATGCATCTATGTTAGTTTTTTATTGAAATAATATCATTTATATAGCAACATGTTACCAAGAATCTTTTGAAGCATAGAGCAAGAAGAGCATTTAGGTTCAGATTACAGAAAGAAACTCTACTTAGTGAATCCTAGATCCATATTAAGTTCAAAAAAGGAGGTATCAAATTATAATTTTCAATAGATAAATATATGACTGTCATAAAATTCAGGAATGAATATAGACCAGAAATTTATGTATGGCATTATTGGGAGAACCAGCCCAATACTGATGATCTAACATCATTAGTGGAATTGAATGCTTCTAGGCATCTTAAAGAAAAGGAATGTTTAAATGAGATCTGTAGTTAGGTATAAAACTGATCAGTGCCTCACAGGATAAGAGACTAGAATTTTTGGGGTTATCCTTTCTACTAGATAAATATCAAGAGGTTAGCATGAAATTTCACAGTGTAGTTCTGATCAAATAGAAAATACTCAAGTCAAAAACAGATACAAAGAGCTAACACCTATCCTTCTCAAACTCTTCCAAAATATAACAGAGGGAGGAACACTCCCAAACTCATTCTACGAGGCCACCATCACCCTGATACCAAAACCAGACAAAGATGTCACAAAGAAAGAAAACTACAGGCCAATATCACTGATGAACATAGACGCAAAAATCCTCAACAAAATACTAGCAAAGAGAATCCAACAACACATTAAAAGGATCATACACCATGACGAAGTGGGGTTTATCTCAGGAATGCAAGGATTCTTCAGTGTAGGCAAATCAGTCAATGTGATACACCATATTAACAAATTGAAGGAGAAAAACTATATGATCATCTCAATAGATGCAGAAAAAGCTTTTGACAAAATTTGACACCCATTTATGATAAAAACTCTCCAGAGAGTAGGCATAGAGGGAACTTACCTCAAAATAATAAAGGCCATAAATGACAAACCTACAGCCAACATCATTCTCAATGGTGAAAAACTAAACCATTTCCACTAAGATCAGGAACAAGACAAGGTTGCCCACTCTCACCACTCTCACCACTCTTATTCAACATAGTTTTGGAAGTTTTAGCCACAGCAATCAGAGGAGAAAAAGAAATAAAAGGAACAAATTGGAAAAGAAGAAGTAAAACTGTCACTGTTTGCAGATGACATGATACTATACATGGAGAATCCGAAAGATGCTACCAGAAAACTACTAGAGCTAATCAATGAATTTGGTAAAGTAGCAGGATGCAAAATTAATGCACAGAAATCTCTTGCATTCCTATACACTAATGATGAAAAATATCAAAGAGAAATTAAGGAAACACTCCCATTTACCACTGGAACAAAAAGAATAAGATACCTAGGAATAAACCTACCTAAGGAGACAAAAGACCTGTATACAGAAAACTATAAGACACCGATGAAAGAAATTAAAGATGATACAAACAGGTGGAGAGCTATATACCATGTTCTTAGATTGGAGGAATCAAGATTGTGAAAATGACTATACTACCCATAGCAATCTACAGATTCAATGCGTTCCCTATCAAACTACCACTGGCATTTTGCACAGAACTAGAACAAAAAAATTCACAATTTGTATGTGACATAAATGACAGCAAGATACTTTTTGACCCACCTCCTAGAGAAATGAAAATAAAAATAAACAAATGGGACCTAGTGAAACTTCAAAGCTTTTGCACAGCAAAGGAAACCGTAAGAAGATGAAAAGACAACCCTCTGAATGGGAGAAAATATTTACAAATGAAGAAGCTGACAAAGGTTTAATCTCCAAAATATACAAGCAGCTCATGCAACTCAGTATCACAAAAACAAAAAACCCAATCCAGAAACGGGCAGAAGACCTAAATAGACATTTCTCCAAAGAAGATATACAGATTGCCAACAAACACATGAAAGGATGCTCAACATCACTAATCATTAGAGAAATGCAAATCAAAACTACAGTGAGGTATCACCTCACACCAGTCAGAATGGCCATCATCAAAAAATCTATAAACAATAAATGCTGGAGAGAGTGTGGAGAAAAGGTACCCCTCTTGCACTGTTGGTTGAAATGTAAATTGATACAGCCACTATTGAGAACAGTATGGAGGTTCCTTAAAAAACTACAAATAGAACTACCATATGACCCAGCAATCCCACTACTGGGCATATACCCTGAGAAAACCATAATTCAAAAAGTCTTGTACCACAGTGTTCATTGCAACACTGTTTACAGAAGCCAGGACATGGAAGCAACCTAAGTGTCCATCAACAGATGAATGGATAAAGAAGATGTGGCACATATTGACTTACTTGTAGTGAAGTGGATGGACCTAGAGTGTATCATACAGAGTGAAGTAAGTCAGAGAAAGAAAAACAAATACCATATGCTAACACATATATATAGAATCTACAAAAAAAAAAAAAAAAAAGGTGCTGATGAACGTTGGGGCAGGAGAGGAATAAAGACGCAGATGTAGAGAATGGACTTGAGGACACAGGGAGGGGGAAGGGTAAGCTAGGATGAAGTGAGAGAGTAGCAATTGAAGTATATACACTACCAAATGTAAAATAGATAGCTAGTCGGAAGCTACATTACATGGGGAGATCAACTTGGTGCTTTGTGACCACCTAGAGAGGTGGGATAGGGAGGGTGGGAGGGAGACGCAACAGGGAGGGGATGTGCGGATATATGTATACATATAGCTGATTCACTTTGTTATACAGCAGAAACTAACACAACATTGTAAAGCAATTATACTCCAATAAAGATGTTTAAAAAAAAACAAAAACAGATACATTCTTCTAGAGTTGCACCATCCATCTCAGTCACTAGCTTCCTCATTTTTTTAAAATTTAAATTAATTAAAGTGAAATTCAATAAAGGTTTGGTTTTTCAGTCACACTAGCCACATTTTAAATGCTCACTAGACACAGTTAGTCGTTATTTTCTTGTACAGCATAGATAATAGAATATTTCCAATGTTGAAGAAAGTAGTATTCACAGTGCTCTTCTAGAGAATTAATCAATCTTTGAACAATCCTGTTTTACATTGCCTACATATGCCATTAAAAGAACATGTTCCTCCTTTTGCTTTATTTCCAAATATTGGATACTTTTTGTAAATAAAGGTATTTACAGCTCTCCTTTTCTACTTCTCCTGTTTTGTTTTGTTTTTTTAAATAGGAGAGGATCTGAAAATAAGGGTTTACCTTAGTTCACAAAAAGTATTTACTCCTCTTGCTACTAAAGCATTTAGCTGTGTCACTGAACCACTTATGCCCATGGGGTTAAATGAACTATTTGGACAAATGCAAAAACTAGGAGAAATATTTTATTGTAAATACGTATTCTTTAGGATTTAGAAACTCCTCATCCTTTTATCTAGGTCATCCTCAGTCCTTAGATAGCAAGAAGAAGGGTATCAAGAGGTAGTCATTATTTTACAGAATAACTACTTACTTACTTTGGCATAGCAAGAAATTATCCTTGCAGGTTTTTTTGTTTTTTTTTTTTAATCATAAAACTACCTGTACTTTTGAAATATCCTCTGTGGTGGTTTGGGCAGACTTATGTACTCTTTGGCTTATGATACTAGATTCGCACCTGTGATTCAGTGATTTTGTGTGTGTGTTTTTCAGATGTACAACAAATGGCGATTGACTGGCTCACCAGAAATCTCTATTTTGTGGACCATGTCAGTGACCGGATCTTTGTTTGTGATTACAACGGATCTGTGTGTGTCACCCTGATTGACCTGGAACTTCATAATCCTAAGGCAATAGCAGTAGATCCAATAGCAGGGTAAGAAATTCTTCTTTATAGCGTTTGATCGGAAATAATTTCCGTTTAAAAAAATCAGAGTCTGACAAGAGTTGTGGAATATAAGACGACAGGCTCATAAAATGTTTTTAATGTTTATTTGAGCAGTTGCATTGCAGTAAGGAAAAAAGAAGTTGTAATCTACCATCAGAAGGTGGGGCATACCAATTCCTTAACACATCAGTATTGCAGGGCTAACCTAAGACACACATAACCCACTACTCTTCCAGAATTGCTTTGGGGTTGCCAGAGAAGACCCTCAGCATAGTTTTAAGTTAAAGAGAGGAGACTTAAGTTATTTAGCAGTGGACCTTGTGGTTAGCAGGCTTCAAAAATACTACCTGAAAGATGGACTATTAACAAACTTAGCTCCAACACAACATTTAGGATTTATGAAAGGGGCATAATACACGTCCAAGGGTACTAGGATAACATTAAGGTCGTCTTTGTTAGTTGAAACCATTTTTTTCCCTCTAACTGCTGATGTGTAAACACTATATTACTATAGAGCTACAGAATTAATCGTGAGAATCCATCTTCACTTTTTCTTTGACTTTCCAATTTTGCAAGCCACTCTATTGGTTAAAAAGAGACCTTATTTTATCTGAACTTCTTTTAGCTAATAGGCTCATTCATCTTTTTTTAATATTTCATAATTTTTCAAAATATAGGTACACATGTTTAAATTCCCAATAACTCTGTTCATATAATTAGAAAATTAATATAGGAATTATGCTTTAGTTTTACAAACACTATGGTATTGTATAAAGTTCTATAAAGCCATGTTTTTTTACCAGGAACTATTGGGAAAGGATACTTTCAAATTAATGGCATAGTGTAAAACTTTAGTTGGAAGAGCTGGTGCTTTTTTCAGATGTAGGTTGTAGCAAAGATCTGAAAACTAAAATATTATCCTTGTTATTGTTTTAATCGTCCCCAAGCAGTTCAGGCTGAAATGTCTGATGGAACATATCCTAAACTGCCATAAGTCCCCATTCAACAAATGGGAAAATATTTACTGAAGAAACAGCTGTCATCCATATGTGGACTTTTGTCACTCTTAAAGTCTGATTGAATATTAAGATGCATCATCACAATGGTTCTGATTTTGACAAGAACAGCTTGCACGTAAGAGCTTTGCTAGGAAGGCTGTGTAATATAATTCTTGAATGTAGCTCTATTTGTATTTGCAGCAGATGGTTACTTGACTCAATCTGACTGCAGTGATGCTTCAAAAGACATGAGTAAGAGAAGTTGTATTTAAACTGATTTGTTTGGGTGTTGGTTAAGTGTAGTAAGGAAGAACTGGAAAATTACAAATGTGCTAACAACATTCTTTTGACATTCTGTTTAGAAATATATTTGCTTGCGTGTTTTTCCCTGGATGTGCTAACTGAATTTAAAATTAGCCTTTAGATAGTCTTGTCTATCAGAAATGTTGAGGTGAAGCTATTGTGTTTCTCCTGTTTTTATACCACTCTTATCCTTCCCCATTCTTTTTTAAAAAAACAAATTATGTATTTATTTGGCAGTGCCGAGTCTTAGCTGTGGCATGTGGGATCTAGTTACCTCACCGGGGATCGAACACAGGCCCCCAGCATGGGGAGCTTAGCCACTGAACCACCAGGGAAGTCCCAGTCTTTCCCCATTTTTAAAAACAAAGATCCAGAGACCCTTTTCAAATAAAACTGCCAACCTGAAATATAATATATGTGACACCATCTCCCTTTCTGAAAAGCAACATGTTTTATGTTCTCAAGCTTCCTATTTCTCCCTGTCATTACATGAAAGAACCATATTTTGTCATTTTTGTCAAAGGAATTAGGAGTAGAAAACCCTCACACTGTTTGTGCTTATTCTCTGCTGGATTCCTTTGGGCCCTGGATTCCTTTACTGTTTAAGTGTAATTTTGTCATGTATCATTTATCACAATAGGTTCTTTGGAATTTTTTTGTTTGAGTTTGCTCTGTCTCTCTATCACTGTTTTTCAATCCTGAATTCTACGAATCAGAGGGGGAAAAGCTCTGCTCTTTTATAAATATAATCCCATTTGTAATAGGACACTTTTAAAAAATATTTATTTTTCTCTTAGTACTGTATCAGAAATTTGGCTAGAGTTAATGTGATGCTATCTAGGGAAGGAACAGCAGGTTTTTTCTTTTCTTTTTTTTTTCCTTTAACTTCTACTTTTGGGAGTTCAAGGGTAATTTGAATAGTTGAGGTTAGAACAACTCTGCATGCATGACCTACTGAAGGGGACATGCACCACCAGTGAAATTTCTCCCACCTTTTCCTAATCGTCTGAGGTATATTTCTTTGGCTCTGTCTGTTATAACTTCAGTTCAGAAAACAGCAGAATGTCTTAAAAGTCTGACCCGACTCTTAGAGCTTGACCTCAATAGGTATGGAAATGGCTGGAGATTTGCCTTACCTCCCCACAGGCCGCATTGAAAAAAAATATTTTTTACTTTGGTGTACTTTTTTTCTCAACCTCCTATTCCCTTTTTTATCTAAGAAGTTTTACAATATTATCATTATTATCATTCTAAATTTTTTTAATTTATTTTTTGCTTCTCCACAGGTTGCATATAGATTAGTAATTTTCTCTAGACTATCAATATGACTTGGGCCAGGCTCCAATCCAAATTTGCCAGGAAGAGATTGTTTATAAACATTTTTTATTCATTTTCTTTGTTTTCGTGATGTTGCTATTGACTCATTAATTCAGGCTATTTTTCTGGAGATACTTGTTGAGACTTTCTTCATTTCAAATTTTAGCAATATTTTCTTCCAGTGGTTTCTTGAAGAAATTTCTAAAATTATTTCTATACAGTCATTAGAGTTTGAAGGTAGCATAGAGATTATAGTCCAACCAGTATCAAAAATAGCTTCTCTGGTAGTTGTTATTAGAGCTCTGCTTGTTTAATGATTACGAATTTAATCTGATGTCACTCTCCCTAGGATCAAATCCTGCCTAGTTACTAGCTGTGTGATGTTGGATGCCTCTTTGTATCTTTATTTTCTTACCTTAAAAATATGAATAGTGATAATCCACTAAAGGGCTGTTGTGAGGATTAAATAATGCCAAACATATAAAACACTTTAATACTTTTTGAGTTGTAGAATATGTGAAGTTCTCTTTTTCATGTTGCCTCAAAAATAACTACTAATCTTTCCAACACTTACAATACTGTTGTGAATTGAGTGATGAGACCAATATTCCACCTCATTAAAGATGATCTTTTCATTTCCAGCCCAATTCTCTTTCTACTACCAATGCTCCTTAAATGGCTTACTTCATATAGACTAAATCTATTATATAATCAAGTAAAAGGAGAGGAAATGAGAAAATAAAGTGATATGACCTGGGAGTAAAGATGAAATGTATATGTGATGCTGGAGGATAAAACGTACAGAGTAACTGTAGGTATAGGGAAGAAAGTAGCAGAGGAAACCATTTTCATAATTTATGTTGTGAAAGATATGTTTGGATTACCTTCAAGGTCTTTCAAAAGATAAAGGTAAAGAATAAAATCCCTTCACAGTTACCTTTGTCGGTTGAACTGTAGTTTTAAATACAAAATTTTTTCAGTAATAAACCATATAGTCTTTGAGTCTGATGAGGGTTGTAACTGAGGACAGGAGTGGAACTAGTATACAATTTTGGTTCTAGGGTGTGGCTCTAAGTTTCCTATTAAAACCATCACACTAAACTTGATACAAGAATACATTTCACCATAATTATCAAATCGTTACAACACTATTGCAAAAGAGAAGATCAGTTAATCCTAAGGATGAAAAATATTAGAAAAACAGTCAAATTGAAGAGATATTTTTAGGGATGGAGTTGGATTTGAAAATTTGAGGAAAATATTTTGGGGGACTTGAGGTACCATGTATAGAACTCATATTCAGTAAAGTTATGTGAGATGGCCAAATTGAGGGAGAGGGGAAATCCCCCATATCATGTGAAACAGCAGAAATTGACTATGTTCCAAGTACTATGTATACCCTTTTTCTATGTAGGATGGACTTTTGACTTGTTGAGAATGAATGGCAGAGTGATCTGTAGGATTTGTGAATCCATGACCGCATGTCAGTATTAAGGGGAAAAATGTGTTGTCTTTGTTTTCTATAAAAGCAGTCCATCTGCCAGGAGGCAGAGGAGGACTGAAACTTAAGTCTCAGAAGTTGAATTCACACAGGAGTGATTGACAGTATTTAATAGGTAATAAACCCTTTCTTAACACCCACCTGGATCCCCACTGTTGGTGAAACTAGTCATGGCTGAGAAATTAAAAATAGAATCAAAGTTAACAGCTATCAGGGAGTAGCACTGATTAATGAAATTCTAATCTGAGATGCTGTGTGAATGTTGGAAGCTAGAAAATGAAGTAGGTCTGCCTATGACCATGAAAGAAGTTTTGTAACAAGGGGAGCCTTGGGATAGATACCAAATTTTTCACATCCATGAGGTGGCCCGTAGAGCCAGCCCAGGTTCCAAGTTACAGCCTGCACTCACTAGGCACTTGCAGTAGGACAGTAGAATTGTTGCAGAGTTTTGGCTATTAAATCCGTCAGGCTACAGCAGTTCCCCTTTATCCACAGTTTTGCTTTCTGTGGTTTTAGTTACTTGTGGTCAACTATGGTCCGGAGCTATGAAAAAATTCCATAAATAACTAATTTGTGAGTGTTAAATGACTCAGTGTTCTGAGTAGCGTAGTGCCATCCAGGTCTGTCCCTGCTGAGATGTAATCATCCCTTTGTCCGGTGTACCCTGATCATTAGTCATTTAGTAGTCTACGTTATCAGATCCACTGTTACAGTATCTCAGTGCTTGTGTTCAAGTAACCCTTATTTTACTTAATAATGGCCCCAAAGCACCAAAGCAGTGATGCTGAATTTGGATAAGCAAAAGAGAAGCCATAAAGTGCTTTCTTTAAATGAAAAGGTGAAAGTTCTCAACTTAATACGAAAAGAAAAAGAAAAATGCCAAGGTGCTAAAATGTATGGCAAGAACAAATCTTCTATCCATGAAATTGTGAAGACAGAAAAAGAAATTCATGCTAGTTTTGCTGTTATGCCTGAAACTGCAAAAGTTATGACTGCGGTGCATAAGCGGTTAGTTAAGATAGAAAAGACATTATATTTATACAATAAGATATTTTGAGAGAGAGAGACCACAGTCACAAAACTTTCATTACAGTATTATGTAATATATTGTTCTATTTTATTGTTGTTAATCTCTTACTGTTGCTAATTTATAAATTAAACTTTACCATATGTATGTATGTGTAGGAAACACATACAGTCAGCCCTCCATATCTGCAGGTTTTGTGTCTATGGGTTTTATATCCAAGGATTCAACTAACCGTGGACCCACATCTATGGATTCAACTTGAAATTTCACCCCATGGTTGGTTGAAACCATGGATATGGAGGGCTGACTATATTTATTGTAGTACTCAATCTTATGTAAGAGAGTGGATTTTGGTATCCATGGGGGCTTCCGGAACCTATCTCCCATAAATACTGAGGGACAGCTATGTATATATATGGTTTGGTACTATCCATGATTTCAGGCATTCACTGGAGGTCCTGGAATGTATCCCCCATGGGTAAGGCAGTACTATTGTACACTGTAGGCAAATTAAAGCTACAGATTGCACCCCTACAACTAACCACTATCTACTGATTTGAGGATTCAGATGAATCTGAAGTTTCTATGAGTTTGAACATTAGGAAGTATCTAAAGATATCCCCCTATGTATTGTTTTCTCCTCTTGGAAGTATCAGTCTTGGAGGGTTGGAGGCTCATCTACATTCGTGACTGCCCCTAATCTTTTGAAATTAATATTCATGTTGTGATATGTTGCAAATTGTGGGTCCTGACGTTTTAAGGAAGAACTACCTTCTACACATACCCGCATACCTGCACACAGAAAGATTATCTATATCTAGATAGATAGGTTCGATAGATAGATATTTCCTGTATCCTTCACCACTGCAATATAGCCATGTCTCATTCCCACAATCAGATGCAGCTCCCTATTGCTCAAGGAGAGAGATGTTTCTTGAAGATAATGTAAACTTAGTTTCTCTCAATATCTTCTTGTATATTCTTCTTCATTAGAAGAAAACTCAGAAAAACATGGAAACATTTTAATAGCTCCGGTAATCATTCTTCCGAATTTCTGTATTGCCCTGCTATAATTTCCCTTTTGTGCATCTTGAATTTAAACTGTTTTTTCTTTTTTAAAGATTTAGGAACAAAATGAACTGCTAAAAGTATATTTTGGTCTGTTAATTTATTTTTGAGACCATCTTGGTCCTGAAGATGGTAGTAGTACTCAGGTGGGCAGACCTCCAAATTCATTTATATGTAAGAGAATGCCAAGGAAGTTACTTGTCCTCTTCTCCTTATACTCAGTGGGTGATTAATGCAGTACAATGAAAACAATCTTAGCCTTATAAATTTGTATTAATTATTTCAAAAATTTTACCTATGTGTTTTCTTACCTGTATCAAAATTCAAGTGGATATCATTATAGCACTAGCTATATTTCTATCTTTTTATTTATCTATAAGCTATCTAAATATCTATGTGCGTATTTCCCATTTTATACTACTACTCCCTTCTCTGTGTGATTCTAACAATCTTGGATTTAGAATAGAGAATTATCTAAGAAATTGTCATCTACCTATTTTAGGCCAAATTACTAAGTGCCTTAGGGGAGTTATCACCTGCCACTTTTCAATCCAAAGTTCCTTTCAGAAGTTACCGATGTGAAAAGGCAAGGCAACATGAATATACAGTTATGTGTTTCACGGTCCGCACTATTTTGACTGAAGTTAGTGGTTCAGAGGCACATCCAAAAGTAGAAATCCATATGAACTGTCTTTTATATGAGTTAATTTTTTTCTTCTCATTAATTAATTTTCTCTAGGTTCAACCTCTTTCCAAATTCCTCCACAGACATTTTCTCAAGTGGAGGTTTATGTATGGCATTGCCTTTAATTACTGTCTCCTTCAGTTACAAATGATTATTCTATTATATTATAATTAGCCTGGGAATATGGAAGAACAACTAGGAGTGACTTATTATGTTCAGTACAGCCTTTACTGGAACCTTAACCCACATCGATTTAACTCCCACTGTGTGTTCTTGAGTCATATCGTTCACAATGTCAAAATAATGCAGAACATTCTACATCTCTGTTCTTTTTGCTGTTCTCTCTCTGTCTCTTTTTTTTTAATCTATAAGTTTTCAGTGTTTGTTAAACTTATCTCTAAATTACTGAGTTTAAGAATTTATTTCTAGTAATTATACTTAATGTCTTCCCAGCCTTCTAGCCACTCCCTATTAAAGACATATCTTCTCTGAATTCTCACTGATTAGTGCTGACCACTCAAATAGATAAAGTAACAGAAAAGCTGTACACAGACTAAATTGTGAAGGAATTTATTATTTCACCTAAAAATCTAGATTTAGGACAGTCCCTGGTTTGGTTAATTTATTGACTCAGCAATAGCATTAACCACCTGGGTTCCTCCTACCTCTTTATTCTGTGATGTTATCTTTAGTGTGTGCTTTTCAAATTAATACCTCTATGGTCATAAGACGGCTACTGAAGTTTCAGGGATCCCATGTAGAAACATGGATTCAGTTAAAAAAACAGCATTATTTCTTCCTTGGGTATAGAAGAGCTCCCAAAGCAGATATTCCCTCGTGTCTTCTTGGTCACAGCTGGGTACGTGCCAACCTAAATGAGACAGCAATAGACAATTTTTACCATCTGCACATGAAAGACAGTGCGACATGGGAGTGAATATATGATAACGTAGAAGAATGAAAAATGGATTATGAACCAACATCATCTTCTACAGACACTGTATTATGATAGTCCTTTCTCATGTGCAGCCCTTTGTTCTTCTCAGGCACTGAGGGACCTCTTTTCACTTAGCTAAACCTGTTTGGAATATGTACAAATATTATTTTCCAACCCTTCATTTCAGCTTCTCTGAGAGTTCCTCCATTTCCTTTTAGCCCAGATTGTTAAAACTCTTTCTGAGGAATATTTTTCTTATCCCTTTTCAAGGCAAATTACAGTTGATTTTTGTTTCTTTGCTTTCTGTAACTTTTTCTATAATACTGAGAAGAGGCTAGGGTGGGGACACTGTGGATAGCACTCCACTATGTCTTTAAAGATATAGTTTAAGAAGCTGATGGGAGCTTTTATTCTATCAGATTTTCTAACACTTTTGCAAGCTATGTGAACATTTCTAAGCCACTGGGGTAATATTAAGTAAATTATTGTTTCACTTATAAAATGATTCTAAGGTGGCACGAAAGCTTTCTTACTCTCTGCCCAAGAGTAGTTTACCTACTGGAAGAAGTTGTGCTGTTACTAGAAAAGAATAATTTTATATTTTCAATTAGTTAAAATTTATTTCTAATTGTTTGCTACATGCAAAGTTCTATGAAAACAAGAGGTAGTAATAAGCCAGTGTTACTGCTTTTGAAAATAAATGGACAACTTTCCTGTAGCACTCAGGTTTGATCAGGGCATCAAAGATAATGATATAATCTATTCTCTTATGGAGCTTGGAGTATAGCAGAGTTATGCATCAAATATCAACTATTACAATCAGGAGATACGGCTACTATAGCTTACCCCTCAAACTTATAGATAATACACAAAATATTAAGCAGTAATTTATTTGTCATTTCTGAGATAAATAATGGATTGGGCATAAATGTTACTAAAAAATATTTTTTTGAGAGAATCTTGGTTTGTAAACACCACAAAGGAAAGGACAAAATTTAAAAACAATAAAATAAGTACTTGAACACATAACATAAATTCAGGATTTTACCATATACATTATAATCACATTAAACTAAAAAAAAAAAAAAAAACAGGAACAAAAAGTAAAAACAACATTCAGCTTTTATACTGAGTTAAATTTTGTTCTGCCTAACTGCTGAGGCTTGCACGATATTGAACCAAATTTGATATTTTCCCTTGAGCCAGACTGTCAGTGGTTTGATTTGGGAGAAATTAACCTGGCTTTTAGGGTCAAAGTGAATGTTTCCCAATGTCAAGTGATTTTTACTCAACATTTTTTTTTTTTAATCATGCAAAGGGAAAAGGCAAATCTTGAGAGTCTTTGGTATTCTTTCGGTTTCAGTTAGATAATTGTCTTTGTTAGCACTTGTAAAAATTGTGCTTAGGCAGGGGACATCACACTTCCTGATTACAAGCTACAGTCATCAAAAGATCATGGTAATGGAATAAAAATAGACACATAGACCAATGGGACAGAATTGAGAGCCCAGAAATAAACCCAAGCATATACGGTCAACTGATATTTTTGACAAGGGAGCCAAGAGTACTTAATGGAGAAGAGATAATCTCTTCGATAAATAGTGCTAGGATAATTGGCTATTCATATGTAAACTAATGAGGCTGGACCCATATCTTATATAACTCACAAAAATTAACTCAAAATGCATTAAAGACTTAAATGTAAGACCTGAAACCATGAAATTCCTAAAAGAAAACATAGGAACAAAACTTCTTGACATGGGTCTTGGCAATCAATTTTTTAATATGACACCTAAAGCACAAGCAACAAAATAAAAAATAAACAAGTGGAAGTGCATCAAACTTAAAAGTTCCTAAATAGTAAAAGAAACCATCAACACAGTGAAAAGACAACCTACAGAATGAGAAAAAAAATTTTGCAAACAATATATATAAGTGGTTAATATCCAAAAATATATAAATAACTCAATAGCAGAAAAACCAACCCAATTCAAAAATGGGCAAAGGACATTCAGTTGCTTGCCCATGACAACACCATAGGATGAAAGTGGGAGCATACATTTCCAATGAATACTTTGCCATCTCAGCCAAAGTCTTCTCTTCTGTTACCAAATAACCATATGCATTCTTCTTCCCATACATAGAATCCACCACAATTAAGTCAAAGTAGAGGATCTGTAGGTGATGTGCAGTCCTCTCTATCGAGTCCTTTTGTTGCTCCTTGTTGTACAGCAAAGTATGAAGCAAAAGACAAGTTATATAAATTGATGGACCAATGATAAAATGGCAAAAAAATCCATTTAGAAGGAAGCAGACAGTAGTCATTGGGACAGAGCAGTAATGGAGTCTGCCAGGCAAGTAAAGTGAAGACCTTCTGTTTCAGGGAAAACTTCTTTTCCCTGAAACACTTCCCCTTGTCTATTGTTCTTTATCTATGCTTCCACTGGGAGGTTCTTTCTAGTCTGCTGTGCTGAATACTACATCTAAAGTTGGCATTGGGGAATATCCTCTCCCTTGGGGGTATTTCACAGATTGTTTGTTGTTCCTTTCAAGTTGCTTTAAGGTTTGAAGAGACAAAGGATCTTGTAAGCTAGGCTCTTGGCTTTTGAATTTACAAATTCCCTTGAAAATTAGTAGATATTTTTATTTCTTTGCTTCCCATTACTTCTGTATACCAATAACCACACTTGATTATAGTTTAGAAATAATTATCAAATTATTTCTTTCCACCTCACTTTCTTGGTTTTCTCTTTCAGCATATTGGCCTCACTTTGAGGCCTGAAAACAATGATTCAGTGGGGAACAAATACCTTTTGTCTGAAGGATAAATTCCTTCAGAAGGAATTTGAGAAGTCTTAATTGGCTTTTGTTGCTCAAAGCCATTTGCAATATTTTTTCTTACTATTTAGGTTCTAGAAGCAATTGGCTTTTCTAAACCTGGGAGACCCCAGTTTTGGCTTCCCTTTCATTTTTTGCTATCAAACAGGCAATTCTAACTTAGACTCTTTTTTTTTTTTTTTGGTAATATCTTACCCAAAAAAGCATGCAGTGACTAATACAACTATTATTATACTTTTAAACTTCTTCCTTTAAACCCGCAATGCTCAATAAGCACTCATTTTTCCTTCCAAGATATTCTCCAAGATTTTACAAAGGACATTTTTAGTCAAGTATTTTAACCTTGAGTATTTTCAGCCCTGAACAATTACCCTGCTGCTGCTGCCTTACCATTAAGCCAATGTTATACAGTCTAGATTCTTTTTTTTTGCGGTACGCGGGCCTCTCACTGTTGGGGCCTCTCACTGTTGTGGCCTCTCCCGTTGCGGAGCACAGGCTCCGGACGTGCAGGCTCAGCGGCCATGGCTCACGGGCCCAGCTGCTCGGCGGCATGTGGGATCTTCCCGGACCGGGGCACGAACCCGTGTCCCCCGCATCGGCAGGCGGACTCTCAACCACTGCGCCACCAGGGAAGCCCCTGCAGTCTAGATTCTTATTAAAGTAGTTCTATACTTGTGGTAACAACTTCTGAATTTCTTGTGGTAAAACTTGGTACTATAAATTTCAGTGGATAGCACAATAGAAATGTGTTTCTTGTTTTATTGCTCAAGTTAGAGTCCAGTGTTCCTATTTATTAGGCAGCTTTTCTCCATGTGTTGATTCAGGAGGTTCCTTTTGTTTTGTGGTTTCTACATCCTTCAGAGCCTCAGAATCTTCTGATTTTTGATGGGAGAGGAAAGGCACATCTGCTGTTTTAAAACTGAAAGTGACATCTAGTCATTTAATCACATCTGGATGCAAGGGGGCTACATAACATGGTTTCTAGCTGAGAAGTTGTCAACCACTTAAGGTTTTGGAAATGGGGGTGGGTATGAGTATCTGGTTGACAGATGACTGTCTCTGCCATTGTAATCACTATGTGATTCCATAATATATATGTATATATATATTATATGTATATTATATATATACTGTTTTCTGGTTACTGAAACAAATGTAGATCAGGTTAGCATTTCAAAGCCTTTGTTTCTGAAAAGTATTTTAAATTGAGTGGGTTCATCTTTTTCCAAAGTGTTTTATATTCCCCTGAATGCTCAGAATTTAGGTTTATCACTTTATAAATGAGTCATTTTTATTAAATTCATCTTTCCTCTTGAGACATTCACAAATATAAATCATCTATTAAAAATTTGCCTGACTGATATATAATCAGAGAAACAAGTAGATTATACCCTGGTCAATGAGTGAAATAATAGGCATCTCTACATTGGAAAAATTTCACTAAATAACTGGTTCCATATTCCTAGAACCTAAGCACCCTCTTCTCAGAAAGAGCTAGAAATACCGTGAGATTTTATTTTCACTCTTTTCAGACATCAGAACGAGTCTTCTTCCTCTATTTGTGTTTCTTAAGATCTCACTACTACTCCCAACCCATGGAAGGTCTTGTCTTTCCAGACTGAGTGTCTTAGATTTTATCTGATACACACTAGGCTATTATTTATCCTTTTTGTTCATTTATTTTGGTGCATACTCTGAATAAATGTAATGTTTGTAGAAATTCAACCCGAGAATGGAGGGCAAAATGAAGTATTGATGAGGGTAACACTAGAGGTAGAAGAGAAAAAGAAGGCAGTTGAATAGTATAAATATAGTATTATAAGGTTCAGTACATTTTAGAATACTTTTGACACTAGAAATCCTAACTCCAGCTGGCTTAAATAAGTTAATTTGTTTTCTCACTAAAGAGGAAGGCCAGAGGGTAATTCCCTGGCAGTCCAGTGGTTGGGATTCCACACTTTCACTGCCAAGGGCCCAGGTTCACAATTCCTGGTTGAGGAACTAAGATCCCCCAAGCCATGTAGCATGGCCAAAAAAAAAAAAGAGGAAGGCCAGAGAAGAGCAAACTTGGTTACATCTAGACTTGGTTGAGTTGATGCCTAAACATCATCAGAAAGCCACATCTCTTCCATTATGTCTGCTTTGCCATCCACAGCTACACCCCAGTTCCTTTTCCCTCATGGTCACAAGGTTGCTGCCAGCAGCAACTAAGGAAAAATTGCTTCCTTATTCTCATGCAGCAAAAAAAGAGAAAGAAACCTGGCCCTAAATATGGACTAAAAATCCATTACTTCATTCTGAATGGCTACATAAGGTTGCTTTCTTATACCTGGAGCAGTATTGATGGCTGGGGGAATCACATATGCTCTTTGGATTTGTATTAATCAGGATTCACCCCAAGATCTGAAAGTGGGTTCAATTTCCCCTGAGTCGTGTGGACTTTGGTAGTGATGGGGATATGAGGAATGATGACTATCTGATCATAATCAAGTTTCTGTTGGGAGAAAAAAAAACTGGAAAAAAGCAAAACAGATAATTTCAGTGAGAATGGAACAGAGACGTATGTATTCAATGTCATGGGAATATTTGCTGTGGAATGCAAATTTTACTCTATTTGAGAGTAAAATTGTATTTTTCCTGATGGATATTTTAAGGTTCTTTATCAAAGCCCTGTGAATATTAGATAAGGATGGCAATGGAGATGATAGTGATGATGATGATGACAAAAATGGCAGTCAAAACTGCATCAGTAACATCAGTGAAGGTGATACTCACTTTACCAAGGCAGTTATTGAAACTGTGGCTAGCAAGTGTGTATTTTGATCTTGAAGTTTGCTAAATTTAAAGAGAAAGTCCTAGTTTATTCCATGGGGAAAGAAACTGTCAAGATCTTTAGTGACTTCCCAATAAATAAGAGAGACAAAAGTTTAGGTGATTGGTGATAAGGCAATTCCTAGTTAGACTAGCTGCTGGACACTCTGCCTTCTTTTAGATTTTCTTACTCTTTGATCTGTATATGTTTCTATCATTCAGACAAGTAACTGAACTGAATAAACAGATACATGGTAATACATAAATTCAAGTTCACTTAATAAAGAAAAAAAATGTAAGCCATGACTGTTTTTTTTAATTAATTTTTTATAGAGTTATTTCATGTATCAGACAGCTTAATATTGCTTTGTTTAAAGAATAATTTAAATGTATTTCTTAACATTAACTATATTAAGATGAATAATAGTGCATATCAATAGCTCATAAAATTTCTTTGTTTTATAATCTATAGGATTAAAGGCTAAAGTATGGTTAATTGTGATTAAAACCAAAATACCATTTTCCCCACATGAACTAGAAATGTTTATTTTTGCCAGTAATAAGTCAATTTAAAGGATCAAAGTCCCTCACTTAAACACCTGTAATTAATACTATTTTCTAAAAGTTATATCTGAGCTGTGGCATTTCTGGGAGATAGTCTTATTAAAAGTTTGAATTAGAAATGATATTACATTATATGTTTGTCATAATAACATTCTTAGTGTTCACATTGTAGAAGCATATGTAAGCCACCAAAGACAAATTATAATGCCATACTTTATGGCACATCCTGCTCTGCACCTTTGTCCTTCTCGAATTGATGGTGAATACACCACAGGGAGTTCATAGTGAGCTCATCTGTGCTGTTGTAAACTCCGTGATGGAGCTGATTTTATTGAGCATGTTCTCCTATATTACCTCAAGTACCCCAGAACCTCGAGTCACTCTATCATTATTTACTTAAATAAACACTAAACTATTTCACTCTTGCATATGGAGAAGTAGAGTCAATTAACTAGTTTTGAATTCTTTATCTTATTTTTCTTGTTCTACGTCAGAATGGGAATTTGCCGTTCTGATAGGGTCCATTTTTCTTTGAGAGGCAGAGATAGAGAAAGGAAGAGAGTAATATCCACAACAATGTTACTGACTGTTTACTTCGGGCCAGTCATTGTTCACTTCCTCTGCATTGATCGATTTAATCTTCACAGTGTCTTGTGAGATACTTAGTACTACTATCTTCTTATAAAGATGAATCTTGGAGAGAGGTAAATTATTTGCCCAGAGTTAAAGGGCTAGTAAGTACTGCAGTAAGGATTCAAACTAGCAATGTCACTCAGTAGCCTACACGCTTATCCACTGCTCTGTGCCAGCAATGAATCAGCTTTAAGCTAGGGAGTTTTAAGATGAGGTAGATGGGGGTTCGTGGAGTGCCAGCATTCGTCAAGAAAACTGGATACTCAGCCCTGAGGAAAGTGGCACTTAGGAATATGCAGTGTGAGAATTTTATATCTCAACATGGGGCACCTGTAAATTTGTTTATGTATCAACTCCATGAAGATGAATAGAAATGATACAGAATTGGCTGCTGAAAATTTAAAGGAAGAAACTATATGATATTCTGGGAAAGGGAAACTGGTTGGAGCAGGAGAGTAGGGAGGGATGAACAGGTGGAAGAGAATTTTTAGGGCAAGGAAACTATTCTGTTTGATACCGTAATACAAGTCATTATGCGTTTGCCAAAACCCATAGAAATAACTATACAACACAAAGAGTAAACTATGTGCTCAGTTAATACTAATACATCAATATCCTTTCATGAATTGTAACAAGTGTAGAACACTAATACAAAATGTTACTAATAGGGGAACTGTGAGTGAGAAAGGGCACTCTGTATCTACTCAATTTGCTATAAACATAATGCTCTAAAAATGAAGTCTATTAATTTTTTTTTAAAGAGAAAAAGAACTGTGTTGTGAGTGATTATATGACTGTAATTGCAGATCAGTCAGGAAACAAATGACAATTTCAGAATAATTCTGTCTTTTCTGCTTTAGTATTGACATCTAGGACTTCCATGTTCTCATTCAATTACAAATTCCAAAAATGCCTTTCTTCTCTGCTCTCTGTATACTGCTAAGCTGTGAACTCTGGGAGAGCCCAAGTCTCCTTCTTGCCTCAGCTACCCCCTAAACAGAAACCAAACACCTTTAGAAAGCATCATTAGGTCTTATAAAGCCACAGGAGTACAATTAAAGAATGTTTGGATTGTGTCCCTACATGTATAACTTACAAAGTAATTTCCCCCTCCATCTCTTTCCATGATTATAATAATGGGACTCTATTTTCCCATGCATAGTCAGCCTTTGTTAATATGCTGACATCTGAGAGGAGTATTTACTCTCAATTTTAAACATATAATTGCTAGTACTGGCTGAGAAAAAAGAGGTGGGTGAATACTAACATTTTTTTTGTGGAGTAGAAAGTACTTCACTTGCACTTTTCTTACCATTCAAGTTACAATTTGAGAAATAGCTTTAGAGGCTGAGAGGGCCAGTGGCCTCATAACTGGCTTCATGTATAGTTAAAGCTCCATGTGAGACTGGCTGGCAGCAAGAGCAGTGAGAAAAATCAGATGATGAGGGATTATCAGAGAAAGCAGAATGAGGAGAGAGTCACATTTTAAGCCTAAGTAAGGACTAGCTGATTCACCCATGCTGGACACCCAGGTGTCATTTTCTAGGTTTGATGGTTTGGTTGCCCCTAAAAGGGTATTTCCCTATGCAGAAATGACTTACGTGAGTTACATGAGCTTCATTTTCATATCTACCATTTCAGCATTGTTGGGTTTACTTAGTCCTCATACCCCTTCATAAAGGAAACAGCAGATTTGAAAAAAAGATAGCACAAGTTTGGAAGAGAAGATCTAAACCTACATCATGGAATAGATATTGCTGTATACTAATTAGTAGGAATAGGAGTAGGTAGACATATTCACAAATGATATATCGGTGCCCTATAATTAAAAGTTTGTATAATTGGTAACTAAAAATCCATCATGAATATAATATTAATACCATCTTTAGCCAGAGTAGCAACAGTTTTTCTCTGTTCAAACTTTGACTGTTTTTCTTCTGTGCCAACCTGTCCTCAGACCTTGTCTCTACTCCCACATTTGAATCTAGTCGATGTCGGACTTGCTGCTTCCTGTTATCAATTTTGATGTATTAAGTGATTCTCTCCCTTACTACATAACAGCTGTAATTCTGTTGCTATTGCCCTTGTAATTTCTGTTCCTGCATTCTGCTGTACCAAGCAATGCAGAAATAATGATAGTGCCATTATCCTCAAACACGTCAATTATTTCCACTGTCCTGGGAAACTGCATTGCAAGTCATTTGTGGAATTTTGGGAAACCTCCAGTGATTTTAAATGGAAACACCACCCACACACACACACACACACACACACAGATACACATCTGAAGATTTTTTCCTATTCTTTTCCTATTCTTTCCTTACATATTTTCATCTTTTCCAACCAACTTTGCCCTACTCAGGATATTTATAACAAAATGCCATTGAGCACCATGTCTATTATGATTACTTTGGAGATTTTGTGGTTACCCCATCTGCCATGTTTTTTTTATAAGCCACTTATTTTTCACAAAAACATATGCATTTTTTATTATACCCATTATACAGATCAGGAAACTGAGGTGGAGAGAGATAAAATGCTAAGTGTCACACAGTTACCAAGTAATTAAGTCAGGATTTGAACCCAGAAAACCTTGCTGTAGCGGTCCTGATTAGTTATAAACTGCTGGACAGAAGGAATTCAATTAAATAAAGAGGATACACATAAAAGTTGCTATTTCATAACAAAACATTATCATTGTTATTATTGTCATTTATTGATACTATTTTCTCTCATGACCTTTTCTCTTTTGACAGTCTGAACTGCAAAATTTTGTCTATGATTCTGTGGTTCAGGATTTTAAATTTCAATAGTGATCCAGTATGATTGCTTAATAGTTCACTGTCTTACACAGTGCACTTCAGTACTCTAAGGAACTGACTCATTTTCTGCCTAAACATAGTTACAATAGAAACCACTGCTTCACTTTCTAGCAGTTGGAGAGCAATCTTGTTTTTTTTTTAGCAATCTTGTTTTAATGCACATCACTTACAATAGATACAAGCTGTCAGATAACTTCTGGTAAAATAGAAGGTAGAAATGGAAACAACCTAGTTGTACACAATGTGCTGAGTCTAGGCATCAAGCAAGGATAGTGCATAACCAGGAAGGGAATATTAAAAGATACTGAACTGATACTAGCCCGAGACTAGAGAAGACCCAGCATATATGGCAGCAGTATCATGTATTGTTTTGAGTGATTGAGTGATAGGATTGAAAATGAGGCCAAAAAGTGTGATCTTGGTGACATATAGCTCTAAGAAAATAAAGAAACATTCATTAGGTAGGCTATAAGCTAGAACTTAAATAGAATATTTTGCTGTAAATATAGTACCAACTGACAATTTCATAGCAGGACGTAGGTGGTGAAAATAGTACATTGATGAATATGATCCTGTATTCCTGTGCTCATTAGGAAGTCCTGCTTCCTCAGAGTGTTAGATATGCCTATGTAACTTGCTTTGGCCAATGAGGTATGAGAAGTGTGTCACTTACAGGCAGAGGTTTATAGAGCCAGTGTGTGATTTACCACATTTCCTTTTCCTGTCTTTGCAATTATGGAAGTATTCGTTGAAAGGGAGTATCCATCTCTCTAAGAATCTAAGTGATAGCAATGAACACATCCTCAAAGGCCTTCATGTAGCTCCAGCTAGAAACAAACCATTACTTTTAAGGCATTGATCTATGAATTTGTTTGTTACTGCAGCATAACTTTGCCTGTTGTGTCTGATATGTATATATATATATATATATATATATATATATATATATATTATATAGTGAATTCCTTGATAGTATGAATCATACCTTATTTACCACTATATCTCCATTACCTAAAATAGTATCTGGCATAAATATTTATTGAAGCTGTGAATGACTTATTGACTGACGACACATGAATATTTATTGCCCTCTTTGAGTGTACAGGCTAAGTTAGTGTAGTAAAAAGAGCAATATAAAAGCCGTCTAGAAGTGAGGATAAGTTATTTACATAATTTATGGGCCAGAAGTAAGTACATATTACTGGTGGAAGGCAAAGGTTAGCAGTAATTGAACTAAGGGGCAGGAATAACAACTTTTTTTTCTTTTGCGGTACGCGGGCCTCTCACTGTTGTGGCCTCTCCCGTTGCGGAGCACAGGCTCTGGACACGCAGGCTCAGCGGCCATGGCTCACGGGCCCAGCCGCTCCGCGGCATGTGGGATCCTCCCGGACCGGGGCACGAACCCTCCTTGTCCCCTGCATCGGCAGGCAGACTCTCAACCACTGTGCCACCAGGGAAGCCCAGGAACAACAACTTTGAAACTTCCATTAGAGAAGTAACTTGAGGCTCTTGGCAATCACAGTACTAGCAACAGGGATTTTTTACATAAAAAAATGGTGCATTAGGAATTTAGTTGTACTCTGTGTGATTCTACCTGTGACACTTTTACATAGCAAGGAAACATGAAATGCACTTATAAATTGCTGCGTAGTTTCTCCAATCTAGAAATCCAGACCGTTGTTTTTTGTCTTTTTTTTCTTTTTCCCTTGATAAGAGAGGAAGAGACAAATTTGTCAACCAGCCATGTGATTAGAATTAACCTTGTCCATGAAGACATGACAGATGGGCCAGCCCAATCACACCAAGATTTGCCTGTTTACATGTGGAATTCCTGTCTTAGAATATGGCACAGAAGGAAATGTTACTCTCTTGAAATTTTTCTCTGTATACCAATCAAATTTTTCCCTCAGGACACATCATAAAGACTTGTCATTGAATACTTTAATTGTGGAATTCACCAGAGCTTTTTTTTTTTTTAAAAAAAAAGCAACATTGGTCACAAACTCAGACTTTAATCAAAAACAGAATTCTGGTGAATTGAGCAGTTTTTCTAATATTTTTGTCACTTAAATTTTTTGATAGTTACTGGCTCCATAAATTGAAACTATATTCAAATGATCTGAGCTAAATTAGTCAGCACTTTACAGTGAAGTTAAAATAGAAAACTTGCATTTTTCTCTGAGAACTACACACGTACACTCCCCCTGCCATACATACCAACATCATCTTCCAAAATACTTTCTTAAAAAATTCTCTCCACTGAGTATTGTTCAAAAGTATCTGAAAGTTTAAGATTCAAACTTGCCAGTTGTATAATCCTCCCAGGGGAAAAAATTCAGGAGAATTTAAAGAAAATTGGCTTAGCAGTATGTTTTGAATGTAGGTGACAAAACATTTTCTATTTGGGTACAACTACATCAGTGAAACTTGAGTCAATGGAAATCTTGTCCAGTGTCATTTGGAAGGCTGTCAGAGTAAGGGGAGGCGTCAGAAGAATGCCAGTTGGAACAGAGAACTGCCTCAAGTCAAGACTTTATTCCCTTCCATTTCCTGCTTGTTCCTTCCATAAATGAGAAACAAACATAGGAAACCATAATGTCATGTTAGCAGGTAAAAAACAACCCACAATTCTGGGTATCATATGTTGTGGCCATAGCTGCTGGTGCTTTGCTCACTGTGATGGCTTCAAAGCGTAACTGCAAATTCCTTGACACTTGGACATTCCTCCCATACTCTTGGATCTGAGTAGGCTTGTTACTGCATCAACCAAGAGATTACAGAGGAAATTACACTAGATGATTTCTGAGACCAAATTGTAAAAGGCCAGTAGCTTCCACTTTGTTCACTGAAACACTCACTGCTGGGGTCCTGAGTTGCCAAGCAATGACTCTGACCACCCTGAGGTTGCCACCTTGGAAAGGACAGCATAAGCAGACTGTGTGGCTTTAAATCCTGGCTCTACACGCTACCAGCTATAAGTGAGACACTTAACTTAATCTCTCTGTGCCTCCGTTTCCTCATTTATAAAATGGGAAGAAATAATAGTCTGGTGCATAATACCTGTTGTCTTACCTCTACCTTATACAGTTATTTAAAGGGTCAAATGTGTGTGTGTGTTTGTTTTAATTTTTATTCAATTTATTTAAACTAAAAGAAAAAAACAAAACTGTTCACCATTTTTTCTACCCTTCAGCCCGTACTACTTGCCACCACCAATCTATTTTTTGTATCTATAAGCTTGGGATTTTTGCTTGTTTGTTGGTTGGTTGGTTTTTGTTTGTTTGTTTTGTTTTTAAATATTCCATGTGTGAAAGAGATCATATGGTATTTGTCTTTCTCTGCCTAAATCATTTCACTTAGCATAATGCCCTCGAAGTCTATCCATGTTGTCATAAATAGCAAGACTTCATTCTTTTTATGGCTGAGTAATATTCCAGTGTGTGTGTGTGTGTGTGTGTGTGTGTGTGTGTGTGTGTGTGTGTGTGAGAGAGAGAGAGAGAGAGAGACATCTTTTTTATCCATTCATCCATGGACCCTTAGGTTGTTTCCTTATCTTGACTGTTGTAAATAATTCTGTAGTGAACCTGGAGTGCATATATCTTTTCTAATTAGTGTCTGTTTGTTTGTTTTCTTTGGATAAACAGTCAGAAATAGAATAGCTGGATCATATGGTAGTTCTATTATTTAATTTTTGAGGGACCTCCACACTGTTTTTCATTGCACCAGTTTATGTTCCCACCAGCAGTGCACAAGGGTTCCCTTTTTGTCCACATGCTCTCCAACATTTGTTATTCCTTATCTTCTTGATAATAGCCATTCTAACAGATATGAGGTGATATTTCATTTTAATTTTGATTTGCATTTCCCTGATGATTAATAATGTTGAGCATCTTTCAAGTACCTGTTGGCCATCTGTGTGGCTTCTTTGGGAGAATGTCTATTCAGACCTTCTGCCCATTTTTTACATGGATTGTTTGGGTTTTTTTTGATATTGAGTTGTGTGAGTTCTTTATATATATTGTATATTTATCCCTTATTGGATATATTATTTTTAAATATCTTCTCCCATTCAGCAGGTTGCCTTTTTGTTTTATTAATGGTTTCAACTGTGCAGAAGCTTTTTAGTTTGATGCAGTCTCACTTGTTTAGTTTTACTTTGTTGATTTTGCTTTTGGTGTCAGATTCAAAAAATTATCACCAAGACCTATGTCAAGAAGCTTACTCTGTATGTTTTCTTCTAGGTGTTTTATAATTTCAAGTCATATTTTCAAGTTTTTAATCCATTTAGAGTTAATTTTTGTGTATGGTATAAGGTATTGGTCCAGCTTCATTCTTTTGCATATGGCTGCCCAATTTTCCCAACACCATTTGTTGAAGAGACTGTCTTTTTCCCATTTTATATTGTTGGCTCCTTTGTCATGAATTAATTGGCCATATATGTGCATCTTTATTTTTTGGCTCTCTGTTGTGTTCCATTGATCTATATGTCTGTTTTTATGTCAATACCATACTGGTTTAACTACTAGAAACATACCATCTACTAAGACTGAATCATAATGAAACAGCAAATCTGAACAGACCAATTCTAGCAAGGAAATTGAATCAGCAATAATAAACCTCCCAACGAACAAAACACAGGACCAGACAGATACACTGGTGAATTCCACCAAACATTCCAGAATTAATACCAATTCTTCCTAAACTCTTCCAAAAATAGAAGAGAGGAGAACTCTTCCAAATACATTTTTATGTGGCCTATTACCCTGATACCAAAACCAAATAAGGATGCCACAAGAAAAGAAAATTACAGGTCAATATTTCTGATGAACATAGAGGCAAAAGTCCTAAATAAAATATTAGCAAACTGAATGTAACAGTACATTAAAAGGATCATACACCATGATCAAGTGATATTTATTTTGGGGATGCATGGCTGATTCAGCATCCTCAAGTCACTCAATGTGATACACCACATTAACAAAATGAAAGGTAGAAATCATGTAATTATCTCAGTAGATGCAGAAAAAGCATTTGACATCCATTTATGATAAAAACTCTCAATAAAGCGAGTGTAGAGGGAATGTACCTCAACATAATAATGGCCATAAAGGATAAGCCCACAACTAACCTCACACTCAATGGTGAAAAGCTGAAAGGATGCCTACTAGCACCACTTTTATTCAATATAGTATTAGAAATCCTAGCCAGAGCAATAAGGCAAGAAAAAGAAATAAAAGACATCCAAATTGGAATGAAAAAGTAAAACTCGCTGTTTGCAAATTATATATTATATATAGAAAACCCTAAAGACCCCATCAAAAAACTGTCAGAGCTAGTTAAAAAATTCATTAAAGTTGCAGAATACAAAATCAAGACACAAAATCTGTTGCATTTCTTTACACTAATAACAAACTATCAGAAAGAGAAATGAAGAAAAGTCTCATTTACAATTTCATCAAAGAGAATAAAATACCTAGGAATAAATTTCACCAATGAGGTGAAAAACCTGTATTCTAAAAACTATAAGGTATTAATGAAAGAAATTGAAAAAGACACAAGTAGATGAAAAGATATTCCATGCATATGGATTGGAAGAATTGATATTGTTAAAATGTCAATACTACCCAAAGCAATACTGGGTAGATTCAATGCATTCCCTATCAAAATTTCAATTATATTTTTCACAGAAATAAAATATGCAATCTTAAAACTTGTATTGACCACAAAAGGCCCCAAATAACCAAAGAAATCTTGAGAAAGAAGAAATCTGAAGGCATCAACTTCCCTGATTTCAAACTATATAACAAAGCAATCCAGACAATTCTTACACATACAGAAATGACCAAACAAGTAAAGTGAAGGGAACAATTTGGAATGGTAGGAGCAAAAGTAAATAATGAAAAGCAAAAGTAAACAATGAAAACATGTGTATATGTACATGGAGAGAAAGTGGTTTTATTTTCTGAGAAGACATAATAGAAAACCACTCAAAATTTCCTTCCTGCCAAAATATAGCTAACCCCTCAACAAATGCTAAGTGAGCAGATCAGGAAAAATAATGCTGTCTGTGATACAATGTTCTGTCTCAGCCTAATTTCACTGAGCACATTAATTGTTCATTTCAGCAAGTGACGGTTAAAAAATATAGTCAAAGGACCAAAGGAGGGCCTCCTAGAGGACAAAGAGTTTCCATTTTGAAGTCATGAAGCGAGTGTGGGATTCCTATATAAAACCTAAAGGGCTCTGTGACTTCCTCTTAGCTAAGTGGCTTCATCTTAGTTATGCATTGTTTTTAGCAGGATATACCTAGGCTCTCTAGGATAGTTTAAGGTAAAAAGATCTGGAAATATAGATTCTGCGGACATGGCTTCCAGAAAGTTTTTCTGTAATTCATATAACTATCAGAGGATAAAATGCAAATGCTTCACAATCAAAACAAATCCTTTGTAAAAGATGTTACTGTATGCATTTCTTAGAGACCCCATATGTTATATCTGGGCCAGCCAGTGTCCTAATGTAGCAAGAAAAAATATGAGAAGAAATGGGAAGCAACTTAGGCAGACTTCTCTCGGTCTTGTCTATGCCTGCAATTGTATGTATCCTTGAAGTTGGTAGTAAACTTTAGTACTCGTTAAGAGCTCTGACAATTGTGGGTCTAATATCATAACCCAATCTTTTGTTTTATCTTATTCGTCATTTCCTGTGCCCCCGTCTTATCAATTCCCTTCGGAAAGCAGTTCAGTGGATTCTTACTCTTCTTCCTGATGCCTCGTCAACAGAGGAGGACAGTATGACACCAACTCTCCCACTTCAGCACCATCACCACTCCCCACCTCCCAACCTCAAGTTCCTGGTACCCACCCTGTTCTTTTCAAGCATCTTCTATTCAACTAAACTTCTCTAAATAGATTATTGAGAGGCAACTACCCCACAAATTTACTTTAATTGGCCTCTGGGAATTTTTTTGCCAGAGGAATCCTGTTTGAATATTACACATGCATAGCACAGATTGCTTGATTTTTTGCTTTTTAAGCCCACCTATTTCCTCCTTCCTGTTGTAGAAAGTCACTTTCCTCCCTTCCTCCTTGGAGCTGCCTCCCTACCCCCACTTTCCTAAAGAGGGAGAATGGATTGTAGGCCTGCTGCTAACCACTTCTTTCCTGAAGTACAGCATTCTCACTTTGTGATAAATTCTGACTTTTCTTGGGCCGTGAAGACTGAAGCTCGTACAGAACCTTTTGATTTCTTCTTCATTTGTGGTTTAGGGAACACCAGGAGCAGTACCTTGGTCAGGGATTTGTCATTCTCCACGAGGACATATGCAGCCTCAAGTGGCTCGAGGCAGCACCTACACTCCGTCAACACCTCCCATTTCAAATAAAATAAAGTTATTGACGGGACTGAAATTCTGCTTTAGGTAGCTGGGTGCTAAGGCTAGCAGGCTAACGGGCTAGCAAAATGTCAATTTGACAATTAATGAAATCTTCTTGGTATCAACTGGCTGACTGAATCTAGAGCAATTTAGATTTCATAGGTAATAGAGGTTGCTCAAGCAATATCAGTCAGAGGAGAGAAAATTAGTAGTATCAGTATCATAGCTTAGCACTAATACAAAATACTTGTCATTCTGAGATCTATCATCAAAACATTTTGTATTCCAAGTAAATTATGGTTCTGTTGAAAATTATTTTCATTCCTCATGAATTCCTCACTTCAGCCTCTAAACATTCTGCCTACTCTCCATCCCTTACATGTTTCTATAAAAGAAACTCTACTTTTCTTCTCTATTTAATGTATTTTTATAGACATTTCTGTAGTTGTTCCACTGAGAAATTCCACCACTTGAATCTAGGACAATGGTATTTCATGAATAGAGATAATTTTCCCCTAATTGTCATTATAGCCATCTCTTTATAATCCTGAATACCAGGCCAGACTTTTCAAAGATGATGTGTTCTGTCCAGTACAGGAAAAGGATTGCCTCTGTCTGCCTTTCAGTTCAATACTGGAAGCCCCAGATAGAGGAACAGAATACTTTCTCTCCAAGTGGCTTCTCTTGAGGGCAGGACTGCTTTCCACCAACTAGATGTCCTTTACTCCCATAGATTCGTGTTCTGGACTTTTGAGTGATCTATCTGCATAAGGTGATTGTTACATTTCTACATATTTATCCACATGGCTACTTTGGAATTTCTTAAATCATTTATGATTACTGAAAATGCCAAGCTTAGGAAGCTCAGACATAAAGGTTTGCTTTATCGGAATTAGCTAGACCTTATTGAACACCAGGTTATAGTCCGAGTACATAGGCAGTTACTAACCTTGAGTATATCTGCGAAACCATAAAGTCCAATTCACAACCATTACTAGAACTGAAACCCTCTGAATGAATATTGCCAAGAAAGCAACGATTTCAAAATAATATCTCCATAGGACCATTTGATGTTATTTGGCTTAGCAAGTCAATAAATGGCTCTCTGACAGCAGGCTAAAAAAGTGTGCCTCAAATCAGAATCACAGTCAGATGTACTTGTAAATATGGATAGAGATGACAATTGATTTTTTAAAGTAAATGTGAGACACTGAGGTAGAAATCCCTGAAATCATGCTGAAATTAGCAAGAGTGCCTGACATTAAGTTCCTGGGATTTTTTATTTCTAACAAAACATGCTATCTGTTCATTAATGAATATTTTACTTTTTAAAAAAATTTAATATGTGAAACTATAAACATGAATGTAAACAAAATATTTAAAGTAAGTGTTCCTATTGCTCCAACTGTCCAATTCAAAAACCAGAAAACTATCTTTATCCTTCTAGAATGGGATCATGTATCCGTCAGAGTCCTGACAGGAACCGCGCATGGTTCAAGAATTTAGTAAAAAGACTGCTTTCAGAGGTGTGAGAACATTTTAAAGGAGCCAGTAAAGCATTCTCAGGCACTTACCTGAGAGAAACAACAGGAAGCTATTTCCACCCCTAAGCCTGAAAGGCAGGGAGAGGAAGAGGCAGCATCAGAGCCCAGTGAGACCTGGAGCATTGTGGGAGGAGCTGCCTGAAAGGAGCTGTAACCATGGAGGACTGTAGCCTCTACGAGAAGATGCCTCCCAGAGTAGAAAAGGAGTGGGAAAATAAAAATTCAAATCTACTGTCCTCTCATCTCCCACTGATGACCCTCATTGGCTGAACTCTGCCAGAAACTAGCTAGAAGGGAGCTCAGCTTTGCAGTCCACAGGGATCAGTCTCTTGGTGCGAAGAACAGAGCAGAAAAAGGTGGTGGGAAAAGAGGCTAGAAAATGGAGAAAGCTCTTATTTTTACTTTTGTTTTTGTTTTCATATTACAAGAGAAGAGTAGTAACCCCAGGCCCTTTAAAATACAAAGTAGACAGGTAATCAGAGAAGTACAGCTAAAACACCATTAATGAGAAAAGTATCTTCTATGCGATCAATATCATATTGCCTCCAAGAGAATGGAGGACAAAATAGATCAATCACAATTACGCACACATGTATATGTTATATCTATACACAACCGTATATGTCAGTGTGTTTGTATCCTCTTGTTATCTCTAGTTATCACTTGTCTTTCAATAAGACAAGAATATTCCGCATGTGCTTAATCACTCTGTCTCTACATCTGTGAAGTAAGAAATAGCCTTCTATATGGTATTGTCTGCAATATGTTTTAGAGCAATTCTACTTATTGCTCTCTTTTAAATTTTTTGTGGAGAAACTGAAAAATTGCCACTTGACTTTTATAAATAGAACCTGTAGCATAGTAATACTGGTTTGCACTAAAAACTGCTTATCCACTTATTCCAATTTTATGTGCTTTCATTGTATTTAAGAAAAATAGATTTCTTCCCCCTAAGCACAGTGAATATAAAAAAGAAATGTGAAATAATGTAAATGTACAGAAAAGCCTATCAAGGCTGCTGAGCAGGGAGAATGAACCAAGCAGGAGAGAATACAAAGGAATCAGAAGGGGTAATGGTAAGAATAAATCGGTGAGATGGAATAACAGTAAAACCTCATAGAGGACATATTTTGTGAATCATTGAATCTAAATTCTAATGCCAAAGTGAGAAAGTTTAATTTAAAAAAATTGAAAGGAACTAATATTTTATAATAGGAATTTGAGCAAACTATTGAACTTTAAACATCTCAACAAAAAATAGCTTATTACAACAGTAGTATAGGCAATATAATCTAAATATCTGAGGGAAATATAGATGTATCATTTCTGTGATGAGAAACTTTTTGGTGATAAATATCGTTTTTACAGTATAGTTCAATTTCTCAGCACATGTAGAACTTCAAGCTGGCAGGATGCTAAATAAAAGAAGGGTATATTTGAAAGTTCTTATGATTTATTTATAATATTCATTATAATAAATGTTTTAATTGCTTGTAGTTTTAGTTATTTTTTATTAAAATATAATGGCATATTAGTTTCAAGTATACTGCTTATAATTTTTTTTTTTTTTTTTTTTTTTTTTTTTGCGGTACGCGGGCCTCTCACTGTTGTGTCCTCTCCCGTTGCGGAGCACAGGCTCCGGACGCGCAGGCTCAGTGGCCATGGCTCACGGGCTCAGCTGCTCCGCGGCATGTGGCATCATCCCGGACTGGGGCACGAAGCCGTGTCCCCTGCATCGGCAGGCGGACTCTCAACCACTGCGCCACCAGGGAAGCCCTTGCTTATAATTTTAAGAGCAAAAACTTTTCATAATAAACTAATAGTGTTTGAAGGGCATTATTAACATATCATTAGTTTATGTAAATCTAACATTGCCTACATTAAAATAATATCCACAGTGAAACTACAAAAGCAAAAGGAAAAGTTACTTCCTTAACTTTTAAACGGTTAAATTAAGAAATTACTTCTATAGTGTAAGTTAGAAAAGAGCTTGGGTTCTCTTTGAAGGCAGAGCCAATTCGTCTGTTTGCTCAGCACTCAATGATTGTGGAGATGTTAGTCAACAAAAAAAGAAGTACTAATGGTTTTTGGAAACATTAGCCTGAGAACCATTTTCCATTTAGTCTGTAGTTAGTTAATCGAGTGTATGTTCATTTGTCCATACAAGCTATAAAATCCTACAATGACGATGTAATTATAATTAACATTGCTGACCAGTTAAAACGCATAAACAGTAGTATGCCCATCAATATGCATTCTCTATTTGCTGACATTTCCAGTTATGCCAGAAGGTGAGTTTAATGATGGTGCCTTGTGGTGCTTCTAATGATTTTTGTGCCTGATGGTAATTTTATAGGGCCTGTCGTATCATAGAAGGCTGAAGGGTGACTTAATAATGATCTTCAAGCATATGAAGGGTCATTGAAGTATATGGTTATGCAGTGACCAGCTGTCACTCATTCAAACAAGAATTAGTAGATTTTAAATGTAGACAGAGAGATTTAACTGAGATGTGAAGTAGAACCTCCTGACACTTAAAGATATTATGGAGAGTAATGGTGAGAGATGCTATAGAATATATTCTTTTTTCTTGAGGATAGAATATGCTGATTTATATGAAATCTAAGTTTGCTCTTATTGTGTGGATGATATTTCAGTTTCCTTTCACATCTATGAATCTGTATTTTTCATACTCCAGCACTAACTGGGTTGGAATCCTGGTTTTGACTTATTATACCTGTGAATTCAGGTAAATTAGTTACCTAAATACTTTGAGTCTTGATTTACTTATCTACAAAATGGAGTTAAAATCTGTCATTTAAATATCTAGGGACAAGTCTAAAACATTATTACCTCTAAGGTAGGGTTGAATTTGCTTTTTAAATTTCTCCTCCTTGAAGATAAGACCAGACAGGTCATTGATGTCCTTTTAGTAGGATCCAATTTTTTTTTTTTTTTTAACTTTGGAGTCCCAGAATAGTAGAGGTCTGTGCAACAGTAGAGAGTAATATAAACCCCCAGTCTCTTCTCTAGAGGTTTATTTCCTACCCAGACACTGACTAGGAATGTTTATCTTTCATAGCAAGTGTTCTGTATTAGAAAGAGAAGACAAAAGACCTTGTTTTAGTTTAGGTTCCTGTAATTCCTAAATATATAACCCCAAACCAAGTCATTTAACTTCTCTGAGTTTTGCATTGCCCCCTTCAAAAATTATATGAGGCAACCTGGCATTGATAGATACATTTTGATGTCACCTTTGTTGAGGGGAAACAGGAGACAATGATGGAAGACTGGAAGAGATATAGCTCAAAAGTTTGAGAGTAGAATTTTCTGCTGTGGTGGTTTATTTGACTCTGTTTATCAAGTGGGAAAATGCAGTTCTGATCAATGACTAGAGAATGAGATGGCACCAGACCTCAGGCCACTTGCTTAGAAATTATTTGTTTGACAAACAATATATCAAATAGTATGACAAATAAAATAATAAGAATTTATCATTCTACAAGTCCAATTAGGTTCCCTGTCTTCATGGAGTATTAAGAAAAAAAATCAACCAATAATCATATAGGTAAACAAAATAATTTCAGTGGGTGATATGCTAGGAAGAAAATCAAACAGAGTGAGGGGATAAGATCCTGATCATGGGGAAGAGGTGACTCCATGGTCCAGGAAGGCTTCTCCAAGGTCACACATGACACTTACTGTTATCTCTATATAATAAGAAGGGTTCAGCTATGCAAAGATAGAAGAGAGGCCCAATCAAGGGCTAGAAGTAAAGAATCAGACAATCTACAGCCACTTCTCTCAATCAAATTTGTGAAACCTTAAGATGTAACACTGACAAAGTTTTGGTTAGATTCTGTTTTTGGCTTTATCAGTTACTAACTGATCTCTGCTCATCAGTTTCTTTATATGTAAAATGTAGGCTAGGAAGCAGGAATGTTATGAGAAATTGATTATTTTCACTTTTCACCTCTACCAAACTATGATTCATCCCTGTCTTGCCTATTTAATGGGGTAGGTTTGAAGATCAGATGAGATAATGGATGAGCAAAGAGTTAAATGAAGGCAACTCAGTGGGATATTAATAGAAAACAATTTCATTTTTTTTCTAATCACTGCTTTCAATCATGCTCTGTTTTGATGTCTCCTTTCCCTGTCTCTTAATGACGGCTACCATACTTTCTCTGGTCTCTGTGTTATTAATCCAATCTGGTTAAATATTCAAATCACACAACTTATTTAAAGCTTCACTGTTTTCTATTTTGGGCCTTAGAGGCAGTTCTAGTACAACAGGAAAATTCCTAGTCAACATTTTGATTATATTTGTAAAAACAATGTTTTAGACTATTAGCACTGTGAAACTTGAAGAGTAGTCATTATTAAAGGTTGTATTTCCAATTCATGGGTTATTTTATGCTGAAGCCGAGAGAAGAAAGAACTTTTTATATTTGTAGCCAACAAGGAAAGTTAACTCTCTGCAAATGACTGTGGGAGCTAAAGGACTAAAACTGAAGTAAGTGTTTGCAAACAAGGTAGGAGAACTGCTAGCGTCAGTCTAATCATTAATATTTTCCCTAAAAGTCTAGAACAGCTGTCAACATGGCAACTTCTTCTCAACATTCAGAGGCCTGTAATGAGATGGCATCTAGTCAGAAGATTTAACTGCCAAGTCCTGATTTCTACTTTTGAGATGTGAAAGAATCTTGAGATTCTTTCACATCTCAAAAGTAGAAATCAGGACTTGGCAGTTAAAGGAGTTTGGAAGATAATTAGGATATTTATAAAAAATAGATTTCTGTTATAATATGCCAGATTGTTAATGCTTTGTAACCAATGCCTTAGGATAATCAATAATAGTTGTTTCTACTGCATTTAAAAAACAACACTATCATTTTGTACTGTATTACACACTATAACATTTATCAGCCTATTTGTTGGTGTATTCCTATAAACACTGAAACCAGCATCTACCCAGTACATTGAATATTAAATTGTTTCCTTACTGAAAGAAAAAGTGATTTAAATCACCCTAACCGTTTTCCTACATGCAGATTGCCAATTTCTTCAGCTCGTTAGAAAAAGACTAAATTAATTTTCTAAATTTCTGTCTAAAATTAGATATCATAAGGGGCCAAGTTCTTTTGAGACAGGCTGAGAAAACACATTTATTTGAAAACTTTTTGCATACTTTAATTTTTATAAATACTTTGCTATAAAAAGAATCCAAATGTCATTAATTGTTTAAATAAAAAATCCCTACACAATTGTTTTGCAGCATTTCTAACTTGCAAAAAGTTACTGGAATGTTTTTATGTTTCTTAAAGCATTTTTCTCTTCATGTAACAAATGTGTGATCATTCTGGAAAGAATCAAAGAAAGATTCTTTGAGATAATTTCATTAGTAGACATGTTCAAAAATCAGAAAGCAGTACCTCTTATAGAGAAGATTGGCAACTTGTACTTATCAAAATTTATTTCCACTTTTCTAGTGAGTGAAAAATACTTATTCCTTCTGTACATCTCAAGAGAAACAGTCTCAAAGTTCAGTGTTCTATTCCAGTGAATAAGCGAAACGAAACATACAAAAACTTGTATGTGTGTATATATAAAATTCAGTTGCAGTAACTCATAAGCTCACCAAAACTTTATAGCTAAACCTTCTTTGTCCTTGGGAACTGGCATTGACAGCACCCACGTCATCAATTTCAACTTCATAATAAAAATCGATTAGTTTCATTTGGCATGCTAATGTTATTTCAACACAATCCATATATACTATGTATGATAGTAAAGAAGTAATTACTATGAGGCCATTTTTCCCCCTCCCAGGGGAGAGAATACTATCTTAAACTACATAAGGAATCGCTTCTTTATTGTATTCACACCAAGAAGCATTACAGAAAGTATAAGACACAACTTACAAAAAAATGTGAATTTGGAGTAAAATAAGGGATACAAGAGCAGTGTGATGAAGTGATACATTTTGTCCCTCATTTAACAGTCCGTGGGGTACAACTGATTCATACCTTGGTACTCTGATTTGAAGTTTAAATTTGCAAAACCTGCCGCCTAATCCCAGAAATGTATTCAAGGTGGATCAAAAGGTTTTTGGATGTTATATGTGCATTAAATATCATCTGATGACTAGGAATACTTGAAAATTCCTGGACAAGCATTAATCAAAGAGGTAATAGAATGAGGTCAGTTAATATCATTCTCATGTTATTGTTATTTTTAAAACAATTTTTGTATAAGGCCTTTAAATATTTTATTTAATCCTCACCATAAAGTTATGAGGTAGGTAGGATTTTCTTCATTTTACCATTAAGGAAATAGAAGCTTAGAAAAGTTGCTAACTAAAGTTCAGCTTTTAGAACTACTACGACGAGGTAAATGTCATTATTTATTCTGTCTTTTTCTAATTCTAAACCCTGTGCTATCTATAGAGGTCAGGAAGGCTATACACCCTATAGTCTTTCACTTGATACAGGAATTAGGTTCCCCATCCAATACCTTGTTCTTTTGGAAATGCTCACCTTGTAAAAGCTGCTTTGAATACACAAGCACAAGAGATTTACTTGGATTTGTCAAAGACAAAATTCATAGATAATTTATGATCCCTGGGTGAAAGCTTACTTTTTTTTTAAAGGGCCCTTCTTTTAGAATTATAGGATCCCAGAATGAAAAGAGCTTGTCATATAACTAGTGACAGTTCTGATTGGGTAACTCTCGGTTGGTTTTAAGAAGTTATAAGTTCTTGTGTTTGATAGTGAAAACAACAAGCATCACAGTTTTTCCTCAAGATATAACATTTTTAAGATGGCCAAGTAATTCATTGCTTAGCTCTTGGAATGCAAAGCATTTATAAATAAAAATCCTTTTTGATCCATGATACTTCCATGTCAGAAAGAAAATACGTTTCATTTTTCAGTTCCTCTTTGGGCTTAGCTTTTTTTCCTGTGACACAGATTAGTCCAGATAAATTTGCTTTGAGATATTTGACTCAGCGTCATTAACTTGATGTTTTATCCCATTTATCCTTTATTACTTACAGTACTGCAACAAGAGGTGATGACTATTAGTACATAGAGAACTTGTTTTAGGTTTAATAAAGGTAGAGACACAGGCAGAGTTAACTTCTCTCTGGAATCTTTGTGAAGTCCCTGGTATTATGTTGTCATCTTTATATGATAAGAAATATTTCTGTTGCCTTTATTGTTTCCTAAATTCCAAAGCTAGAAATCAACAACAGCAACCAATTTTACTCTATAGATTTTGCCACTGTTCCTAAAACTCTGTGTATATTCTGTTTTTTTGAAGTCCCCAAATGTTCCAATATTTCCAGCCAGCCAAGAAGTGATATTCTTTATCACCTGATGGACCAGGACTTCTTAAGCCAGAGAGTAGGTACCAGATCAATTCCTAGTAGGAAGTTACCCTATTGTTTCCACATAAGAAAGGAAGTCCTTGTTCCTTAATAGTTGGCCTGTCATATATAATTAAATATTGCCTTGACAAATGATATTTAAGGTCAGGTCATGGTTACTAACATTATGAAAAAAAAAAAAAGCAAAACACCCCACAAATGTACATTGCCATAAAAAGTACATTGGTTCAGTAAAGGCATTTCACGACATTTGATCATTTTTCTGTGTAATTTAACAGACAAAGCTAATATCAATATGTTATCTTTCCAACAGAATCAATATCCTCAATTCTTTTGATGAATCACTCTCTTATACTTTACCTTAATGTTTCCCATGAGATTATTTCCCCTCAGTTATAGGGAACGAGTTAGGAAAATAAGAGTTTTTCATTCCAGATTACATAGGTATAGCCTGCCGCATTGAGAGATAGCGATTGACTATGAAGAAAGCAATTAAAGATTTCCTAACATGCTCTTCAAAAAATATAATCTTATCCACAATCAGATTTCCCTTATCAATGCAATTCAATCTCAAAGAAATGTTGCTGTTCTGCTAGGTTTTATATCAGTAGTCCCCTTTCTCAAAGTCATCTACTTCTGGACAAAAGGAGTCCTGATCTGTTCTCCTATTACAGTGTGACACGTATATACTCATGGTATATACCTTAAATCAACTTAAACTAAAAATCCTATATCCATCAGTGTGTGTTCTCTCCAGTATCAGTATTCAAGAGCACCTTACACAGTCCTGTACTAAGGCTGTTATTCTTTTGATGTTTCTCCAGAGGTCTCTATTTCTGATCTAAGACTTACAGTAGGAGTCTTTAGGCAAGTATGAGGGGAAAGGGGACCACTTGGTGATAAAATTACATGGCTCTGCTTAAATTATTATAGTAAAAAAAATAGAATTGGGCACAGTGAATCCCCTATTGGAATATAATATGTAACTATTTTATAAAGATTTGGTCAATAATTATACCAATGGTAAGAACATATTATGTGGTATAAGGGCAATTAACACATCTCTAGCACCTACCAGCCCATCCAGGAAAGTGTTTGTTACCATCCTAATTGGAGTTTACAAAAGAAGCAGATATGTTTTTCATTGACAGGGGTGTATAAGTAACAACTTTTTTGGTCATTCAGTTCATTTAATTTTCTCTTTTTATGAATGTTAATGTCCTTAGAAGTTGTTATGCAATCAAATATTACTTCCTAATTAACTCAATTTAATATTCATACAAGGTCTTTAACTTAAGTGAGGGTGTGGAACTTTAAGTTGACATTACAGAGTAACACAATCATTCTTGATAATAAAAGGTTGAAGAGAGGTGAGGTTTAAAATTTTACCCAACTAGTGTAGTGGATTGAGTCCAAGAGTGTAACATTAACTAAAGTTCAAATGAATAAATCTTTTCAAAAGACCTAAGTTATTACAATTCCATTTGGTTGAACCTGTGTTTGTACTCTTGGCATTTTAAATATTTTATGGAAACAATTCATTTGACACATAAAACCAAATTAGGAAAATCAAAATAATAAATGCTTCATAAAAGTAAAGCTTTTTTCACTCAGCATAATGATTTTGAGATTCATTTATGATGTTGCATTTATCAAAAGTCAATACCTTTTTATCACTGAGTAGTACATCATAGTTCAAATATACCATAATTTGTTCATTCTTGCACCTGTTGATGAACATTTGGGTAAGAGTTTTAGCTACTGTAGATAAAGGTGCTATAAGTATTTGCATTAAAATCTTCAGACGTACATTTTCTTTTCTCTTGGGTAAATACCTTTAAGTGAAAGGGCTGGGTATTTACCTTTCTAAAAAACTGCACAACTGTTTTCCAAAGTGGATGTACCATTTATTCTATTTATTCTTTAATGTCTCTTCACAGTATTTATTGTTATCATGTACAGGTCTTTGACATATTTCACACAGTCAATTCATATTTTTCTACACTTTTCAATGGTGCTGTTTTTAAATTATAATTTCCAATTGTTAGTTGCTAGTATATAGACATATTGTAAAAATGTAATTTGCATATTGATATGTGTCCTTCAACCTGCTAAACTCATTACTTCTAGTATATTTTTGGTAGATTCCATTGGATTTTCTATGTAGGCAACCCTGTCATCTCCAAATCATTATTCCTTTTTAATCTGGATCTTTTAATTCTTTTCTTGTCTAAAGCCACTGACTAGAGTTTCAAGTCTTATGTTGAATAGAAGTAATGAGTGCAGATTACTGTCTTGTCTTGTTCTTGCTCTTACTAGGAAAGCATTCAGTCTTTCACCAGTAAGTATTGATACATTACCTGTAGGGTTTTTTATAGATACCCATTCAGGCTGAAGTGTCTTCCTTCCGTTCCATTCCTAGTTTGCTGAGAGTTTTTATTACTAGTGGATGTTAGATTTTGTCAAATGACTTTTTCCCTATTGAGATGATTTACTTTGCTAATATGGATAATTATACTGATTTATACTCAAATGTTAAACTAACTCTGCATTATTGGAATAAGCACCACCATTTGGTTATGACATACTTATCTTTTAATATATTGTTGGATTTGATTTGTTAAATTTTGGTTACAATTTGTGCATCTGTGTTTGTGAGGGATTTGTAGTGTCCCTTTATTGCAACATCTTTAACTGGTTTCTCATCAGGGTATCCCTGACCTCATAGAATGAGTTGAAAGTACTTCCTCCTCTTTATTTTGTTTTAATTGGTATATTTATTTCATTAATTACTTGGTAGAATTTACCAATGTAGCCTGCATCCTGGAACTTTCTTTATGAGAATGTTTTATTTACAGTTATAATTTTTATACATTTAGAGCTATTCAATTACCTATGTTTTTTTGAGTTGCTTTGGTAATTTGTGTTTTTCGAGGAATTTGTCATTTTTCATCTAAGTTTTCAAATTTATTGACATAAAGCTGTTCATAATTATCCCTTATCCTTTTACTGTCTATAGAATGTATAGTCATGTCATTTTTCCCATTCCTTATATTGGGTATTTGTATCATCTCTCTTTTTGTTCAGTCAGGGTAGGGTTTAATCCATTTTATTTGTTTTTTCAAAGACTCACCTTTTTGTTTTATTGATTTTTCTCTATTATCTTTCTGTGTTCTATTTCATTGATTTTTACTTCTACCTTTATAATTTTCTTTTTTATGCTCATTTTATGTTTAGTTTTCTTTTTGTAAGTTTTAAGGTGGAAGCTGAGGTCGTTGGTTTCAGGCTTTCCTTCCTATTATAGGTATTTAGTGCCAAAGTTTTTCCCTAAAATTAGTGGGATTCCATTCTATTTTGTTTTACTTTTTTTTGTTATGTTCAAATATTTTTTATACTCCCTTTTAATTTCTTCTTTGATCCATGGGTGATTTAAAATGTATTTAGTTTTCTAATGTTAGGGGATTTTCCTAGAGATTTTATTTTTGTTATTGATTTCTAAATTAATTCCATTGTGGTCAGAGAAGATTCTTATATTACTTGATTCCTTTTAAATGTATGTTTTCTGTCCTTTTATAACCCAGTATATGGCCTATCTTAGTAAATATCCATATGCTAAGTGTCTGTTTTAGATTTGAGAAGAACAGTGTTGTTGGTTTGATGTTCTATAAACATCAATAAGTTCAAATTTGTTGATTGTGTTGTTGAAGTTTATAACATCCTTACTGATTTTCTGTCTACTTGGTCTATCAATTATTGAGAGAGGGGTATTAAAATCCCTGACTAAAATTATAGATTTATCTGTTTCTCCTTGCAGTTTTATCAGTTTTTGCTTCATGTAATTTAAATCTCTGCTATTAGGTGCATAAATATTTGGTATTATTAAATTTCCTTGAGGAGCTGATTTTTATATCATTTATTGGCTTATAAGCAATAGTTCTTTGGTTATTTTAGTGTTTAATATTCATATTATACCTATTTAACTTATTGCAGATGTACCTTCAAATTATATTATACCGCTTCATGTGTAGTTTAAGTATACAATAGTGAACTTCTCTCTCAGATTTATCATATTGTCATGCATTTTACTTTTATATATATTATGTACCCCTAATATGTTGTTACTATTTCTGTTAAAATTGTCAATTGTCTTTTAAAGAGTTTTAAATAATGATAAAAACATATATTTCTCTTGTAGTTATAATATCTTGTGCATTTCTTTCCTTTGGGTAGATTCAGACTTCTAACTCCTATCATCTTCCTTCTGCCTGAAGGACATTCCTTAACATGTTTTTGTTAATGCTGGTGATGAATTATTTTAGCCTCCATATGTCTGAAAACATCTCTTTTTTCTGATTGTTTTAGAAAGATATTTTTATGAATATAGATTTCTAAGTCGACAGGTTTTTCTTCCCCCCTTTTAGTACTGTTCCAGTATTCTTCCACTGTCTCATTGCTTGCATTAATTCCAATGGGAAATCTGATGTTATTATAGTTTCTCCTCTGTTTGCAATATGTCTTTTTTTCTCTGGTTGCTTTCTTTCTTCTTCCTTATTTTCCTTTCTTTTTTTGAGACAAAATTCATCTCTGGCTGCTTTTACAATTTTCTCTTATCACTGGCTTTGAGAAATTTGATTATGATATGCCTTTTGTTCTTTCTTTCATGTACTTATATTTAAGGTTGTTACACTTTTTGAATGGTTTTTAATTTCCTTCAAATTTGTAAAATTTTAGGCCATTAAAAAAATGTATTTTTCTATCCCTCCACCCTGGGGGAATACCAATTACCCATATATTGAGCCATCTGAAGTTATCTGATTGCTCACTAATGCTCTTTCTTTTTTTTTCCTCTGTGTTTCCTTTTCGAATAGTTTCTATTCTTATGCCTTCAAATTCATTAATCTTTTTTTTTTCTGCCATGTCTAAACTCCTGTTAATACCAACTGGTGTATTTTCCATCTGACATATTGTAGTTTTTAATCTCTAAAAGTTTGATTTGGGTCTTAAAAATGTTTTTCCTGTGTCTACTTACCTCCTTGCTAATTCTAACATCTCTGTCAGTTCTGGGTCACTTTTGATTCTTTTTCTCACTATGAGTCAGGGTTTTCCTGCCTGATAATTTTGATTGGATATCAGGCATTGTGAATTTTACTTTGTTAAGTGCTGACTATTTTTGTATTTCCTTAAGTCTCTTTAAGCTTTGTTCTGGGATGCAGTTTATAACTCGAAAGCAGTTTGATCCATTTGTTTCTTACATTTATGATTGTTCATTGAGTCTGGAGCAAGGTTCCTTTTAGGACTAATTATTCCCCACTACTGAGATAAGACCTGAAGTAGTCAACCCAATGCTGTGAATTATGAGTTTTCCAGTCTGGCTGGTGGGAACGGGTATATCTGGCCCCATATGAGCACCGTACAATGTTCCCTCTAGTCCTTTTGGATGATTCTTTCTCAGGCCTTCGTTAGTTTCCTCACATGTATATGTCCTCTGCTGAGGACTTAAAGAAAACTCCCTGAAGATCTGTGGGGTTCTCTGTGCATCTCTGTCTTCTCAGGTATGAAATCTAGCTACCTTTTTCTTCCTGGATTATCAGTCTGTCTATTCAAGGAGTCAGCTGGCCTCCACCTCAGTTCTCCTTCCATGAACTATGGCCTGGAAACTCTTTAAAGGCAGTAGCTGGGGGCAAAAATAGTGCTCATGTCATTTGCTTTTCATCTCTCGGCAATTATTGTCCTTTATCACCTAATATTTATTGCTTTAAAAACAACCATTTGCCTATTTTGTCTATTTGTATTTCTTTGTTTTAAGCAGATGAGTAAATACCGTTGGTTATTTTTTTTAATTTACTTCAATTTGTCTAGAAGTGAAAATAGTCTTCAAATTGTAAAAGATATTTTAAGTTATAAACCTAACCTCCAGCTGTAGACAAACGTATCCAATCTGTTTTCTCAGAAAATGTTTCACACTTAGACATTGGAAGGATTTAATCAAACTCTAACAAGCTAAGAAACTTTCAGGTGAGGTGGCGTTCCTTTGCAGGATAGAAACCATATTCTTTCAATCTGGGCCCCAGAGTGAAATCTGAGTCCAAATAAAGAATTTTTAATTTAGGGATCTCCAGGTTGAGGAATCTATAAGTAGAGTTCAGTTTCATATATTGTGTTTTCTGTTTCTATAGCACTGACTAGTCAGTTTGTTGTGAGTAAACCTAGGAGCTTGACACCAACCTTTAACACTGGTCTCAAAATTTCTCACATTTTCCCTAGCACTTTTGTATTTCTTCAGTAGGTATAGAGAAGAAACATGCACTCAAACCCTCCAGATTTTACAGATAGTAATTAAAAGGAACTTGTCAAAGAAATTGCAAAAAGCAGAGTTGCCCACTCCATCACACAATCAGGCTTATTTACTCTGTTTTACAAAGCAAGAAATCCCTTTTAGAAACTAGAACTCTTGATATTTTAAACCATAAAAAAAATGATGTTAATTATTTAAATTTTGCATATAATTCTTCATGTTAGATAATGGATTTGTCTATAGGAATTAGATACCACAATAATGTACGGTTTCTCAGCCTTGGCATTGTTGCCATTTTGAGCCAGGTAATTCTTTGTTTTGTGGGATCCTGTGGATCAAATGATGTTTGACAGCATCCCCAGGCTCTACATCCTAGGTTCCTGTAGCATCTCCTCCTCCCTTAAGTTGTGACAACAAATCATGTTCTATATATTGCCAAATGTGCCTGAGGGTGGGAGAGGGCCCCAAAATTTCCTCTGTTTGGGAACCATTGCTATAGTGCAACACACCTAATACATTCCAGTCATTAGTAATTTCCAAACTATTTCTAAAATGGTAGCCATAGGTATGAAGGGGCTACTATTACAAATAGTCCATTAATTATAAAAGGCTAGTTACTTTATTATCATAAAGAGGGCTAGTAAAATGAAAGTATATTACACTAAAGATTCTGGTATTTAGCAAAAGCAGTCCTAAAAAGGAATTTCATAGAGATAAATGACTACATTAAAAAAAATAAAGATCTCAAATAAATGACCAAATTTTATACCTCAAGGAACTAGAAGAAGAATAAAGTAAGCCTAAACTTAGCAGAAGGAAGGAAATAACAAAGATCAGAGTGGAAATAAATGAAGTAGAGGCCAAAAAGACAATAGAAAAGATCAGTGACACTAAGAGCTTTTTTTAAAAGATAAACAAAATAGACAAATCTTTAGCTAGAATTACCAAGAAAAAACTAGAAGACTGAAATAAATAAAATTAAGTATGAAAGAGGAGACATTCCACTTGATATCACAGAAATACAAGGGATCATGAGGCTACTATGAACAATTATATGTAACCAAATTGGGTAATGTAGAAAAATGGGTATATTCTTAGAAACATACCATCTATCAAGACTGAATCATGAAGAAATAGATAATATGAACAGACTAATTACTAGTAAGGAGATTGAATCAGTAATAAAAAATCTTCCCCAAAATAAAGTCCTGAAACAGATGGCTTCACTGGTGAATTCTGCCAAACATTCAGAGAATTCTTACCAATTCTTCTCAAACTCTTCCAAAAATTAGAAGAGGAGGGAACACTTGCAAAGTCATTTTATGAAGCCAGTATTACCCTGATACCACAACCAGCCAAGGATACTACAAAAGGAGAAAATTACAGGCCTTGTTGAAGCTAGATGCAAAAAATTCTCAAAAAAGTTTAGCAAACTAAATTCAACAGCACATAAAAGGATTATACACCACGACCAAGCAGAATTTATTTCAAGAATGAAAGGATGGTTCAACATCTGCAAATCAATCACTGTAATGTGCCACATTAACCCAAAATGAAGGATAAAAATCATATGATCATTTCAATAGATGCAGAAAAAGTATTTGACAAAATTCAGCAACCATTCTTGATAAAAACTCTCAGGAAACTGGGTATAGAGGGAACGTATCTTAACATAATAAAGGCCATATATGAAAAGCCTACAGTTAACACCATGCTCTTTGGTGAAAAATAGTGATGACTTCCTATAAGATAGGAACAAGACAAGGATGCCCATCCTTGCCACTTCTATTCAATGTGGTAGTGGAAGTCCTATCCAGAACAATTAAGTGAGAAAAGAAATAAAGGCATCCAGATCAGAAAGGAAAAAGTAAAACTGTCTCTCTTTGCAGATCACTATCTTATACCATACACAAAACTCAAATGAATTGAAGATTTGAAATGAGATCTGAAACCATAAAAATCCTAGAAGAAAACTTAGGGGATTAAATGCTTAGACATCAGTCTTGACAATGATTTTTTTGGACGTGACACCAAAAGCAAAAGCAACAAAAGAAAAAGTAAACAAGTGGGAGCACATCAAACTAAAAAGCTTCTGTACTACAAAGGAAACCATCAACAAAATGAAAAGGCAACCTACAATATGGGAGAAGATATGTGCAAATTGTTTATGTTAAAAAGGTTAATATTTTAAATACATAAAGAAGTCATACAACTCAGCCAGAAAAGAAAAAAAAAAATCCAATTTAAAAAATGGGAAGAGGACCTGAATAGAGATTGTTCCAAAGAAGATTTACAAGTGGCCAACAGATACATGAAAAGGTGCCCAACATCACTAATCCTCAGGGAAATACAAAGCAAAACCACAATAAGATAGTGCCTCACACTTGTTAGAATGGCTGTAATCAAAAAGATAAGTGATAAGTATTGACAAGGATGTGGGAAAAATGGAACCCTTGTGCAGTATTGGCAAGAATGTCAATTGGTGCAGCACTATAAAAAGTATGGAAGTTCCTTTAAAAATTAAAAATAGAACTACCATATGATCTAGCTATTCCACTTCTGGGTATATATCCAAACGAAATTAAATTAATTATCGCAAAGTGATATTTGTAATCCAATATTCAATTGCAGAATTATTGACAATAGCCAAGACATGGAAGCATCCTAAGTGTGCATTAGTTGGAACAAATGATTGGCCAAAGAAAATGTGACACATACACACACACACACACACACACACACACACACACACACACCCCACAATGGGATATTATTTAGCCATAAAAAAGAAAATCCTGCCATTTGCAACAACGTGGTTGAAACTTGAGGGCATCATTCTAAGTGAAATAAGTCAGAGAAAAACAAATACTGTCATGTGGAGAGTATGATCTCATACATGGAGTCTAAAAAAACCTGAACTCATAAAGATAGAGAACAGATTGGTGGTTACCAGAGATGAGGGGTTTGGAGTTGAGGGAATGATTGAAGATGGTCAAAAGGTACAAACTCCCAGTTACAAGATAAATAATTTCTGGGAATGTACTGTACAGCATGGTGACTGTAGTTAACAATACTGTATTATATATTTTAAAGTGTCTAAGTGAACTGTTCTTAAAAATTCTCATCATAAGGGAAATAATTGTAACTGTGTGGTGATGGATATTAACTAAACTAATTTGCAATATACACATATATCAAATCATTGTGCTGTGCACCTTATACAAAGTTTTATATCATTTATATCTCCATAAAACTGGAAAAAGTAAAATGGGCTAGGGTCATTTCTAACTTACCTACACACAGAAAAATTAGTAGTCTCAGACAACTTACCCAAGGGTCAAAAGCAGGAAAACTCCTACAGTGAAAACAAAGATAAAACAACTACAAAATAAACTTATAACCAAACAAAATTAATATCAGTTGTTTAGGGTATGACTTGGGCAAATTTCTCAAACATGTGGTAAAGACTGGCCTACATTATCCATAATGCTCTAGACCTTATATCTCTGTGCTGAAGATGTGGGTATCTCCCTCACTGGTGATTTCTTGGAATTCTAAAGGGATATAACACAGAGTAAAGCTAGACACACTAGTGGAAAAGACAATATGGCCACTAAAATAATCAAAAAGACTGTGAACTGGAAAAAATTTTTAAAAAATTCATCAAGAGAGAGCAAGAAATCTACTACCAAACTTTGCGACTCAGCCAGAAACCAGGGCTGTGCAAAAAGGTTGTATGAAATGAACACTGACAACAGAAGTCAGTTGATAAATTCTTAAGGGCTTCTAAGCTTGACCTCACATAACTAATTAAAAAAAAAAAACTTTTTATTAGTGGGTTTTTATCCCCTCATTTAAAAACACAATGAAAGAGCTGCTTGTAAATTTACAATAGCCAGGACATGGAAGCAACCTAAGTGTCCAACAGATGAATGGCTAAAGAAGTGGCACATATATACAATGGAATATTACTCAGCCATAAAAAGAAATGAAATTGAGTTATTTGTAGTGAGGTGGATGGACCTAGAGTCTGTCATACAGAGTGAAGTAAGTCAGAAAGAGAGAAACAAATACCATATGCTAACACATATATATGGAATCTAAGGGGAAAAAAAAAAGGTCATGAAGAACCTAGGGGTAAGACGGGAATAAAGACACAGGCCTACTAGAGAATGGACTTGAGGATACGGGGAGGGGGAAGGGTAAGCTGGGACAAAGTGAGAGAGTGGCATGGACATAAATACACTATCAAATGTAAAATAGATAGCTAGTGGGAAGCAGCCGCATAGCACAGGGAGATCAGCTTGGTGCTTTGTGACCGCCTAGAGGGGTGGGATAGGGAGGGTGGGAGGGAGGGAGACGCAAGAGGGAAGAGATATGGGAACATATGTATATGTATAACTGATTCACTTTGTTATAAAGCAGAAACTAACAAACCATTGTAAAGCAATTATACTCCAATAAAGATGTTAAAAAGAAATACAATGAAAGAGTAGTATTTCTTGAAGTGCTAGGATTTTTGAAATGTAAATCTTGCGGAAATATTCATACTTGGAAAGTGGAAAAAAGAGCAAGGTTTTAATGACAGAGTAGATGCTATATGGAGAAATTCAAATGTACTTTATGAGACTTCCCTGGTGGCGCAGTGGTTAAGAATACGCCTGCCCGTGAAGGGGACATGGGTTCGAGCCCTGGCCCACGAAGATCCCACATGCCGTGGAGCAACTAAGCCCGTGCGCCACTACTACTGAGCTGGTGCTCTAGAGCCTGTGAGCCGCAACTACTGAGCCCATGTGCCACAGCTATTGAAGCCTATGCGCCTAGAGCCCGTGCTCTACAACAAGAGAAGCCACCACAATGAGAAGCCTGCGCACTGCAACGAAGAGTAGCCCCCGCTCACCACAACTAGAGAAAAACCCACAGGCAGCAACAAAGGCCCAACACAGCCAAAAATAAATAAATGAATAAATAAATTTATTTTAAAAATGTACTTTATGGGCTTAATCAAATTTGTGTAGCTGTCATCTACCTATAACACTTTCCCAAAATTTAAGGAGTCCAGGAGTGTAGATTTTATATCAATGAAACAAAACAAAACAAACAAAAATGGAGACCTTTTTTATACTGATTTAAATTCTATATTGTACCATTACATCAGCTAACTAGCTGTCAGTTGAGAAGTACATCCATATATTATTTGATAATGCTCTCTAAAAAAACCTACCTTAAATATACTTTTCTATTTTCCTTTCTATTTTCTCTATTTTTTTCCCTTTTCCACTGAAATCTCTGTAATATCATATAGTCAAGCATTGTAATTATTTAGTCAAAACATGACATTAGAAATGTCTGGTAAGATTTTCAATATACTTTGACCTCAAAACTGGATGTGTTTTATTATTGTGCCTATCAGGGAATGGGTGAATGCCTCCAGTGTTCATAAATTTTAAGAAAACAAATATAAAGAAAGATACGAGCATGTGTATATTAAGATAAAGCACACTGGTTGTAACTACCATTAAATATTCAAAGGTACAATTATGAAATACCAGATTTTAGCAGTAGAAGAGAATTCAAAATTCAAGGGATTTAATCCTTAAATATTTAATGTTAACTGAACAAATGAATTATATTACTAGTTACCTCTAGTTAATAAATAAAAAGTGTATAGGAAAATTTGAAAAATCTACAGCCATTGAAAAGAAAAAGGAATATATTTTTCTAACTCAAAATGAAAACACAACTTTATATCTTTAAGAATAAATGCAGCCTAGTAGTTAAAGGTTAAATAAATTTTTAGTGGCATTTATGAAATTTTACATATGCTTTCTCACCTTATGATTTCACATAAACAAATGTTTTGTTCACCCGGTGTCCATTACCTTTTCTTCCAATAATGGCCACCGAATATTTTTGTGGGGGGAAAACGCACTTATATACAATATAGATTTGGACGGGAATGACCTTAATCCCATTTTATCCAGGATTTACTTGGGTAATTCTAACCTAATCTAATCAGAATATTCCATCACACTAGGCATAATGGTTTAGGAAATTGTATGTCTCAATGTAGGTCAGTGATTATAAACACTCATTTGGAAAATATTATTAACTAATGCTTTTACGTATATGTACTAAGCATTCTTTTAAGAGGTTTAGAGAGATGAACTAATCCTTCAAAAATCCTAGGTGATAGGGATCAGTACTATCCTTTTTAGATGAAGGAATTAAGACACTTTAGAGATTGTGAAGCTCACCGCATGCCCAGGGTCAGAATTGAGATCTGAAACTAAGCAAGTCTGACTCACCAGAATGTTAATATCTTAAAAGCCAAGTACTGTTGGACCAGTTGGAGGATGGTTCTCTGTGGATGTGGGAATTAGGATAAAAGTGTGGAGCTGTCAGGAGCCACCATGTAGAGTCTGAGACAGGTCAATACGGAGGAAAACAGGAGAGTAATGAAGAGAAAAACAGAGCGGATCCGAGATTCCTTCCAATGATACACCAATAACATGAGCTTTGTATGCAATTATGCAAAAAGCCAGCTCTCACTTTGGAATTTCAGTTAGTGAGACACTAAATTTTCTCTCTTCATTTCATTTCGTATCATTTCATTTTGCCAGTTTAAATGGGGATTCTCTACTTGAAACCAGAGTTTTGACTAATACACCCAGTAACAACTTTCCTCAATTCTAGAAAGCCCTTGTTTCAGTATTGGATTATCTCTGGTGAGCCACTCTTTCGCATTATAGTGAAGTCAAAATTTCTCCCATATTCTTGGATTTATACTATATCTTCTTACTCTTACGGTTTTCACACCACCAACAAATATGCCCCTGTAAATAGTAAAGCTCTCTTTTCAACTCTGTGGCACAGAACTGCACTCGTTTTTCTTAATATTTGGGAAGTAGGCATTCTGCATAGTTTTATTAACAGTGAGCTTTTTATCTTCTGCCCTCCAGACCAGCTGTAGGCCTAAACATTTCATGAGACATGAGAGAGCTTCATTTTCTTTACTTAAACTATACTCAGTAAAGAAAATGAAGGCAATCTTAATAAGTGAATGAATAGAACAGTCTTTTTTTTTTAATTGGAGGATTGAAAAACACAGAGTAAACTTTGAGAACACAATTAAAACCACATATCCCAAATATAGAATTAGTTTCAATCAGCTGGGCATTTGCTATCAGCAATCAGATCCAGTGCGATATTCAAAATTTTTAATGACATTTAGGTTGAGCCATGACTTGTCAGGCAGCACTCATCAGGCCCACAAAAGCTCTGTTCTTTGTGTAGGTTAATATGCAAATAATATTTGTGTGTATATATGTGTGTGTGTGTGTATATATATATATATATATATATATATCTCGTTTTGAGAATTATTCCTAGTTACTACATCTTATAAATTTGTAAAAACTCAGTTTAATGCAAAAGAGCTGTTAGATATGAAACAGTGTTATAACAATATCCACCTTTGGGTGTTTTCCAGGTATAGTGGTTAAAAGCCTAGGTTTGGAACTTGAAACTTGGGTTCAAATCCCAACATTGATACTTGTTAGTTGTTGTTGTATAAAATATTATTTTGTGAACAATATATTTTAAAATATTGGAGGAGCAAGACATTTAGCCTTTGTTTTGAACCTTCAACGAATGTTTCAGTATTAAGGCAGGCAGTTCCTGGAAGCCTTTACATCTTGCCTGCAAGAAGCACAGCTTCGAATCTTATCAAGGGATCAGAAATTCTGGTAAGCTGGTTGGTTCTTTTAAGTCCAGGAAGTGGCACAGTTCTGACCAGTATTCCAGGAATGATGACATATATGCAGCAGTTCTGAGAACCTACAGAGATGTGGGCACTTTTCTCCCTTCTATAACTAACATATAACCTAATTTCCTAATGCTAAGTCTATTAGGCTGACGTGCCTTAGATCTTCTGCTTGATTCTTTAAAACTGAATTTGGCAAAGCATTTAAAATTAAAACAATGGGGAAAATATTCCATGACAGAGAAATTGACAAGCTTATACAATAAATCTTTTTCACCTTTCATTTCATATGGTTTCAAAGCTGGCCTAATTTAATATTCATAGTAGATTATTTTTTTTCAAATAATGAAAAAGTGCCAATTTAGTTAGCATCATTATTTAGATGTAGCAGTTTGTAGCATTTCATAATTTAATAATCTCTGCTTTCAGCTGGAGGGAAAAAAAGTATCCATAGAATCAAATAGCAGGTAAAAATGCATTTTGCATTTTATTTTAATTCATACATTTATATGAACTTTTCCATCATCATATCACATACCTCTCCTTTAATTTACCTTTGATAGAAGTCCTGCTACACTGAAATTCTAAATCAAGTTCAACCCATATATCTTCCCCTTCCCTAATTGACAGTTTCAGGGTATTAACAATTTAAATTATATAGTTGATTATTTGGTAGATTCCTGCAAAGGTGCATTTTTCCTAATTAATTTAACTGTAAAATTAGGTGTGTTTCTGCTCATCATTTTATATCCAGTATCTCAGTATGTGTGTTGCCTGGCACATAGTAGAAACTTATTAAATTGATTGACTGAATGATATTAGAAGATATTAAAATGAGAAGGAAATGAAATTTAAAGTCCCTTGCCTTTAAGTAAACAAAGCTCTCTTTTAAAGATGAGGAAATTGAGGACAGAAAATAGTTTCTTTTCTACAGATTAATTTCTTCTTTACTAAAATTCATTACCATTATGTAATTTAGGAATCTCAGATGTTTATATGCAAGCTTTGAAACAGTTGTATTAATGAAAGTGAACATTGAAGATTCAAAATGAGTACAATCAACATTTGTCTAGTTCATTAAGGACCTGAATCGATATCTGTGGCCTATTTTATTCTACCTTCCAGTTAATCCTCTCTTAAGCTCTTATCAGTATGCCCTACACACAGACACATACCATAAGTTGAAAGAATATCTAACCATATGCCTAGAGCTTTGTACAAACTTAAATATATAGCACATATTCTTTTATATTTTAAAATGGTACCTTGATGGATTCTAGATGAATTTATTGGGTGGCCCCATGGTTCCATTTGATCTTAACTTTATTTATCAGTAATAATGAATAGGGTCCACTCTCCATTATCTGCACAAGTTGTACACTGTAGTAATGAATTGTGCCAAACATAATTCAGAAACCATTTCTATTTGTATGTGGGAAGTATTATGTGATGTTTTTGGAGTAAATTTCCCTCCTTAATAATGTTTTGCTTTGGGTAATTACTTCGCATTCCCTGAGCACACATCAACTGACAGTGGGGGAAAAAGCCCTGAAGTATTCTGGGGAAATGTTTTAAAATTCTGCAGCTAAACTGCATGCAGGTACTCAACTCTTGTGTATGACCTGGAAAAATGCGAAGGAATCTGGTACTGTCTGGAGTATTATTCAGTCTCGGTGATCAAATCTTGTCCCTCAAAAATAACGGCATATGTTTCTAATTTAACTCGGTTAATCTGTTCTCATTATACCACTTTTATAAAGGAGATTCATTAAATTAGATAGCTTAATGACAGAAACTTAAGAGCAAGTGGAGGTTCCATTTATTGCTTGTTCTGTCAAGTCTGTGTCTGTGTGTGTGTAGATAGATAGTAACTTCAAGTTATTTTAATGTATTTCTCCCCACAACAGTATGTCTTCTTTATTATTTTTTTGGCTGAAAACACACCCTTTCACAAGCATTATATATAATTGAAAATGATACCTGGAACATTCTTGGTGCTCAGTGTTCAAGGAAATAAATCCTAAGGACATTTGCACTATATAGATAAAATGCAACTGTGTTCTACGGCAAATGTTTCCATGATGTGCGCTAACAAGTACATATTTCTATTAAATTTTTTAAAGATTTGGTTTGGATCATATTAATGAATAAGAGGTTTCCACTAAAAATGTGCGATTCTTTGTACAATTTTTCTTTCACTATTAATCTATCTCCTCAGAGAGAAATCTCCCTCACTCCATCCCCCTCTGTGCCACACACACACACACACACACACACACACACACACACACACACACACACACACACACCTTTAGGCATTAGGGGAGTATTTGAAATACAATCTTCAGTTTCTTTATTTTGGAGTATCAAAATGCATATTGATTGTAGTTAGTGACAGCAGTTGTGTTTTAATGTTAAAATTCCTAATCTTACCCTTGAAGACACTGCAGGGGCAAACATATATACCTTGGATTTATGAAGTGTGGTTTCTTTAGCTATAGTTTGCATGAATGTTAATACCCCATATAGCCAAGACATGATAGTAAATTAAATATAATAATGTAGAATATGAATAGTACAGAATGTACCACAGATCTCGCCTGTGATAGATTTATAAAAATGTTTCTCTCACGGTTGCTTGTTTTTTATTAGTTATTTTCAATATGATAACTCCTATTTTCCTAAAGGTAAATAATGATATGTACTTCACTTCTTCCTGTTTGCAATAAACTTTATTTAGGAACCTTTTTTTCTTTCTTTTTTCTCTTCAGTGTAGTGAATTCAAGCCAGGCCTAGTAAACCCCCTAAGAGACAGAGTAGGCTCCAAAGAGAAAGCTGTATTTAATCTGAGCTCTAAAGAGCTATTATAAATTAATCAGGTATCGGGCATTTGAATGAAGGATTTCCAGGTAGAGAATGTTAAATGCAAATACACAGAAAGGCCAGAGAGATAGAGTAGCAGAGATACATAATGGGGTGGGGGAGGAGGGAAGGAAGGAAGGAGATACAGAGAAGAAGAAAGAGAAAGGGAAGAAGCCATTTGAAAGAACTTCGAGTAGTTTAATATGGCCCAAGCATAGCACTCAAGGGGGAAATTGGCTAGGAAAGCATACTAGACAGGAAACCAGGGACCAGCTGGTGGCGGGTCTTCTATGCCAGGTAAGGAGATGGGATTTTATTTTGTGAGAGGTGCCATCAAAGACTTTTAGGTGGAAAGTTACATAATGAGATTTTATTTTTATTTATTATTATTTTAAAATCTTTTTTAAAACTTTGTTATTTAATTAAAGTCCATAGTTTACATTAGGGTTTGCTTTTCATATTGTATGTTCTGTGGATTTTGATAAATGCATAATGCCATGTGTCCCTCATTATTTTTTTTCTAATTGAAATATAGTTGATAACAATGTTATATAAGTTACAGGTATATAACATAGTGATTTATAATTTTATAAGTTTATACTCCATTTATAGTTATTATAAAATACTGGTCATAATCCCTGTGCTGTGCAATACATCCTTGTGGCTTATCTATTTTTTATATAGTAGTTTGTACTTCTTAATTCCTTACCGCTACCTTGTTTCTCCCCTCTTCCCTATCCCCACTGGTAACCAGTAGTTTGTTTTCTGTAACTGTGAGTCTGCTTTTTTGTTATATTCACTAGTTTGTTTTATATTTTAGATTCCACACGTAAGTGATATAATACAGTATTTGTCTTTCTCTGTCTGACTTATTTCACATAGCTTAATACCCTCCAAGTCCATCCATGTTTTTGCAGATGGCAAAATTTCCTTCTCTTTTATGATGGAGTAGTATCCCACTGTGTGTGTGTGTGTGGGTGTGTGTGTGTGTGTGTGTGTGTGTGTGTGTGTGTGTGTGGTGTGTATAAAACACCTTTTTTATCCATTCATCTGTTGATGGGCACTTAGGTTGCTTCCATATCTTGGCAATTGTCAATAATGCTGCTATGAACTTTGGGATGCACGTATCTTTTTCAATTAGTGTTTTCTTCTGTGTTCTCTTTGGAAATCATGTGTTTAAATTTATATTGAAGTACTATCTTTTTGTATGTCAATGTATTCTATTTACAAGCTTGTGTAAAAATGAAGTGCATCTTCAGTGAACTTTGTGCCAATTAAGCTTATAATACAAAATTGGTTTAGTCTGTCAAAAAAATCTTTTAAAAACAAGATTTTATTTTAAAAGATGATTTTGATGGGATGTAGAGAATGATCCATAATAGTAAAAGCCTGAAATACAGAGACCTGGATTCAATCTGTGGCTGCATTCCAACTGAGGTAGATATAGAAGGTCAATGTGGATGAGGAGAGGATAGTTTGAAATGAATTAAGGCAGTAGAACCATCAGGGCAAGATAAGTGGATGTTTTAGGTGCATAGGGGAAGGGATCAAAGGGTGACTTACTAGTTTCTTGTTGGGGTGATTTAGTGGATTATGCTGCCAGTCACTGAGATAGGAAATAGAGTAAGAGAAGAATGCTGCTCTTTGATTTGTGTGTGTGTGTGTGTGCTTGTTGTTTCATGTGTGTTTGGAAAGGACGTTATGCATTCCATTATAAATTGTTGAGCTTGAGATTCTGGTGACATCTAAGTGGAGTTGTCTAACAGGCAATTAGGAATATGTGTCTTGATCTTAGGAGAGATGTCTGAGCTTGCAGTTTTAAAAACAGGAGAATCATCAGTAATTGAAACTGTAGAAATTGGTGAAATTATTCATCTATCCATTCACTAACCACTAATGCAATGCACATATAAAAGGACATCTTACATGACTCTCATAGTGCTAAGGGCAGTGTATAATAAATTATTAGTGACTTCGGTATGAGCATTTACAGAGAAAGAAAAAGTATAACTGAGCATTTATGGGACATTTATTATGAACAAGAGAGACTTCTACCTGTATTACAGCTATTGATCCTTTAATCTTCACAGTAATCTTATGAAGTAGGTACTATCTTCATTTTATAGAAAAAGAAACTAAGGAAAATAGTAGTTGAAAATTTTATCTAATGTTACACATATAATGTCTCCAAATTGTAATGTCTTTTGCGTTCTGTTTGAATCTCCTTATTAGAATATTTCCTTAACTGAGTTTTTGTATAGGAGGGAAAATTAAAAGAGATAATGCTAATATATTAAAAGGCATGCAGTATTGTGAGAAAAGACACAATACCGGTAGTGATAAAAATGGATACTGTGATTATATACATTTAATTTGTAAATAAAATACAGAAGATTCTGCAGAGAATAATTTGAAATAAAGATTATCTATCTTAAGAGCTTTTTTCATTTTTCCTGTGGTGCCTGTGACCTTTAAGCATCATTTCATTCTGGTTAGATATTATCAGTCAGGTTCAAAGCTGATGTTACAGAAAATGAACAATAGCTAACACAAGTAACTTAAGTCATAAACGCATGCTGTTGAAAATGTTAGTGACATAAAATCATATCAGGGTGTACTTTTATCTCATAGAATATGTGGAGTGACTTTGGTTACCCAATATGGAATAATTCTTAATTGTGCAGGAAGAATAATATCTTATATTTTAATAGTGCATTTGAATGTTCAAAATTCTATAAGGTATGTCTTTTATTTTTCAAGAATTAAAAAAATATATAAAAGCTATTTATTTTGTACATTTATATATTTTATATAATTTACCCACCATCAAAAGAAAATAACAGATTTCTAAGCACTGAATATCAATTTTTTTATTAGTCCAATAATTTGTTTTCCAATACCTCTTATATACATCATTTCACACAAGTGAAACTCTGTTGGATACATTTTTAGAAGTGGAAATTGACACACATTTTCAATTTAATATATATTTCCAAATAGCCCTCTGTAGAGATTGGAACAATGAACACTTCACAAACAATGCGCTCGTGTTTGTTTACTCTTATACTCATGTCAAATTTCTGTGTTAACAACTTTTTAATCTTTACTAATCTGCAAAGTGAAAATAGTATTTAAACATAATTTTAATTTGCATTTTCTTATTATGAATGAAGGTAAATAACTTTTCATAAGTTTAACAGCCACTTGCATTTGCCCATTTTTCTATTGTTGCTTTTACTTTGTCCTATTAGTGACTTAAAGGAAATAGGTATTTAAGTGTGTTGTAAATGTTTCCCCGTTTGTCGTTTGGCTATACAAATTGTGAGTTTTCTTTTCCTTGTAGATTTCTTTTCTAAGTTCTTGAATTCATCAAATTTTTTTATGGCCACTCTGGTTTGTTTCAAAATAAAAATAAAACTTCTCCCATGCATATCTATCTATCTATCTATCTATCTATCTATCTGTATGTACATGTATATATATAAATTATTCCAATTTTTATAATACTTTAATGGCTTGTTTTGTATGATTAAATTCTGTATTAATTTACTTTAATCACTATAGCTTTAAAATAACTATTAAAAACTAATAGGTTGGGCTTCCCTGGTGGCGCAGTGGTTGAGAGTCCGCCTGCCGATGCAGGGGACACGGGTTCGTGCCCCGGTCCGGGAAGATCCCATATGCCACGGAGCGGCTGGGCCCATGAGCCATGGCCGCTGAGCCTGTGCGGGCCTCTCACTGTTGTGGCATCCTGTCCTCTACCCACAGCATTCTCAAAGAAGAGAAAGGAGAAATGAGCCATGGCTCTTTTAAATTCTGGACAGGTGTTGCTAACATCCTGAAGGTTTGAAGGTATCAACATAGCAAGTTTGTTTATAACACAGTCATTGAAGTTATTAATCGCCTTTTTTAACTAAGATAATTTTCTTCATTTTCTCCAAAGAAGATTGTCATCCTAGGCATTCAGATGTTTTGCATAGCTCCTCGCTTTCTAGATACTTCGATTTGAACTTTATTCTTTCACTGCTATTTAATTCTTTAAAAATAATTTCTTCTTTTTTTTTCCTGTATCCTTAATTTTGTTACTTTTTTAAAGCACCTGGGTAGTATTATGGCAAATATGATTTTATTCTCTAGGTAATTAGACTGACAACCCAGAAGGGGGAAAGTGAAAGATTAGTGGTCCAGAGCAGATACTGTTGATTTTGTAATTTTAGTATAAGTAAGTATAAAATCCATCTCTACCACCCTTATCAAGATGCATGCAGAAAGAAAACTAGAAACAACCTAGGTCATTTTCCTATATGTTAAATTAGCAAAGCTGCTTTTAAATGTCCTGCAAAATATGGAAAAATCTATCTCCCTCCCTCCCACCCTCCCTATCCCACCCCTCTAGGTGGTCACAAAGCACTGAGCTGATCTCCCTGTGCTATGCGGCTGCTGCCCACTAGCTATTTTATGTTTGGTAGTGTATATATGTCCATGCCACTCTCTCACTTTGTCACAGCTTACTCTTCCCCATCCCCATATGCTCAGTAATGGGAGAAAATACTTGCAAATGAAGCAACTGACAAAGGATTAGTCTCCTAAATTTACAAGCAGCTCATGCAGCTCAATATCAAAAAAACAAACAACCCAATCCAAAACTGGGCAGAAGACCTAAATAGACATTTCTCCAAAGAAGATATACAGATTTCCAACAAACACATGAAAGGATGCTCAACATCATTAATCATTAGAGAAATGCAAATCAAAACTACAATGAGATATCATCTCTCACCAGTCAGAATGGCCATCATCAAAAAATCTAGAAACAATAAATGCTGGAGAGGTTGTAGAGAAAAGGGAACACTCATACACAGTTGGTGGGAATGCAAATTGATACAGCCACTATGGAGAACAGTATGGAGGTTCCTTAAGAAACTAAAAAAAAATACAAAGGATTTCTTCATCCTACTCTAAACAGTGTAAAGGTTAGGTGAGCTGGGATAGTTAGATAAGCTAAAAAGGGGCAGAAATGGGTGAATGAGGTCATAAAGTAAGGTTTAATTCAATGAAAAGAAGGACCTTGGAACTATAAAACTAGGTATAAAAATGAAAGGAAAGTGTAATATCACAGAACAGCTCCACAAAGATGAATTAACATGGCTATATACCTAAAATGATAGAGAAAGAATATATACTATCTTATATTTGTTTGAGTTTCTTAAAAGAATTCTATTACAGTTTTTGTGTGCAGTACATCATTTTGCTTTCGACAAATAAAAAGAGAAGACACACAAAGAAGCTGAGTGAGAGAATAACAATATGGTGCTTCCCAGTAAACTGTTAGACTTTGTAAAATTGTCCTCAGATTTAAATACCTGAAAAAAATAGAGAAAGCAACGTTTCCAGCTATTATAATTTTTTTTTTCTGGTAAAGAGGGAAAATGAGGGAAAGGAAAGAAGAGAAAAAATAAAAGAGAAAATTTATAAAATATCAATAGCCTTGGGAAATCAAACACATGAATAATGTATACAAGTTTCTAAATTTGGTGAGATCCCCAAGCTCTATTTCCTTTTACTACCAATTTTGGTCTTTTCTGTGCTACCACTTTTATTTATGCTTTCATTTCATATTTTATGAACATTTTAGTTGTTATCAGACTTTAAATGGAAAAATAATTTAACAAATAAAGAAATGTGCTTAATTTCCGACCTCCCTCTCTCCCCCCATCTCCTTCTCTCATTTCCTCTCCTCCACTTACTTTCTGTTCTAAAACAATATTTTCATTCTGAAAGGAGCTAAGAATTTATGTATCACTTTAGAACTAATCGCAACTGAGACGTGCCACATCAAGCTTGCTAAATTTATAGGTAATGTATCTATTTCCCATTCAAACTTTTTCTCTCTTTTATTTCAAATAGAAAAGCATTCACGAAGATACCAGGGGAGAGCAAAAAGCAGTTTAACTAAATTGAAGCTAGAAAATTGTGAGGAAGATGTAGTTAGTTGCCTTTCTCCAAGTATGTGAGAATTGTATAAAAGTGAACTATTGGTTTGGAATATGTTTTTATTGACTAATAGAGCTATAACTTTTTATGAAAAAGGTAGTTTTAAGGGTCAATTTAGCATTTAGACAGAAGTAACAAATTTGATACCTCACAAACAAAACGTGACTCAAAGTTTGATCATTTCGTGTTGTAATTCTGTATGTCAGAGAGCTTGCTTAGAGTAATAGTTAAATACTCTTACAGAACGTAAGTTTGTTAAAGTATATACATTAAAGAGATATATTCAGAGTATTTATTAACACATTTTTTTGTGTGTGTGTGTTGTATGCGGGCCTCTCACTCTTGTGGCCTCTCCCGTTGCGGAGCACAGGCTCCGGATGCGCAGGCTCAGCGGCCATGGCTCACGGGCCCAGCCGCTCCGCGGCATGTGGGATCTTCCCGGACCGGGGCACGAACCCGTGTCCCTGCATCGGCAGGCGGACTCTCAACCACTGCGCCACCAAGGAAGCCCCTATTAACACATTTTTGACCGAGACATATTATGGCCACAGGCGTTAGTTCCTGCAAAAATCCCCCAGCCAATAATGTGTTAATACTGTAACTTGAAACCAGATACAGAGATGATAAAGCATTTGAAATAGTTAAGGAAGCTCTCAATTATATATGTGTATTTAACAGTTCACTTCTTAAAAGGCCAAAGCTAGTACTTTAAAAGTTACTAAAGAAGACACACTCACCATCTGGTGACAAGGCAAAGCAACTATTCTGTTAAGGTACCTACTTTCTCTGACTGTACTCTCATCATAAGTTGTCAAGTGATATAATCTTTCCCAAGACTGAGGTTTGGATGGGGTGATGTTATAAATCCCTCAGATGTGGTCTACTGTGATATCTCTGAATTATCGGATTTAAAATAGGATTTATAGATACTTCTAAACAAGGTATAGTTTAACATTCACATGGATTATTGCATTTAAATTTGACAATAGCTCTCTGAAGTTTTATTGTTCATGTTTCCATCACACAGATGAGGAAACTGAGGTTTACAGAGATTTAATACCTTGCCAATACCTCATAGCTGCTAAACGGCACTATTAGGATTGGATTCCAAGCAACTCTGTCTTTTCCAAGGACCTGTGCTCTCTAAAATACATAAATTGCTTAACCCAGAAGCTAACCCTGAAAAAGTACCAATAAAGCCATTAATATTATGTTTTCATTATTGTTAAAAGCTATTAGAGCAGAATTCCAGTGTACAATTCATGGTGGACTCTATAAGGTGAAGTTGAATTGAGGGGTATCTTAATTAATACCTGATGTTTTCTGACTATAACTTCTTGTTATGAAGTCCTGTCAGGATTCTCATGACTGAGTCTAGACTAATGAAGTAGAATAAGTAAAATAAAATAAAGCAATCATTCTCTGTCTTAAGGAATTGCCTTGGTTTTAACTTTCTTCATTTCTAGACCCAAGAGCAAAATGATGAGCCCACTTTAGAACACAAAATCACAAAACTTTAGATTTAAAAGTAAAAATACCGGAAACTTTCCAGAGATTATGACTATTTACGTGAAAGTTTTATCTTATTTTACTTTATATCCGATAGCCATTTATAATTTGCAAAATATTTTCACAGAAGTTTCCATTTGATATAATCATACTATATGATATCTGAGAGAGGAAAACTGATCGATATATTGCCCTTTGTATAGGTTAAAAATGATCAAACATTGTTAATTTCATATTCTTCTACCTAAATAGAATACCCATTTTAGAGATGATCAAACCTAGGCATTAAAAAAAAAAAGTTGTGGATAGTATATGGTCATCAAATTCACTTTTTAAAGGAATGGACTAAAAGTCCCATCCCAAAGCCTTTTCTATAAGATTCTTAACAGAAAAAAAAAAAAAAAAATCTGCTTTCCTTGAGGGTTTGGTTACATTACAAGAAGCCAGTATTTTGACTGGTGTAAAGTAAACTGCTTTAATCCATGCATCACTTTCTTTAAAAAAAATGGAAAATTTCAGTTGTGGAATTTATTCATCCTCAGAGAGTTAAATGCTTGTTCTTCTACTTCTGTTACTTATGGAGAGCTGTAATAAGTGAAAGGTGCCAGAACTGCAGCATGTTTCTAAATAATTGAGTATTTCCTGCCTTCTCTCTCTCTCTCTCTTTTTATTTTTATTTTGTTTTTTTATTAAGTGACATTTTTCCCCCTCAAAATCATGAGAAGTGTTTTTGGTGATCTTTTGCTAGAATACAAAGTTATGATTATTATAGACCTTCAGTATGATAGATATTCATTTGCTTGTTGAAAGCAATATGGAAGACCCTCCTTAGGCCAGGATTGGAGACCATATTCATCTTAGTATCCCCTACTCTGTGAGCACAGCTCTTTATACATGACACTTAATGGCTTTCCTGAATTGAATTGAAAAAAAAAAAAGTGAAAGGTCTCTTGGGTTTAACATTGAGCGGTGTTTTTGGTCTTTAGAATCTTAACAGGACATGCATAAATTACTTTTTGATTTATTGCTTTAGTTTTCTCCAGGACAGTGTACTTTCTCTTTGCAATTAAAGTACTTTGACGGAGTAATCTTGAGACCGTAATAGAGTATATTCATGAAAATGGCATACTTTATTCAGTCCTTTGGGAAGAGGATGTAATCATCTCCCAAGTGTCAGTGTGAAGCTACACTCTCCTCTCTCACTCTTTAAAGAGAATATGTCTGCCACCTTATTTTTAATTTGAAAACTCCTAGAATATTTAACAAATGTTTTGAAAGATTATGCATACAGACCTTTAAATAAAATGTAGGGAAAGAGACTGCAGTGGGGGAGAATCTATTGGGAGTATTTGGAAAGGCCCTCAGTCTATCCTTTTCTTATTCTTTTTCAGTGTAGAAGACCTAGGTTTCCTTTTAGAACAAATGAGTGCAAGAACATTCAGATGACTTTAAGTGTTCACACACGTGTTGCCTGGTTTTGAGGAAGGCGTCTGTAATATCTCAAAACTATGTTAAAGATGGAGCATTTAGCAACCCAGGAAGGCAATAACTATAAAACACAAAATTAACTCATCAAGTTACTGTAAATTTCTCTCCCTTTGTCTCCAGCTGATTAGTGCAAATTAACTGCCTGAACAGTTAGTATGCAATACAGAAATCTCTGATACCTGCGGAGAAGGCAGGCTTTTTCTTTTGTGCGTCCATGTAGTATTTCAGAATTCCCTATAGACATTGCTTTACTGTAGTTACTAATATTGCTTTGAATTTTAAAGACAAGTTTGTATGTTTGTCTTGAGCTTTGAGAATTTCTAACCTTAATATTAATAGAGTTGTAATTTTTATAAGTTCCTATACAAGAATTCCCAAAAAAGGAAATTAAATAGTTAGGTACCTCCTCTCTTACATGGCGATAATAAAGTATCTCATTGGATTGTTGTGAGAGCTAAAAATTCAATAACGTATATTAAAAACATTATAACAGAGTTTGATCCAGATTATATATATATATATATATAATATTTCTATCTCTTTACTCTCAGAAAAGGAAATATTTAGGAAATTTCTATCTGTTATGTTCCATATAGTCCTAAAGAGAGCTTTATAAACATGTGAACTGCTGTAAAAAAAGTCAACTTTTTGACCAGCTATTTGAAAGAAAGTTACGTGTTCTGTTAAAAAGAGTTCGAAAAGGCAATCGATCATGGAAAGGGAACAAATAGTATACCTGGTTGGAAGTCAACTGATTTTGGGGGTGCATCTAGAAGACATAATAGTTATTTGGTAGTGGGATATGATCATTGGAAGTACCTGAAATTGAAAATCAGGAGACTTTTTTCCCCTTTATCTATGGAATAGTTGGTAGCCATTTCCAGGGGACAAAAATATTTAATACAAACTGTGCATTTAGGATATTTCAAACTTCAAATTCTTAAATTTTAAAATCTCTGAATAAAATATTCCCTCACACAGGTAATTTCTGTACATAGTAATTAGTGCATTCACTCATTTAGCAAAAAGTTTGATCAAAGATGATGCAAAAGTTTCTGGACTTTGGTATTGGCAGTTAAGCTCTAAATAAAGACAATCTAGTTCCTGTGCTCAAGTAACTTAATGTCGACAGGAGGACATACAAAAGGATGGATTTGACAAATGATACATTCAAGAAAAGTCTGAACTTAATTTTAAATTCAAACCAAATCCTTATTTTTACTTTAAAATATATTGACTGTCAGATTCAGAATTACAAACAAATAATGTACCGCAAGACCATGACCCATGCCAGCAACTGACCCCTTGTCTCAGTGTTTCTCATACTTGCCTGATTTGGGGACTTGATTAAAAATGATTATACCTTAGTACTAGTCAAACCTGTTGGCTTACTATCTCCAGAGATGGCCTAGGAATCTGTATTTTGAATAAGAACCCAGCACTTCTTTTTAAATTAGTAAATTTGAGAAACACTGGTATATTTCAGAGATTAGTGATTTGTTTAGCTATTTATGTTTTTGTCTGTTTATTTGATTGAGTTACATTGTAACTTAATTAAGTCAGTTTAATTCATCTTGAAGTCAACAAATTGAATTTCTGAGACTGACATTTATAGAAATTCATCACTTCCTATTCTTTGGAATAAATGTATTGCATACTTATTTGGAACCATACTATAGGACTGTTCTTTAGTTTTATCTTTTTGAAATAACTTTTCTGCTAATATTCAGAAGTTTTAAATTTATATTATTTGCCCCAATCCCATGTCAATACTTCTTTAAAGTTAGGAATCACTATATAATTCGGAAAAGAAAGCAGTGTAGTCTAATATGTTAGTCTCTCATGGTAAGATCAATCTAAGGTATTTCTAAGCCTTCCAATTTTTGTGTTTTTTTCTTATTTTCTTTTTCTTTCTCCACTTCCTATTCAATGGCTTGGAGTTAAAACTACTTACCACCTGTCTCTTAGTATCTGGTGCAACTTGATTCTGAAACATTTTAAAAAGACCACAGTACAAGTATTTTAAAACAAACTCCACTAAAAGTAGCACAAAGCACCAAGAATGAACTCTAGGAGCAGTAGTATTCAATATTTAAATTCGACCACACCTAAAATGTTACTTTTGAATTACCAAAAAAAAGTGAAATAAACAAACATATAATTCTTATCCTACAGAGACCACATTATCTTCCTGTTCATAAAATAGATGAAATTACTTTCATTGTATTGATTTGGAGAAGGAAAAAAATGACAGCAGGATAAGGTCAATGATAAATGAAAAGGTACTTAAGTCATTCCTAGGTTTGCTTGTAATCTTTATTAATAATCACAAAAAAGGATTAAGTAAAATTTTAATAAAATCTGTTGGAAGTATGAAACAAAGATATAAACATGATCAGACAGCTTAATGTTATATACTAGCTAACAAGGTTATGTAAGTGGTCAGGGAATAGCAAAATGAGCTGCAAGACTAAGAACGAAACTTCATAAAATATGCAATCAAAGGAAAATCAGAATGTGTGATCCGTGTGTGGTAAGATGGAAGTGTCATCTTGTGGAAATAACAGTGCATACATAATACAAAATTGCCATTCTTTGTTGAACAAAGCGATTTTTTGTCAAGGTGGAATATTAAAAAGGTACTGAATTTGTGAAAAAAATCATTGTCATGGTCCCAGGTCTGTTCCTCCTCTGTTACACTGAGGAAATTACATAAACTTTTCAGGCTTCAATTTACTCTACAGTAAAAATGAAGATTATACTGGTTTACCTGTTACTTTCCAAGAAGTCCCTGGGATTTGGTAGAAGTTCTTTAGGAGCTGTCAGGGAGATGGTGGGCCTACTGAATTACTGATTAAAATTGAGGGACCTAAGTGTGTAACACATAACTGAAAACACTTTAAAGATTTAGTGAAAGGGGTGTGGATTATATTGCAATTAGAAGAAACATAAAAGCAATTATCTAGGTAACTTACACATCATATTTACATAAATTGCCTAGGAATGTTAGCAAAAACAATTTTTTAAAAAGACAAAAATAACCACTGAATATTTGTTTCAAATATTTGTAAATATAAAGAACTCATTTTAATTCAATTTCCATATTTTAATGTGATAAATTCATATTATATTCTATAATGAATACATATATTTCTATAATATTCATATTTCAAAATCAAAATGATGAAGTTTCCTCTTACAACTGTAACAGTTTTAAATACACTAATGACAAATCACAGTCATAGGACAGAAGTATATGTGTGCAATACATAGTCCTTTTGCTTAGGAATCAAAAATGATCATTACATTTAACATCATATTGTCAAGATAAACACATTGCTATTTACAGAACTAGTCCTTAAACATAGTTTCAAAGGAAAAAAGAAAACTCTTCATTATTTTTATTTAGAATAAAATTGCATTTTAGTGTCATGATCAGAATCGTTAATATTAGTACCCTAATATAGACAAAACATGGAGAATACATATATATTCTACTTAATCATTCCCTTCCATAATGTCTTTATGTTATTCCAGAATGTAGGAGACTTGTCAGTTAACCCATTTAATTAGATTTTATTAAAACCCCATAAATATTCTTTATTTTTTTCTGACTCCCAAAGACCTGAACTAAGGTAATATCCTAGCAAATGACCTCTAGGCCTCTAGTTTCCTTCTTCTTGAACTCATCTGCAATCCATCCTCTATACTTCTTCGAGAAGTCATCCTAGAACCTTTCCAACCATGTGATTCTCGTTACTGACATCTTCAGTTGGCACGTCATTGCTTAGATTGAGTACAATGACTAATAAGATTATTTTCAGCTTTTCACAGGCTGCATCCAACCTGGATGCTATGGACTAAGTGTTTGTGTCCTCTCAGAACTCACGTTAGGTTTAATCCCCAATGTGTTGATATTTGGAGGTGGTGCTTTTAGGCGGTAATTAGATTTAGATGAGGTCATGGAGGTGGAGCCCCCATGATGATATTGGTGCTCTTATAAAGGGATGAAGAGCCCAGAACTCGCTCTCTCTCTCTCTCTCTCTCTCTCTCTCTCTCTCTCTCTCCACTATATGAGGACACAGTGAGAAGACAGTCATCTATGCATCAGACATTGAATCTGCTGATGCCTTAATCTCAAACTTCCCAGCCTCCAGAACTGTGAGAAATACATGTTTGTTGTTTAAGCCATTTAGTCTATAGTATCTTTGTTATCGCAGCCCAAACTGCAATAATAATAACTTCTTCATATACTTGGAGTAGGATATGTCTCTATTAAAACTCTTCTAACAGCTGAGTATATCTGTGTAGTAATACCTTGAAACCATAGTCAAGAGATGCTAAATAATTGAGGATTGCTATCTATGTTTGTGGTTATCCTTAAAGGTCACCTCATTCCTTAGCCCCACCTCTCCCCTCTTTTGCTTCATTATACTTTCATTTCATAGTCGTGTTTATATTTTTTTCATCTCAGACACCAAACATTTTGAGGATAGAAAGGTTAGTATAATACTCCCAATATGTCGATCTCACCACTCACCATTTGTCTGTTGCATCTATCACTAGAGGATGATAGGGGTGAAAAATGTAGATTCATCCCTTGTAAATTTCACAAATCTTTCCCATGTACCTTAGGATCCAGCTTGTGACACATGCCACCTCTTTTGAGTATCTTCTCTTGCTTCTCGGTTTTTCTTCTTCTGTTTCTAACCCAACATCCTATTAAAATGTATGTTAGATCATAGCCCTCCTCTGCTTTGAATTTGCCAGTGGCTTCACATATCCCTCAAAATAAAAGCCAAAGTCTTCTCAATAGTTAAAGTTCTTATTTCTTTACCTCTTTAACTTCATGACTCACAGCTTTCCTCCTCCTCCCTCCACTCTGCAGCTCACGCTGCCATGCTGCTGCTCTTGGATATTAACTGGATATATTTACCTAAGGGCCTTGCTGTTCTCTTTATCTGGAATGCTTCTTCCTTAATAATACGTGGTGCATTGCCTTACCTCCTTAGTATTTGTTTCTCAGTAAGGTCTTCCCTGACTACCTGACTCAAATCAAACCCCCCTCCCAGTGTTACCCAACTCATTTTCTGCTATATTTTTTCCATAGCATTATTAGCATATAAGATGCTAAGTATTTTACTTATTTATTTATTGACTCTGCTCACCTCACTAGAATTTAAGCTCTAAAGTTCTAGTCATGTTGCATGTTGTGTTCACTGTTATATATTCAGCTCTTAGAACAGAACCTGGTCCGATAAGTAGCTATTGAAAAAATGCCTTTCGTGAAAAAATTAATATTTATAATTTTAATGTAATTGCTAGATTAATTTATAGATTCCATCCTTTCAGTTGCTGAAAATATATGATGAAAATAAATATCAAAAGAAGCTGAACAGCCTGGAAGGGTGGGATGGGGAGAGTGGGAGGGAGGGAGACGCAAGAGGGAAGACATATGGGATCATATGTATATGTATAGCTGATTCACTTTGTTATAAAGCAGAAACTAACACACCATTGTAAAGCAATTATACCCCAATAAAGATGTTTAAAAAAAAAATAAAAAAATAAATAAAAAAAAAATAAAATAAAATAAATAAAAAATAAAAAAAAAAGAAGCTGAAATGCTTTAGATGGAAAGAGATAGAAGTGCAGTGTCATTGACAAGACTGGAATAGTTCATAAATTTGAATAGGATATTTTTGTTGCAAATACCT